>NW_027287150.1:1899853-2239705 GCF_022747635.1 Hetaerina americana | reverse complement strand
CAAGGGCTCTTGGTTCGAATCCCGGTCAAGACAAATGATTTTGACACTCTGAAATTGTTGCATAAAACTGTATAATAAATGTAGCCGTAGACGTAGGAGGGGTAAGCATATGCAGGAACCCTCAATATGTATGTATAAAACTTGTATTGTATTCTATAATTACAATAAACATGGCACATTCCTTGAATGAGCCATGAAATTGCAAAAAAATTGCCAACACCATCAAGATTCATCACTAATGTGAAACCTAAATGAGATGCAGAAATTTTATTTTCTATTGAACCAAAATTAATTGTCTTTTATGAACATTCTGCTATGTTTACACTGTGATTTTACTGACAAGAGTCTTAATAAAAATGTTGAATATATCATTTCATGCTATCCAGATAAACATTTTTTCAATTATCCTGCTGACAAAAATTTTATCTCATACACACAATTCAGAAAATGGTCAAAACATGCTCAGGAAATCTTAAGGAATGTATTCAATTCTAATGAAATCCGGAATTTGATATTCTATCAATGAAATAACACTTTCCCTCATATCAATTAAGGACAAAGTAACATAGTTTGGTAAATCATATTATTAAAAATTGCTTTGACTATTGGAAGATGTTTTGTGAAAAAAGAAATTTAAAAGACGTTTAATCCATTAATTTCTTGAGCAACATCTATTTAAAACTCTCTGCTAGTCTTGCTGATAAATTCTACATTGAAAGCCCAAGCAAATTAATGACACTTGCATAACCTCGTTGGGAGTGTGATTAAAATATGTGCACTCATATGAACTTAAATGTGGCCTATGGGCTACTTAATGATCAAAAGAATGACATCCCTCAAGTCATCATGGTACTTTCGGAGGAGTTTAAATCAAATCCCAAAACATTTCATTCTCTTGATTAGATACAAAAAATCTGCAGAAAAAGAAATTTGACCTCCTGATTTCTGGGCTAATTTCTCTTTTAGCTACATTGGAGCTAAATAAAAACTCCAACAGTGAGTATTTCACTTCACGAGCAAACATATATGGCCAGGAAAACACTGGCAAGAAGGAGTGACTTTTCGAATAATGAGTGATGAGGAGAAGGGCATTCATTCCAGGAATGATAGCACACCTGATACTTCAGTTCGTGTTTTTTCCTTCATGTTTCCAAACTTCTGTTCGGATGTATTATTTGGGATTATTTCGTGCAATTAATTGTACATAGTGCATAGCTTTAAAAATTTCCCCAGGGAAAACCTATACGAAGACCCATTAGAGAATAAAAATTACGATATATAAATGAAAAGTAAAATCATTGAAAATATGGCGTGATAGAGGTGTGGATTCAGAATAAATTTAAATAAAAAATGTCATGCAGTTATGGAGTAAAAGAACATCAAAGTTAAACATTAAAATAGGATTTAATAAACTATAGTAGATAGAACAGTTTCCCAATATTGGAAGTGTTCTAGACCAAAAAGGTCAAAGTAGTATGGACGCAAGATGAAGAGTTGCATGGAGCAAAGTACCTTTCACAAGAAGGAGTAAATGACAGGGACATTGAGTAAGGACGCTTAAGAAAAGGCTCGTCAAAAATTTGATTTGAACCAATCTGGAAACATAGTCATTGAAGCAGGCTGGTCAGGGGCCCTGACAGCCGGGAATTCACTCCAGACCTCTTGGGGTAAATTATTTGCAACTGTAATTCCCTTGTATGTGCAATCCTGAATTAGTTGTACATTGCCACCAGACCTGTAGCACAGATTCCTTGGAGCAGAGCACTGTTTCATATGGAGGAGGAGGCAGGCTGGATCTCGGGGTCATTAGGTCAGAATCAACAACTGCTGCTTCCAGTTCTAAGACATCCTCATCGTCCCCAGTTTTCATAGCTGAAAGATCAATCAATCAATTTGCCATATGAAAATCAGTTCACAAAAATCAGTCTTGACATTTATTAATGGGTGTCTGGTCTCCTTATAGTAGAGAGAAATTAAAACAATACCACCAAAACAAAATATTTTTCAATCCACAATGAGTCTCATGACTCTAGATTATAGATCTACTGTTCCATACCTTACTCAATATGAATTTTCCCCACAACTATCCAAAGGATCTAAATCACAGGGGAATGAGGGTGATTGACATCAAAACCCATATTTCTTAGTCGAAAAGTTGCAAGCTTTATTCTTAGTAAACATTCTCCCTCTCTAAAAATTTAAAATCATTCTCTAGATGTACAACAGGGAAGAACAGACTCTTTGTTAGCCTCCTATATCATTACACAGGCCTTGATTATTTGTTTAGGTAAGAGAAATATTTCAATTATAATTGTTTTCATTGGCATTGAAGGCATACTTCCTTCATTGAGCTTCAGCTTATATTATATTTAGGATAGATACCTTACTTTGTATTAATTTTTCAATCCCTTTTTCTATTTGCATTTTTGATTATTAGAAAGCTGTCAAAAATGTATCCCAACAACAGCTACTCCGAAGATAATATTTTCAACAAATTGTGTATTTCCTTATAAAATTACATAAATCCACGAATTAGATCAGTGCGATCACCCAGAGAGATCGCGGAGAACAACTAAGGAATGTACAAGAGCAGTGGCAACAACCAACCAAGAGACCCTTACGTAAAGAAGTATTCAGTGGACACCAATGCTTAGAGGCATGCTTAAATGCATTAGTATTTGCCACAAAACTTTTAAAAATTATACAAATTAAACTGGAAAATAAGAAAAACCAAAGGTAATGTGTCAACTCAGAGCTCATATCAGGCATGGGAGTAACATTCCAATGCAGTATTAGAGATTACTCAACATATGAGGAGAAAAAACTCTCAACGGCCACAGCAGGGGAGAAATATTTACTAACAAGACACTGGGGCCCGCTGCAGAAGTGGACAGGTTAATAAGATAGATGTGTGATTTCCTGTTTGCAGTGAAGAACTTCACTTTTTTAGTGTTGTAGAATTGGTGGGGTTGTGATGGATTGAGTGATATCTCTGGTTGCTCATTGCTGTTGACAGGAGCTACAGAATACAACTCCAGGCATCATTCTATCTCTGGATTGAATAAATACTATGGGCTCCGTAAATGTCAACATGCGATCAAGTTTGGAACCACCATCATTACGAATAAGTCTGTTTTTCAGGAATGATTTTCTTGGGCTTGAACATAATTCAACTCCTTTCAAGTGGAAAAAACACTGATTGTACATTGAGAATAGTGATTACTTTCACTGACGCTCAAGAGCAGATTTTCCCAAATGAATGTAGTATTACGTAATAGAGAAAGAAACAGGTACAGCCAAATCATATGGGCACCAACTTGAGCTGCAAAAGTCTTTTCCTCTGAATCATAAAATTGCAAAACGGTTGAATCAAAGCTTTTAGTTTTATTTTCCAACATATAAAGCTCACATTTTTTTGTTGAAGGTCCCTCCTTTCTTCTAATCTTCTTGGGATTTTCCCGCCACCACTTCTTCAAGCCATGCTCTGGAGGATCCATTGATCCGCTCGTTTTCTTCAAATGGTTGTTGACAGAGCATATTGTAGTAAATGAACATCCTATTTAAAACAAACATCAAATTAGAATGAAAGACTGAACGTCCAATGAATAAGATGATGCCAAATTTGTCCGCCAAAATAAAATTTTCATCAACTGTATGAACAATTAAAGATTTATACTTATTTTATGTACACATACATATACAAAGAAAAACATTTTGTGCTTATTTTAAAGCACTTCCCATGATGTTTATCTAAAAACACTACTGGTAGAAAAAGTAGCTTGGAATACTGATTCAAAGTTGAATTAGGATTTCTTTCATTTTATTGCATTTACTATAAAATCATGAAAATAGCATAGTTTTGTCATGAAAATTTTCCAAATGTGTCTAACACAAGTTAAACTCCATCTGTTACGTCAGGCCTTCTCAGAAGGCACACTGCAGTATGAATCATTCTTATGATCCCTTCTATGATGCATTCAGGGTCAAGGATTACACCCATGTGGAGGGTATTCATCTTAGTTCCTGTTCAAGGCCATTGGGCATTGATTTTCACTCTTTATGACCCTTCTTCCGTTAGATATGCATCATGTTTTCCTCGATTATTATCCCAATATTTCAAAAATGAATTAGTTTTCTGACTGTTTCTATAACATGAGCCTCCTAGGGTGATTACGAAGGTTGATAATGTTTACATGATGCACTCACAGAATGAGTCCATCCTGTTGCCAACCTATATTATACTGGGAAAGGTAACTATAGTCCCTAAAATGAATGCATGCAAAATAATACAGTATGTTAAAGGTTTATTGCAGCAGAGCGAATGAGCAGAGCATGTGCAGTAAAAAAAGGTCATGAATCACACAGCTCCAGGTTTGATTTTCAAAGACAAATGGCCCTTTCATTCAATCTCGGCGGATTTGGTCACAGACACTGCGGCACCTAGCAGCACAACCTCTTGTTTAATCTTTGTTTGTTTTAGCCCTCAGCCTCTCCCCTCGTCCATTCTAGACAAACTCCATTGGAACAGGAAACAGCAGCTTCATTTGGTCCACTTATGCTCAAGGCTATGCCACTGAGTAATATGCTATCATGTTGGAAGGCAATGCTTGGATTACTGCACATATCAAGTGCGTTTATCGTATTCCCAATGAGACTTGAAATTCTAGATCACCCAAAGAAAGGTGTTTCTTGTGCAAGGTCAAAGAGAGTCAGCTCTGGAGCTCATACTGGTAAGCAAGTACTGAGTACAGAACCAAAATGTCAAACTTTGCTACTTCCCTTTCACGGACCTCTACTCAAAAGTTTTTTTTTACCATTCATTTACTATTCATTTGCAAAAATTAATGGCAGAGAGATGATGAAACCTAGAAACCTCACAAAACTGCTCAAAGAAAGTGCATATTATTAAACATTTCCACAAAAATTTAAAATAACACGTGATGAATGATTTTGCATACTTATTACGCATCACAAACAAGCCAATTATTGAGCACACAGATTATCAAGGAATGAATAATAGTAAGAATATTATATTAAATCAATTCCTAAAAAAAATTAAATATATGACTCATTCATTAATTTTTTATTCAACAGATGAAATTTGCCTAATATGACTGACTTTTGTGTGAATGTAGTTATGCAATGACAACACTATTCCATATTTGTCACAAGGAATGATTTACAACGGTAATAGTTAAGTTTTAGTAGTTCAAATAGCTTAGCAGAAGCAATAACTCAATTCACATAAATCTTTACCAAGAAAATATAATTCTATGGCCCAAAAGAGATTCGAATCAGCATTCCTTCGCTGGAATACTTGAAACAGTCCCGCAAGTGAACTTGACCAACTTCTATCTCCATTTAACATTACAATACACCACTACTTTTAATTTCCATGGCACATAAAAAGATTACACACTATCAAAAACATTATCATGATTAAAACGACTACAGCATCAAAATTCTAATATGCTGATCATCTTAATACATAAAAGAAGAAATAATATGCCCTTTCAAAGTGCCAGACATGACAATCACTCAACATTTTCAAACACAATTCCTTGAATCATAATCTAATCTACCTGTGACAGAAGAAATGAATCTGTAGCAGTTAGACTTGGAACCTGAAGATGGAGTCAACATCTCAGCAATGACGCGCCTGGCCTCCCGCTGACCTTCTTGGGCACTAAGCCGCCATGTTTCAAGCATATCTGGTTGAGTAATCGCCTGCTGCCCACATTGATCTTTACAACAACTGATGGATGCTAGCTCTGCTATGGGCTTCATTTTGGCATATTTACTACTCTTACGTTCCACACGCCTGTGAAGCCAATAGATAAAAAAATTCAAATATAAAACAATTCAAAATATGAGCAGAAAAACGGATGAACTTCATTCTTAACTATGATAAACCAGTAATAAGAAAAACATTTTATTTAATTATTAAGTAACTGGATACCATATTTTTTTTCCTCTATTACGAGGGTATGGGGAAAAGTTCTTGGCCTGACACAGAGATGGCGTTCCAATCAGCAAAAATTTATGATTCCTGACTAGGCGCTTCAGTTCATTGGACAAGTTTCAACTTATTATCTCAAGTAGTTTGTTTACACATATCGTTGCAGTAGACATCTTTTGTGTTTTTTGTTAAAATGGAAATACTTGAATTTCATGCAGTCATAAAATTCTTCGTTTTGGATGGATAAACCCCCAAGGAAATCCATCCTAAGTTGAAAAAAGTGTACGAGGACCATGCTCCTTCAATGTCAACCGTTAAAAAGTGGGCAGCTGAATTTAAACTTGGTTGCACATCCCTCAAAGATGACCCAAGTGAAGGATGGCCAAAAACTGAAACCACACTGGAAACTATCGAAAGGGCGCACAATATTGTGTTGGACAATAGGCAAGTGAAGGTGAGTGAGATCGCTAAAAGGCCGTGTGGGGATATCGGATGAAAGGGCGTGGAACATCTTGCACAAAGAATTAAGTATTCGAAAGCTCTGCGCAAGGTGGGTGCCGCATTTGCTGAATGCAGATCAAAAGCAAATGTGCAAACAATTTTTGTAGCAATGTTTGGGCTGTTTCAAGAGGGAACCGACCGATTTTGTGCGGTGATTTATCAGCATGGATGAGACATGGGTCCACCACTACACGCCAGAGACAAAACAGCAGTCGAAGCAGTGGGTGGAAGCCAGTGGTTCAGCTCCAAAGAAAGTGAAGTCGATTGCATCGACCCGAAAGATCATGGCCAGTGTTTTTGAGATGACAACTGAAGTTGGATAAATGCTGGACCAAGTGCGTTGAAGTCAAGAGAGTACATTATGTACAAAAATAAAATAATTTTCTAACTATAAATCGCAGTCTTTCACTGTCAGGCCGAGAAATTTTTACCATACCCTCGTACGTGCATGTGTAAACATTAAATGCTATTCCAAAAGCCAATCAAAAATAAGTTTCTATCTAGATTATTTTTTGCTAATAATTAAAAATTTACAATACCACCTCATATTATTAGCTTATTTTATGGCTTATCTACAGTTCAAAAACTTTATAGTGCATCATAGGGTATGTGAATTCAATATTTAATTCCATTGAAATATATTTAACATGACCAAGAACAATGGACTTTTCACTCACCCTTGAGAGAACTTACAGGCTACCCAGGATTTCAAATATCAAAGCATTGATTGCAGATTCAAAGGGCTAAAACCCATTTCCTGCAGCAAATTTCTATACTTCGATATGAATAACTTATCTGGTTGGATGATGACTTTATCCCAAACAGTGAGAACCCAAAAATATTGAATATGATCCATGAGCATCAATCAAGCAATATTCAATTAATTCATTGCACAATATTATTACTAAACATAGTGTACTAATTAGATGCAGATTTTGAATTGATCCATGAGTCAAAAACAAAACTTTTTAGCTTCTAAATATCTTATCATTTTAAGTTCTGCACACCACGAATAGCTTTTACCTGATATTAATTCATTTTATTTAAATATCAAATTGAATGAATCCAATGAATGCAATCCACCTAATTTCTGGCCTGTCATAGCATTACCATTTGCCTATCAAAACTGAATCTGAAAATTACCCTCGTCCATCTCCCTATCCACTGGCAATAACACAATAGCTGTGGCATGATATCTAGTTCTGATACATTTTATAAAAATTATCACGTTAAACAAAGTTCCGGACATTGCAACAGTCTTTGTAATTATTTCATGGCAAGTAAAAGGTCTGGGGTTCAAATCCTAATTAAGATTTTTTCAGCAATTCAACTTGAGCCCAAAAATCTATTCTCTTGGCCGCAGAAAACACCACATTTACAGCATGACAGTGGACTTTTGTTGCAACAGTGACAAATGTATGTGGTGTAGGATATAAGTACTCTTCTTATTCAGAGTCACTGCAAAATGTCTCTCTTATAATTCTAGATTGGAATGACAAATGAATATATTAGGATTTTCCTTGACTAAATTTACAACAGTTCTTGGAGCAGGCTTGCTATTGTCAACATTTAAATGAAACTTAAATCTATAATTTAACCAGGAAATAGTAAACATGAGAGAGAGAATTTCTTACTGATTTTTCATGCTTTTCAATTCCTTATGAAGAAAGTTGTTTGAATACAGCAGGACTTTCTGACTTGCTCTTTCACAAAGTTTGAGCTGCTCTCGTAAAAACTTTCGGTTAGAAAGGACAAATTCTTCAAACATTTTGGAGTGCCTGTTCCCAATACCTCGGCACAATATTGCATCACTTTTTACAGATGAGTTTCCGCTGACCTTGAAAGTAAGAAAATCAAGATTAGCTGTACAACTTCACATTGGAAATTGTTTTGAAACACCACAAAAGAGTAGTAGCAAGAACTAAAGCAGGCTGAAAATTGCATGCATGGTGAATCACAACCGATATATGAGACATAAATAGGAAAAGTATTCACCTTATTAGGAAATAATATCAAACTTAATTACACTTCTAACAAACAGAAGAAAACCACGTGGAAAACCAATCAATTCATGCCAATTTACACCAACAGACCTGAAGTGGTCATTATTAGCTATTGCATATTTATAAATGGGACTTAAATTTATTCCTAAATGGGAATGAGGTAAATAGGCATGTTTTCAAAGGCCATTAATTGCGATTTGGAGAGCAGTAAGTATGAATCAAAGAGGGGAACAGATCTAATGGGGCTCAATCGCCAGATGGGGAAACAAGGAACAATTGGTGCTGGCAGGACACCAGCTGCATGCTGTCAGCACTTTCGCTGATATTTACACTGTGCAAGGCCAAAGTAAGTGAGTGCACCAATAACATCTTGCTAGTTCTGCAGATGCCCTTTATCAGTGATTTCTCAGTGAAGTCAATAAGTCACCATTCCCCTCTCCAATCTCTACCATTCCTTCTCTCCTTGAACTCCATGTCTCTTCCCACTTTATGATTAATGGCCACTGACAACCTGCCTATTTCAATTTTATTTACTGATACTTGTTATATCAGGGTGCCATTCAAAAACTACTAGATGGAACTGTTAAACAACAGGAAGTCTCATTAATATAGCCAAGCTAGTCAAATTAAAATGCTCAAATCTGTACATAATGCACTCTATTTATAACATCAGCCTCTTCCCAATGCATTTGAAAATTTTATGCACACAATGCAGGCACCTATGTCTAAAAAACAGATGTCCAACTTACTCCACTTGAACTGGCCGTGTGCATTTTTTCAGTGCTCAAATCTTTGGCGTTTTTCAGCAAACTCATCAAGAAGAATGCCCGCTCGGGTATTTTGGCAAAATCTTCTTCACCTAAAATACATTTCGAATGTTGAAGTTAGAAATTGTTTACCTGGTCCAAAAAGGTTTTTTTTTCTGCATTCTATACAGGTTTTAGGTATAATATTACACCTTTGTCTTGCCCCCCTGTAGCCTTGCCTTGAAAGCTTGTGCCTAAACAATGTGAAAATGAGAGAGGGGCAAAGGAGGAAGGAAAACGATGAATAAGAGAGGGATGATTTCCAAATTTCCACTCCAATTCCCGAACCAATGTTGTGGGACATTGGTTTGGGAATTGGGAGTGGATAAAAATGGGAGTATAGGTATGAAAGACTACAAATATGGTGGTTAGTTTGGATAATATCCCCCGCCTTTTGTTACTTCGACATCATATGAGTGTTCAGTAGGGTACAAGAATGTTTATTTCAAAATTCAAGGGTGTATACGTGAGGTCATGTGGTCAGGGTTGAATGAAGACTTTACTACGAGGGTCATCCGGAAAGTAGTACCCGTTCGTGCCGCATGAAGTGCTGACGACGCGAGTAGCCGCTGGACGAGGTCAGATAGCTTCAGTGGCTTGTCTGCCTTCTCTGAGCCAAGTTGCGTGACGCTAGCATTGCCTGTGTTGTTTCTGTGATTGTTTACAATGTTTAAAAAAATTGAGAACGCCGCCAGTTGTGAAGTGAGGGCAGTGATTAAATTCCTCAATGCAAGAAACGTTCGCCCATGTGATATTCATCGCCAATTAAAGGAGGTGTATGGAGACAATGTAATGGACGAGTCGTCTGTTCGGCGGTGGTGTCGCAACTTCAACATGGGGAGGGGGAACACACACGACGATGAGCGTTCGGGGAGACCGTCTGTCATTACAGACCAACTGGTGAGCTCAGTTGACGAATTCGTGAGGAACGATCGGCGCGTCACAATTGATGACATCTGTGAGCATTTTCCCAATGTTTCTCGAACAATTGTTCATGAAATTGTTAAACACCATCTGCATTATGCAAAAATTTGTGCAAGATGGGTCCCTCGCGTATCTCAATGAGCTGGCGGCGAAGGACTATGCAGCAGGAATACAGAAACTTGTCACACGTTATGACAAATGCCTTAATTTGCTTGGAGATTATGTTGAGAAGTAGTTTAAAGTATCCTCTTTCAAATAAATTTTTTTATGTTTGTTAATATTTACTTTTGTGTATTTATTTCACGAACGGGTACTACTTTCCGGATGACCCTCGTAGTTGGGTGAAAGGGTGAAGAATTCAGATTACAAAACCTTGCAAAATTAATGGTCACTGCATTTTGATTCCAAAACATGTACTATTTCAAACAGCCATAGGGAAATATTTCACTGCCTCCCAGTGCTTAGTGAATTCCCAAATCTTAAAACAACAATAGCTGTAGATACTTAATTCAAAAATCAAACCAAAAGTGAAAACTTGCCTAGAAATTTCAGAGTAATCTGGAAAAGAATTTTCAGCAGAGTCATGCAGTTGAAGATCTTGTTGCAAATTATGCATACCCTTGGATTCGTAAATAATTTTCCAGATCTCTTCAGATTTATTGTCTGCATTGGTAAGTCAATGGCTGTTGAAAGATTTTTTAGCACACTGTAATGTTTGGCGATAACTTTTCTTGAATACTGAATATTCCTGAAGATCGGCTGGATTTGATTTACTTTTGTAATACACTGCGACATCTTTCATTTTCTTTGAAAGTCAACAAATTTCATCAGAGAAGAGACCTACTGACTTATGCATTTAACAGCTTAGCTTTTGTTTTTCGCATGTCCCAGGACAAGGAGATACCAAAGTAATGTACACAGACACCAAAGTAATATACACAGGTGGAATAGCAATATTCAAAGCTTTTGTGAAAGGACTTCAAGGAAAACAGATTGGACCACTCATGGGAATTCAATAGGCCACAAAAGGTGATCATATTCTGATCAGAGTGTGACTTATTGAATTCCCTGAAAAGAACCTTGGCGCAATTGCTGTGTCCACATCCACAATCTTTTGTAGTATTTTTTGGATGTGGCAATTGTAGAAAGTGGGTGGTGATCTGATGGTTGGGCATAAATGATATTTGTTTGCACACATTTAAGGTCGAGTATATTCAATTCAATATTATAGTCAATACATTATCTAAAATGGTTTGAGAACTAGCACTCACTGTAGTAGGTTCACTGTTTTAGTTTTACCAAAGAAAAATTAAGTGGAAAGATACATTATCATTTTTACTTCAGTGAAACACTGGAAAGTGAGATAATAACTTTCTTGGTAGTTTACCTCCTTTAATGTACCTCTGCAAACAACCACATGGATTAGACTTCACATTAGGGCAAAACAGGGTCTTGGCATCAGGATCTTGCAGTGTTTCAGCCAAAGATTCAGCAAACATCTTTGCCTCCTCAAGGTAACAATTTTTTTCTTCATCACTGGGCAATGGCTACAGGATAATGAAAGCAAATTAGAGAGAGTGCTCAAAGGGATGCAAATGACATGTTTCATTCTCACACTACATTTTTAATTACATAATTTTTAATTCCTACAATGATATGTCATGTTTCTGGTAACCACCAAGGTCCAGATTTAATGGCATAGATGGAATAAGACAATCACCTTGAATAAGAGCAGATTGGTATTCTTATAATGATAATAATCACGATTTAGTTAAAATGTAAATGCGGTGACACATTTAGAATTTTTATAAATGAAAATAGCACATCAATATCAAAAAACTATAACTATTGACACTTGACAATGATTGGATGAGCACATGTTTTGTCACTCAATGCCGATACACAATTAGAGACTATTCCACATGGCAATTAAATTATACAACCATTTGCCATACAGCATAAAATATTTCCCTCCCAGGGAATTATTTAGAAAGAAAATTAAACATTTTCTGTTAGAGAAGGGCTACTATAAGATACAGGACTTTCTGGAAGAGTCTTTTGGACTTTGAAATTCTTTATATACATTCTATGTTCTTCCTTTATTATGCCATGTATTCCTATAACCTATCCTACATTTGTTAATTCTTGTTAAATATTTGGATCAATAATATTATTGTCCAATTCAATCATTAAAATTTTAGCCATAAAAGAAAAAGTCCACACAATAACATGAAAAAAATATCAGTCACAAAAAAATCCCCTGGATATACAATAAAATCAATGCAGTGATGTATGCCTTTCAGCATTCTTGAAATTGTTGATTGGTAGAGAAAAGATATCTATGGGGTAATTGGTTGCAGTCTCTTATGATTCTAAATTATGATATACAATATGTGCAGTCATTTGACAAAAAAATAATCTTCAAGGCCATAGGTCTTCGTGTTGCTGTCATGGCACCGAAAATTCTCTAATTTCTCACTCAAAGCAAGGAAATGACTTTGGAAGTAATACATGATATAAAACACTTTACCTCCAAATCAGCGCTATATAATGTATTTAATTTCACACCGTTTTTTTTAATTACAGCAACCCATTTTCGTTCCATAACTTTTCTATTTGTTCAGTAAATTCCCAACCATTTAAGTATTGATCCAAGTATATCCAATGCATCTGGCTTAAACAATGGAACAGAATGAATCACTGAGTCAGTGATCTTAGTTTAAATCTAAATTAACAGCATCAACCTGCATACATTGTCAGGAGCTGAGGATGTGAAATGTTAAAAAGAGTAATAATTATTTAAAGTTGACATTCCTCACTTGACATAATGTGGCTCATCTCATAGAATATTGCTATTTTTTTTAGAATTATTCATCACTGATTAGGCTTTCAATTATGTTAATCATTTAATAATGCATAGTTAATGGTCTGTAATCCATTGCTGCATTTGCCACTACTTCCATGCAATAACACTATAAGGCTAGTTTTAACTAGATCAGGTTAAATATCAATATTTGATGACACAATAAATAAATTTCCAGAGCATACTAATTAGATTCCACGTTTTTTTTATCGGCGCAAGTTGTATGTATTCTGAACCAGTAGTCTTGTTGTGATCAGAGAATCTCAGTCTAGATAAAATTGCATCGGTAGATTTAGGCGTATAACCAAGAAACTAAGCTGCATTAAATTAAGATTTCGGTAAGACAAGGGGTTGCTCATTGGAATTTATTCATGGGATATGGGTACTTGGCAAAAATGTTAGATATCATGGATACAAACACAACAACTTAAGTTTTACTAATTAAAATGCAAAAGAGTAGAAAAATGAAATAATTTGTTTCAATATATGATGCATATATACGTAAATTATTTTCAAATTCAAAGTTTCCCTCAAGAATTCAATTAGACCCATCAAGTTTCAACCATGGCCTAGACAACAAATCAACTGTGAATAAAGAAAATTATTAGTTTTCCTTCCATTAGTCATTATATAACACCAGTAATTAATGTTATTGCAGTGATATGTTAATAGTCTTCATGATAAGGTGCAAGTAATATATTGGTGCGGTGGATAGTGGCCTAGCTTTTAAATGCAGAAGCTAAATTTTTAATGGCAAAATATTCCAGATTTTTACACCAATTGCGATATCATTTAGAGGACATCGCAAATGCAATATTCCAAGTGCTAATGGGTTGTTAAACTAAAACATTTTTTTAAGAGACAGTCACCCTACAAAATGTCCGTACTCTTGCGACCTAGTACGATCGAAATGGGATTATTAGAACAAATTGTAGCCCAGACCAGGGGAGAAACGAATTATAACTAAACCCATTCAGATGCCATTGAAAAAGAGGAAATACCAGTTAATAACGTCCGTGAGATTTCTATATCAAACCTTTTTCGGTGGTCTTTTCTTTAATCTGCTCATTTTAAGTCCACATTTATTGCACAGAATAAGAACTTTATTAGTTTCTACATCCAACCGTTTCCTAAACCTGGGTTTCGGTAAGCTGTCTCCCGAAGTCTTTTTTCTTTTTGCTGGATCAATTGCGTATGGTGAATGGCATTTATCACACCTCACTTCATTTCTGTTATCCTCTTCGGTAAGTTCAAGCACAATTGCTATAAAGTAAAGGCCCAAAAAGAATGTAAACTCAAAAAAAGCCAATGATAGGCAATCGATATGAATTTATTTTTCCCAATTGTCATTGAATTACCTTGTGACATTTTACGGCCGTCAATGGGTGAAGAGCTTCAAATCCTTTTATTGTTCAGATTGGCTTGGGCCATTCGTTAATGGTAACTTTCATAATTCCGTGTAACTACTCCTAATATCAACAAACCACCTTAACAAACGACGAACGAAACCTGTGAGAACCGTTCTTTTATTAAACTCAAATGAATTGTTCATCAGGAATTGAGCAGCTCATTGAATAATATGATATTTTTATTAGGTAATCTACCGGTGAAGGCGGGTTTTTGGATGGACACAATTACCAATTAAATGATTTGTGACCCCTAGCAAAACACAACATCCTACTTTACATCAGGTCCCTCTTCAGCTCCGAGTACTTTCTTCCTCCCTCCATCCCGTCCAGCATACCTATCCTGTTCCTTCCCTTTCCTCGTTTGCCTAGCATTCTCCCCTCAATTACATTCTTCAACATCCCACCGCCGGTCAATACCCCCTTCAACCACTTTTCCTGCCTCCATAGGATTGCTCCCAACAAACCCCTCTCTTCGCCCACCATACCAAGTACTTCCTCGCTTGTTTTCTCCTCTGTCCATTTCACCTTCTCCATTCTTATCCACACCCACATTTCAAAAGCCTCCAGTCTACGTCTATCCTCCTGCTTCAATGACCACGTTTCCGCGCCGTACATAGCTACGCTCCATGTCAAAGTTTTTACGAGTCTTTTCTTAACATCCTTACTCAACGTCCCCGTCATCAACTCCCTCCTCCTTGTGAAAGCCTCTTTGCCAAGCGCAATTCTTCTCCTTACGTCCCTTCTACTTTGACCGTGTTGGTCCAAAACACTACCGAGATACGTAAACTGTTCTACCTGCTCTAGTTTTTGGCCTCCTATTTTAATGTTAAGCTTAGCATTTTTCTTTCTAGAAAATCGCATAGCCTTTGTTTTATTCATATTGATTCTCATCCCATACCTGTCGCACTGAATTTCCAATTCACTCAGCAATGCTTGCAAACCCTTGGCTGACTGACAAACTAAAGCTTGGTTATCAGCAAACCTAACTGATTTTATGAATTCCCCGCCCACTTAATTCCTACCTCCAGTTCTTCCCATGCCTCTTTAATCATTTCCTCTGCATACAGGTTGAACAGCAACGGTGATAATGGGAAACCCTGACTTACACCTCTTCCTAACACTGCCCAACCGGACTCCCCGTTCCTCACTCGCACCTGAGCAGTCTGAGACATGTACAGGTTGCGGAGTAGCCTCCTTTCCCTCCAATCTATTCCTATTTTCTTCAATATACTCATTAGTTATCCCTAATCAAACGCTTTTTCCAAATCTACGAAACAGCCAAATACCTCCTGGTTGTGTTCTATATTCCTCTCGATTAATAATCTCATTACTGCAATAGCATCACGCGTACCTCTGCCCTTCCTAAACCCAAACTGATCATCCCCTAAGTAATCATTTGCCCTACTCTCTATCCTTTTGTTAATGATCCTGAGAACAACTTTAGCTGCGTGGGATATCAAACTTATCGTCCTGTAGTCCTCACATGACGTGGCCTTCACCTTTTTCGGAATAGGAACTAAAACTGATCTCACTAAGTCTTCCGGCCAGATTCCTTCCTCATAAATACTACGGATCCACCCATATAGCCTCTTCCTCCCACTCCCTCCTTCCTAAGCATTTTAAAAGTTCCGCGGGAATGTTAACCACTCCCTCGGCCTTATTTAGTTTCATCTCCCTTAATGTCCTTTCTATCTCATTGTCTAGTATGCCTGGACCTAAGCTATCTTCCTCTACTTCATGTTCCTTTTCTATTTTTAACTTTGTTGGTCTAAGCTCTTTACTATACAGTTGTTCTATATATTCCTTCCATCTCTCTTGGATCTTTCCTGCGTCAACTATTACCTTACCCACCTTATCTCTAACGGCTATCGTTGATCTACCTTTCTTACTTCCTGATAAAGATTTAACTTTGCTGTACAGCGCACCGATTTCACCTTTCCTCTCCAGACTTTCCATATCCTCGCACTGCGTCTTCCACCATGCTTCTTTTGCTTTATTTGTCGCCCGCCTCAATTTATTGTTTAATTCTTTGTACTTCATTTTGCCTAATTCTGTATTTACATTCTTCCCTTTTTGCCGCTCATCCATCTTTGTAATCATCTCATCAGTGATCCATGGTTTCTTAGTCCTTTTAGGGGTTAACGGTTCCGATAGTGTCTTTTGCGGCTTTAGACAACCATTTCTTGATACTTTCCCATTTTTCTTCGATAGTACTTAGCTCTTTGTACTCCTTCCTTTTCAAACCATTTAATGCTCCTACATTCCATTTTCTAACTCGCCGCCCCTGCCTTATCTTTTTGAAACGGACTGTGCGAATTTATCACACTGTTCCTAAACCTGTGTTTAACCAGGACATAATCTAGCTGATACCTTTCTGAGTCACCTGCTTCATCAAATGTTTCCCTGCAGGAACACACGCGTTTATGTCCTCTAACTGATCATATATCCTTTCGACCTCTTCTTCCTTATGGTTGCTCGGTGGCATGTATACCTGAATAATAACCAAGTTCGTCGGTTTTGCTTTTACCTCTACTAGCAGTATTCTATCCTTTACCTGCTCTATGTTGACTACGCTTCTTCCTACCTCTTCATTTAATTCTAATGGCAACCCCTCGTTGGCTCTTGTCCCCGCCGCTGTATATTATTCTATAATTATCACTCAATTAATCCCCGCTATCTTTCCATCTCACCTCGCATAGACCTAAAATATCTATACTTCCCCTTTCCATCTCTCGCTTAACATTCTCCAATTTCCCTGTCCTCATCATTGTCCTAACATTCCACGTTCCTATTCTAATTAATGTGGTCTTCTTCTCCTGTGTCTTCTGTCCTGCTGCTGCTGCTTTTCCCTTGCAAGGGTTTCGTGGGATGACGACCGCGGAAGCCTTGCCTCCCCCGCTGCCGGGCACGACACACGGCCGATTGGGCCGAGTTCCGTAGTTGCCAGGACTCAAAATCTCTGTTTTGTCCATCATGTAAATCTTGGGAATGATAATTGAGGTGGTTTCCCATTGCCTTCCTCAACAGTGTTTTTAACGTGACACGCCATTGCAGCCGCCTCACTGAGGAAAAGACGCTGTGTGGACTACCTTTCGTCTGGCTCCTAACCTTCGACCTATCTGGCATGGGTGACCCTACCTGGAGCAATTATTATTACTCCCGCCAGCACAGCTCTAGGGGTCATCGGAATGCACAAGCCCTTCCACCACGTCAAGGTTGTAGTGCGGGGAGGGTTTCAACTTACACGAATGTAAATACATATATTATCAGCTGACAAACAATTGCAGCTAAGGATGCAGTAAAAAATTTATCCAATGATGTGCAAGCTAGAATTTGACAAGTAGGAAGGCAAAGTTACCTCATCAGATGGGCATGCAACATACAATCGGGGGGCTTGAGAAGTAAGTCCTTTACGTTGAGAAAAATACACCGCTTTAGTTGAGAGTGCCGTGGTGGATTTTCCTGACGTGATTATGAATGAAAACAAGCCCCACTGGGGTCAGATGCCATTGCAGCCGCCTCACTGAAGAACACACGCTAATATGATGTAGGTATTCAATTTGTTTAATGGTACAACCATATGAAATGTAAACAAGAGAAATATAATCGTAATTTATAAACACAACGTAATTTCTTAAATGTGATGAAGATTATAATAAAATAACCATCAATTGAATAACTACAGGCTTGCGAGTAACCATGCACAAAGTAACTAAGTAGAAAAATATACATGTTGGTATAACTGAAAAATCATGGGCTAATTTAAGTTATGTTGTTTTCCATCGCAATGCAAAAGTAATTGTACACAAGATGTCATTTTTTATGGAATTTCGTGATGGATTACGCTGGTGACGATTGTGGGCCCTGGGTCCTAACCTAGGCCATGAGCATGGGGTAAGCAAAAGACTGCCGAAAGTATATGTGATGCCTAGTGTGTATTGTAAAATTTAGAGAAAAAAATGTTCTGGTTTAGGAGATATGGTTAAGGTTATGGTTCACATGGTTAAGTATCAGCCAGAGAAGGAATGGCTCTTTTCTAATAGCAAGATTTATTTAATATATGAATATCCCATAAACTCGACACCATAATTCAAGTGATGTTGAAAGGTATGTTAAATGCTACTCATTTGGAATGAGAAAGTTGCGCTTTCTTATCACATAAACAGCCTTAGGAAGTTTATTACAGATCTGACTGAGTGGCTCTCCTGGTCAAGTTTTTGTATCAATATTAATTCGCAGTTTCAATTATTGTTAATTTAAAACTACATATAATATGTTGGAGTTTTTCAGCGTCTGAATTTGTATAATAACTATTGAACCATTCCTTGGCCAGCCTGTGGGCATCGCTAGAAAGTACCACTGCATCTTCTACATTTTGGTACTAAACTAGTATCATCTGCATATAAAACTGATTTAGATTTCATATTGAGACGCAAATCATTTAACATGATGATGGAGAGTATTGGGTCCAGCACAGAGCCTTGTGGGACACCAGAGTATACTTATATCACTGCATATCAACAGCCATGACATTCAACCAAGTAGTATTAATTAGAGAGTTGACCAGCAGCCAAGGTCAAGTGTACCATTAGGGATGGATGGGAGAGGAGGAAGAGTGGAGAGAAACCTGGCATCAGCATTAGCCTACTCTTAAGAAAAGGCGCCAAGGGGTCATTCCCCATCTGATGGACGACATACTCCCTTTAAGTGCTCTCCAAGAAACACCTCAAGTAGAGATTGGGAATCCATTGAAATAATCTACCATCTCCAGAATTCAAACCAGGGCCCTCTGGGTGGGAGGTCATTACATTAGCCACTGCAACATCCTGATCCCCCTTATGAAGAGCTGAAGAAGTTAGTGGAGTAAGACAAAGATTACTCTTTGTCATCATTACTAATTGGTCAATCTTAAAATCCCAATTCATGATAGTATTTTTGAAGAAGTTCACTCAATGTGGTGCATGCAATGAAAGGGGAAATGAACTAAAATAAAAATCTAACTTGTGCATAGGCAATGTTGCGGCATGGAATAGCATCCAAAAATCTTTGATAAAATATCAGGATCTTAAACATTGGTTGTCAATTCCCATTTTCAGGGTCCAAAAAGGAGCCATTCGGCTCATGACTTTGGCTAAACACAATGCCCTTTGCCATCCGGTAAAAAAAAAAAAATTGAATGAAATGCCAGTGCCATGTGCGAGTATTTATATTTTTCATGTAGTAGTACATACAAAAAGTAATCCATCCGAGTATGTGAAAAATTGCAATATCCATAAATGCTCTACAAGGCAGAACGAGCAGTTTCATATGTAAGCACAAAAATTGCAGGGGCTGGTCCAAATTTAATGGGCCTTCAACTTTATAATAAACTCCCAGCGGATATTAAATCCCAGAATAGTGCAGCTACATTTAAAGTCAATCTGCTTAGGTTCTTGAAATTAAAAATGTTTTATTTAATTGCAGTTTCATAATAATACCTGATGAGTCTGGTATCCATTATATGTATTTTGTTGCTTTACCATGACATGTCCTATATCAAGTGTAACAGTTGTAACAACTTCATCACTGCACAAATAACATGTATAATTATTATTATTCTTTTCTTTCAGCCAATCATGTTTTCATGGAATTATCACTCCCTCCTTCCATGGTGGTGACTTAAAAGGTTACTATCCACGTATTTTAATCTTGTCCTGATGTTTTCATATGACTTTACCCTTCCTTAACATTATATAAATTCCACGTAATTACCTTTTATATTTTTCCTCATCTTTAAATGCCCAAGGCACCTAGAACAAAAATATTACAGACTAGTAATTGAAAATAATTTTATATGTGAGAGCAGTGAAAACCATTAAAAATTATAAGATATTACCTCATGAAAATCATTATAAAATATCATGGAGCAGGGTAATAATAAGGATACCAGCTGACCATATTCTATTAGAACACATTCCCCCGCTTTCTTTCTCCCTCCACTTCTAAAGAACATTCCCCTTCATTCTATGTGACCTGTGTTCCCTCTCTCGGTCTCCCCTTGCTTTCATAGTGATAAAGCATTTAAATACCTTTGCCCAGAGCAATAGAATTATGCAGGGACCCTCAAAAGTTATCTGGGCATCCTTAGAGCTGGGTTTCAGCAGAGCACATCAAAATGTCTATGATATCAAAGTTTAATTTACTTCCTGAATAGACAGAACATTTTCAGTGTGTAACAATCATTTGCCTTGACTGGGATTCAGAACCGGATCCCTCTATGTCTGTCCAAGTCCTTTAGCCAGCTATCAAGGTGTCCTCTTACACACTGAGATTGCAAATTTAGCAGATGACTCAGTTAAATGTTATTGTTGAGGCATCTCCCGCAATTTCTTGGACCAGAACATTATTTTTAACACATTCAGAAGCAAATTTATAGATAATATGGACTAGAATTTAAAAGTAAGGCGAATGATAGGCATCATTGTAATATGTTTTCAATTGATCAAAAAAATTATTAATTTAAGAAATCCATTGATAACTTTTATATCTATCCATTTATACAATCATGCAGGCATTGAGTAATTGTGAGGTATATGAGCATTGCAAATTTTAAGTCATTCATTGATATTCTAACACTATAATTAAAATAACTATTTTAAATTGAGAATAATTTGTAAGGCGGACATAAACTGACTCGGGAAACATTTATTTCAGTCTAATTGTGGCGAGCGAGTCCAAACAAGTGATAAGAGCAAGGGAAACGAATAGCTATTAGATAACTCTTACATAATATTATGAAACAAATACTTAACAAGGTGGAAAGCATACAGTACACACATCCAACAAAAGAACTTCAAGTGGTCAAATGAAGAAAATACATCCAATATCACCTTCCCGAGAAAAAGATCTTTGGAACGAACTTCTTCACTGGCAAAAAAAAAAAACAGATTGCAGTCTTAAGTCAATTCTATTAAATGAAATGCTGACCGGACTCCAGCCATCAAGACTCCAAATGTAACAGTTTAACTCATGAAAGCTGAAAAACACCATTTTTCAACACATTTCCACCAAATGCTTAATAATACACATATCAAAGGTGAAAGGTAAAAGTATAAAATGAGCATATCAAAATACCAAACATCTAATTTCAGAGAGACTTTGATATAAAAATATTGCTTCAGTCAATTAAAAAAAGTGGATTATCCCTAGACTTTCATTCTGGTGAGGAGGAAACATTCATTTCAATACTATTTGTACTTAGTCCACTGGATGGACACCATTACTTTTATACAATAACTTATTAAGAAATGATGTGGAACTTCTTGAGTCAAACGAAGATTCTAAGCTCCACCTTGCTCTTCTGAGTTCAATATCTTCACCTGAGTCGCTGCATTTCCTAAAAAGACAAAGTTAATTTTACTAGGTACATTACAGACTTATTAATAAAATAGGAGATAGTTCAACTATCATACAATAAAGCAATTGTTTTTAAATTTAACATCTTTCCTTCCAAATGACATTTAATATTTCATGTTTCAATATCTTTTAAATGGACGATACATAGCGTGCACCTACACACTTTGGATACAAAATGGCAGCTTTTTAAAACACAACTTTATTCGGCAGTACAATCCCAGATAAATAATTAGAAAAATGAAAAAAGATAGCCATTTTCAAAAACCAACAAATTATTTTATAAGGAAGGAAATCTGCATTGCATGCTATAATTGCACTCTGAAATTAACTAAAGAGGGCATTATGAACAATACCTTTGTTCACATACGAAGTTTGGTTGAGGTGGATAGTTAAAGCTTTTGAGGGACTCACAAATAGCGGAGCACAACACATCACAACATTAGGAGCTTATCAGAAAAGTTTTCCAAACACTTGAAATGAGAATGATTTGTTGATGGGGGGATGCTTTCCATCAGGCAACATCTCAAATTGCCATGATTGTGCTGCAGAAAGCATGGACAGACTGTTAATTCATTCAACCCCTTAACAATGCACTGAACAGAAACATCCTCGTGAGAACGGTGGGCTTAACTCAATCATTAAATGAAATGGAACACAAAATAAAGGAATGAAATGAAGTTAGAGCAACAACTTGACAACATAAAGTTCCTGATCCCTTTTCTGAATTGTTACAAAATATGGTCAAAAGAATGGCGGATAAGGAGAAGTGTACATATTCAAAGAATATACAGCTAAAAATATTCTAACACACCCTCTATTTAGAAAACAATAAGAGAACTAGGCATAATGAGCACAAAGAACAAACTTGAAAATATCAATGTCTTGTAAGATACATTAAACAATTTTTTCCTTAAATAGTACACCAAATAACACTACCCCTATACCAATAACTTCTACTTTATTAAGCCATAACAAGTTCTCCTTCTCTTATGCTTTGCTAAAAGAAATTCTTTTAATAATATAGCTCCATTGGGACAAGGGTTAATGATGGAGTCACCTATTTTATATATATATATAAATGTATATATATATATAATATATATATATAATATATATATATAAATGTATATATATATATAATATATATATATAAATGTATATATATATAATATATATATAAATGTATATATAATATATATATATTAATATATTTAATGCCCTAGCCATTAACCTGCAATCTGGCAAACAGTCCTTATATACCCTGAACCGAAATACACTTAGATAACTTAACCTTCACATGACAAGTAATTTGGTATCCGATCTCTAGGATCATAATATTTGAATACCTTGTCCATCAACAAGTGAATAATTATGTACACAAGCACATTCTCCTTAATCGATGGCAAATGATTCACCTTTATACATATTCACAAACTCTCCATTTGATCCCACCCTTCCAATCCATAATTTCTCCAACAAAACATCTCAACAGCAAAAACCTCCTTCATTGTCTCAGCCTCAAACCTACTCTCCAATGAAATTAAAAACGATGACACATTGTTTTCATTAAAAATAAATTTCATGATTGTTTTATCAAAAACAAACATTTATACTATCTACAGCCATATATTTGTAAATAATGTCAGTTCAATTGCTTATCTATACTTAGGTAACTTTATATTCTCTGTCAAGTAATGGATTTCTTGCATGTAATGCATCCTTAAGACATAAATCCACACTCAGTTATTGCAACGGCCAGCATAACAGGATCAACTAAGCGCTTTATATGTCCATATATGATTTTTACGTAGATATGTTTTGACTTATTTTCATTTCTCCACATGTTCATGATAATGATTTGCATGGCAAATATAATGCACCATCTCATAAGCCTAAGACCCCTCAGATAATGCATGAATTACATATCTACCCAGTTAAAGCGTAGCGCTTCGTACATACTTAAGATGCCACCTTAGCTTGGAACTTGATACAAGGAAAATGGGTTAAATGACAGCAGAGCTGCAATGAGGAAAATTGGCTTTATCAGATAAAAAGAAGACTTAATCGGAACTAAAGTTAAGAAGAGGTGTTATTTACAAAGACTTGTCCATGAATTATCACAAAACCAATGCACCAGAACACATGAAGACTTGATTTGTGAGTCAAGCAACATAGAGAGTAAATGGTTCATTAAAAATGGCTGTGAATTAAGAAAAAGGACTGCACGTTCATTGGGAAACCTTTGATTGGACTCACTTGACAGAAAAACACCACACGAAAGAATCTACTTACCTGAAAAATACCAATTGCATACATTATGTACACACTGAGGGAAAAATTCTAACCCTGCATTAGACTGGTAGGAGTGATCACTACGAGAAATAAAGTGAAATAGACGGTCAAATGTTTGGAAGGAATCCCACCAAGCAAGTATAAAAGCATCATGACCACAATGGGTAAAACATTAGAGAGCAGATCAAACTGTTCCAAATCTTAACTAATACCAATCTGTCTCCTGAGTTACATAAGCAAGTGAAACACTGCCCTATTTTACAATCTGTTTTACAATGGAAAACAACTCTGTAGTGTTGTTTTACAATCAAATTAAGCCTTTTCTGGAGGCAATGGTCTTAGGGGTAAAAATAACTCGACATGAATCATTGGGTAAAATTTGTGTCCCCATTTAAAAGGGTAGAGTGAAATTACGATGAGAAATATTGGATGTCTGGAATGCAAGCATTAGTCTTCAGGGCTTTCACATAATCAAAGAATCTCAGGCAAGAATAGTTATCTCTTAGACCACAAAAGGATCACAAGTTAGATCCTAAGTCTTCACTGTTGAAATGTCGGAACATTAACAAAAATTCAAAGAATTTAAACATTTATTATGTAGTTATATGAAGGTAGGCTGAAAGCTAAAGCACACATGCTCGTAGACCACAAACAAAATGACCCCCAGAAGCACTCCTGTTGGCATGTGGAAGTAACATTCTCTCCTAAACATGCATGCGCAGGTCTGAGGTGGTTTCATTCATCCAGTGTATTTTGAGAAGCGGAAGTATGGAGATGTATTCTCGTACGATGTCCACGTGAGTTAAACAGAGTGCTGCTATCGAATTTTTAACTACTGAAATAGTGAATTTGAGGTCGCTACACTTGAGGTCTGTGACATTCATCCAGTGTATTATGAGAAGTGGAAGTAGGGAGACGTTTTCTAGTGCTATATCAACGTGAGTTGACACGTTGCGAGTTCAACAGCGTGCTGTTATCGAATTTTTGCCTTCACCTCATCGTCTAAGGCGTTATTATTACCCTTATGGTGTCTCTTGAGTTGAGGAAAAAAATAAAAATACAACGCGCAAGATTGGGGGAATCAGGAGGGTTTTGTTTGCTCTCGTCTGTGAGACGGCGTGGTACCCATTGTGCAAAGATTTTATGGTATCCCTATTGTTCAATAATGAAGCCGACATGTTCCTCGGAGATATTCCAATATGGTTTGCGATACGCTTTTGAGTGTTTCGCCGGTCATTTTGAATCTAATCTTCGACGAGTTTGCGATGTTTATCGTCTGTGGCAGTGATCGGACGTCGGCTGCGTGTTTCATCAACAATTATGGCTTTTCCAGGCTCGCAACCACGAAATTTTACCATCCATCGATTCACAGTAGACCTATCCGCAGCGTCGTCATCATAAACAGCCTTTAAACGACGATGAACCTAAGCAGGAGTCACTTTTTAAGTCACGCTGTTTAACTTGCGTTGACACAGCACTAGAACACGTCTCCATACAGTACGATGAATGTAACGGCATCAAACTTGGGCATGCATGTTGAGGGGGATTTGCTTACTTCCACATGCCACCAGGAGTGCTTATGCAGGTCATTTTGTTAGTGGTCTACAAGCAAGGGTGCATTTGTTTTCAGCCCACCCTCGTATTTAGCATTACAACAGCACAGAGCAACAGGAGTACATTGCTTGGAATTTTACAATGCGAGTTCTGATTAGTTAATTTCATTCAATAGTCAATGAAGATTCAAGGAAATTTTCAGTGAGCTCCTCAATTACAACTTGGGTGGAAACTGTAACATCCAAGGCAATTAAAGTTAAACTAGTCTATGATTAGAATATCATTAACTTTCAAGTTTCCCACACAAGACTTTTTGGATGAAATTGTACTTTGTGACCAATGTAACTGTGAAAAAGATTCAAAAATGGAATATGAAATTAAAGAAAATTTAAGTTGCTCCTATCTGCTTTTTCAAAGCATTCCACAAGATTAACAGGGAAAAAACCTCATTAATAACATCCAAGAGCAAAGTGAAATTTAAACCCTTTGGTTAGCCATCTAGGGCAATTTCCCAAGTAAGATATTGACTGATATAAGGAGGAAATGATTCCTTAATTAACAATATAAATCATACCGATGATAAAAATCTAGGTTTAAAATCGAAGAGAAGGAACATTAGTACAGTAATAAATATGTAAGTCAACAAGTTTTAATCACAGACCACAAAACTGTAAGTAAACTATGCAACTTTATTCATAGCTGATTTTTTAAAAATTCTTTGATTTGTCTCCTTTCTCTTTCATACACGCACCCAGATATGGTTTTCCTTGACATTTAGGAGGGAAAATCCATAGAAGAGCAATGGTCAATAGTTTTATTTTTCAAAGTAATGACTAAATCCCAACATGGGATATTGAAAAATTGCAAAGAGAGCTCACCATTTTATTCCGCCATGAGAGAGAACAAATTTCCACGAGGTCCATAAAAGGAGAGTCATGAAACCAATCAGCCAAAATGAAGAAATGGGCCTGCAAAGAATGAAGAATTATTAAGAGACAGAAGCGTGACAACCATGCGCATTCTTGTGTGAACAAGGAAACGATGGAATATTTTCCACATTGAATTGGAGAATGCACCTATCCTCAATCTTGAAGTTCTCAAGGTTCTTCATGATTCCCACCAATTCCCTCATGAGTCTGGGGAAATAGCAACTTTCCCTTGCACATCGTTTTGCTATTCGATTGCTGGCGATGTTCTTGCTCAGACCACACTTCCCTATATCTTTGCTGAATATAAAAGACTCTTTAAATTATTATGTCACTGAGGTGTTCTGATTTTGCTATTTCATACCAATTACCTTTTACTGAGCACATTTAAGACTTGAAAGAGTGCCATAGTTCTCTCAACGCACACCAACAACCAGGCATTTGGGAAATGATCAATTCAGAAGAAGTAAAAATGTTACAACATGACAATCTTGTAAATACTTTCCTATGTCACTCAACAGAATCTTGGTTGGGTATTATTTGAACTATTATATGTTTCAGACAATGAAATCTATCATCATTTAGGGAAATTTGCAGACATCTGTGTAAAACCATTTTTTAATATAAAATAATAATGAAATAACGTAGAAAATAATTTTCACTAATTCTTTTTTTGGGTAGCATAATCGAAAATCACTTGTGGTTCAGGGGCACTGTCAAAGACTTCCCCTTTCCACATTAACCACTTTTATTACGACCTAGGTTTTTTTTATGGTATAACATCATTAGGTTGATTATGTTATACCATACCATACCAAATCACAACAGACCTGATGATGTTATACCATAACGAAACCTAGGTAGTAATAAGAGTGGTTTATGTGGAAAGGCGAAGTATTTTAAATTTAATTTCAATACTTTGCATATTTTTAAAAAGATATCAAACTTTCAAAGCATTTCATTTTCTTTACGATTGTAAATTGGATAAAATTTTAAGGTGCTGGGAAGAAAGCAGCAGCACAGATAATCTGCAAAATGGATAAACGAGAGTTAACTGTACATAAGCTATCCATAAGTTGGATAGGGTGACAAAAATATGAATGAGTGCATACTTGGGTATTGGTATGGTGATTGTATCCCATCCATACTTGGCCACAATCAGGAACTCTGTTGATATGATGACAATTATGATCCACGACTGACGACCAATTTTAGTGCAGTCTCTGAAAAATAGTTTAATCAATGAAAGGAATCAATACAAAGAATGGAGACAAGACTGTGCATGCTACAGTGATTGGTGTGCCCAAATGGCCATCATGGTCAACTGATGACGAGACAAGTCACATGAACCCACATTCCAATGTATCAATGAAACATTGATGTTCTCAAATAAGAGACATGGCATACTAAGCAGAAGTCAATGCAATGAATTCTCAACTAGAAGTCATCAGATTTAAACTTCAAAAGGATGTAATAGGCTGGAATTGTCTAACTATACTGAGTTATTTTTTGAAAACTGCTTTGGAATGAGCTTGCTTTCAAAGGGGTTTCCTTGAGTTTAAAATGAGCAAACTACCCAGAGAAGATAACTTATGATAATACTTCATGGGTTAAGGCCTCACTTTTTGAGTGTTTCATAAATCCATAATTACAGAAGAGCAACATACTATTTGGGTACAATACATTTCAAAGTGATAGGGCATCCTCAGGCATGAAGAATGCAAGGGTTGTGGTACATACACAGAGAGCATATACAAGCCAGGACAGGGGGTTGCATTGATTCCAAGCAAAATCCCATTTCGCCATTGCCTTGGTAAATAGGAAGGCAGTTAGGTGACTATGGAGAGGGGGTTGGGAGTGGGGCCGTGCAACATGGAGAAGCAGCGGGAGGTAAGCTGTGGGTGGGTGGGTGGATGGGAGGTTGCAATGACATTGGCGTTTTGGAGGAGGTGAGAGGAAAGCAGAGGAGGGTTGAGGGAAGGGCAGGGAGTTTTCAGTGGGCTGAGAGTATTGAGGAGGGAAATATCAGATAGTGCACTTGCTTCCACTATTGATCTTCTGAAGATCACCGTGGCATCAATCTATCCTTCTGTTATTACAAACTTTAGACGTGCTTATTTGACTAATAATTATAATTATCTTTATTGGTTCCTATAAGACATTTTTAACACATATGGAACATATCACATTGTCTGCTCATATTCTTTGCAGACATCACAGCATGGATAATACAGAGTCAGCATATCTGATACTAGCTCGTCAAGCATAACTGATATTGAATTTGGCTCAAAAAATCAAAAGTGATGGCACATTTTAAGGTTGAAGGTTTGCTTGAATGCCTTAGGTTATGAACACTAAAGAAATTCTGTCGACCAGAGAAAAAGAGAATGTGTAAACTGGAGATAAGGATTAAACTTACGGATCATCTAGGTACTGGTATCCTTCCCTCAACGCGACGGCTCCCCAGAGCAGGAAAAAAAGAAGTCTAATAAGGTTGAGGTAATGGTCCGGAGGCACCCAGAGAACAAACTTCAAATAGAAGGTATTCAGCTCAGCAAGTAAGAACTGTAACAATGGAAAATTAGACAGTGCTGTTTTTAACGGGTTTAAGATTCAGCCCAACGATATTTTCTTTAAAATAGACAAAATATCTGAGAAAATTAATGGGTGAATGAATTTTTCTCATGGCAGCAGATGATTTACTGTTTGCCAAGCCATGTTCCCTACCTAAGGTTTCTAGCTTACAGGATAGGGAATTTACAATCGCACTCCACTGTACATTATCAAGCAAATTTCATGTTCTTGCAACGCAAAAGCCTCCAGTCCGTGCTCATCACTTGCCTCTAAGGCCAGGTTTTCAACCGGTTCAGTCTATGTTCCATGTTAAAGCCTTCCCTCACCTTCCCTTACTTATTTACTGGGAGCTTCCAACATCATTCTTCCCCGTACTACCTATTACCCCAACTAATTGCACGGGTCCTCACAATGACTATGCCAATTTTCCTAAAAAATACAGCTCAAACATGTGAACTGCTCCACATACTCTTGAGTTTATTCTTGGAGAAATCTGACTTTAATATGTAACTTAGATTTCCTACTTCTTAAGAATTACATTATTTATTTCTTGAGTTACGTTTTGACACTATGCCAACGTGATTCTCAATTGTCTCAAATAGGATACGATGTCTTCTGATTGAGTCTGAGATCTGATAATCATTTTGGAAGTCAATTCACCACAGCCATCGGTAATCTCAGGCTATGATCCTTGGCAAATGACGAAAAATACCATTTTCAATATATTTATTTGTTCTAAATGAAGTACTCACAACTAGAATTTCCTTCACATCCATTAGATTGTGATTTTGTTAGTAATTTGGCAGTTAATTTCATGAGAATATAAAAATATGCCAAAAAGTAACCCCAAGTAAACTTGCATAGAAAATACATTTTCAAATAAGAGTAATAATAAAGTAATGATTGAAATAAACTCTGTACTTTTCAACCTGGATTTCACCGTTAAACTATGTCACCAACTAATCATGGTTTCAAAAATATAATGCCATTGTCAAAGGTCAACTGGTAGTGGCACTTTAAATGGAAACCACGGTAAAGAAATATTTGATTTTTTGGAAATGTACTGTTTGCTTCATTCAGTACGAACACCTGCCATGAAATTACACCTGGAGATGGACAAAAACTGTGACGTAGTTGAACTACCAGGGAATTAGACTTGATAAATTAACTCTTAGACAGTCACTGATTTAGTAATGGCCTTATTTAAAAAAAAATAACTGCAACTCACGAATACGTCACAATAATTCTACTTCTGAAGACCATTTTTTATGCACAAACACTATCAATATTGGGCTAAGGTCAATTTTATTTTAAATTGTGAATTGCTAAGTTATATTTAAAATTAAATATTCTGAATGAATGTACATGACAAAATGTTAACAAAGACATAAATATATTTTTCACTCATATCACTTTCTCCAGGTAGCTCAAGAAGTCAATATTTGATAAGAAAATTTAATTACCACAAAAATTATAAATAGAGTGACGATCCATCGCCCAAGACTAGATGTTGACTTCCAATCATAGTCCACCCATGTATAGGGACCAAACTGCGCTATTATTCGCTTCAGCTTACCCCTAAAAGAAAAAAACATTCATGTCTCGGAATAACAGATAGGTAGACAAATTCAAGACAAGTCGAACAGTTCACAAAATGTTCCGAAACCAGCGAATAAAAGCAAAAAACACTGCGCCATTATGACCTCCTACTATGTATCTCACTAAATTGTTACACATTAAACTTTTAATTTATTTCCAAATGCTAATTGCTAATCATGCATTCATTTGTCATACACTTAGGGCAGACCTATAAGTGGGTATACTCCACAAGTTCCTCCAATGGTAGGCCTTCATGGAGAAATAATGAAGTGTCTTCATTCCAAGATATATTCCAAGACTGTTACACACCAAAGCATCCATTATCCACTGAAAGAAGAATGGAAGAATTTGCACTCAATTCACAAATTGGCTGAATTGCATGAAGTTAATAATATCAACAGAATGTCACAGGTCACAGAAATATGCACATATTTCTAGCAAAATCGGGAAAAGAGTAATATATAAACCCGCAGATTTCACTCCCAGAATAACTTACACTCATATTCCTTGATTTAACTCTGCTATTACTGTCATGAATTCTATAATTACTGTCTTATCAGCCTTAAGACAAGTGGAAAACATTTTTTCATAATACCTAATATACTATAATCATTCAAAGTTTAAAAACAGCATCGGTTAAACAGCGTATTTGTTGCTTATTGCTTATTTTACACCATAACAAGTTAAGGAAAATGTTGGCACATGCATGGATATTCTAATAAAATGAAGTTATTCAAAAGTAAGCTATTAAAACATGCATACTTTCCTATATACTTATAAGTGCATGATACTCTACAAAAAAACGTGTCTCCCCTTTGAGTATGTACCTATTACCTTGTCTATTATCCGAGATGTATTAGGCCAACCTGTGCAATATACTACCGAGTCACAGCCGGGTTATAATGGCTGCAATGAAGTATAAGAAAAACTTACATATCATGTAACTATGTACCTGCTGACCTCTGACAATCTGACCTGCAGGATGATTACTATGGAAATATTTTGACAGAAATCGAATGATGAAAATGATTGCTTTTATACGTCAGCAGTTTTGACAGGAAACAAGAAGGAATTAGGTTATTCATCTAATGCACCTCAATTAACCTCAAATTGCAATTTTAATATCTGCAAACAAAAAGGAGATTTACACACATTACAAATTCGCAACCAGTATTCCATAATCAATACTTGAGGAGTGTGGCATGGCAAATGAAAATGACCACAACCCAAAAGACGTGATTGAATAAAAAAATTCTTGAAAGCTACAGAAAGATGCAAAATAAGATGATGCTAAAAGCCCAAAATGAAAGTTTAAAAGGTATATTGACTCTTGCCAATACCTGCCCAGAATGCTTAGAAAGCATGAATAGTCACAGGAAACAGAAATTCCAAGGATAGAGACAAACGTTTTGAACCACTGGGCAAAACAAATTACACTAACAGATGAAAAACCTAACTAGATATTGAAAATTAAGATATTTGACATAGAAAGAAAGATATTGGAGGAACAACGTAAGAAAAAAATCACATTTTAAATATGAAGGGAGAAGAGAGGAAGTTGCTTGTAAGGGGAGAATCCAAAGAAAGGTGAATGCAGTTGGACGTTGAACGACGGGATAAAAGACAGAATGATGGGAAATAGGGTTATTCATCAATCAGGAGATTTGGCTATTTAGATGACATAAAGTCATCTTTAAGCTGGTTTTCTAACAGCATTCAAAATTTCATCATTGTTGACACATTTTCCATTCTAAAACAATCAAAATTCACTAAATAACTAAAGTAAGAAGAGTAGTAGGAATTTCTAGCAAAGAGTCATGAAAATTAAAGTCCCAAGGGAGAAGGCTAGTTTTAAAGATATACGAATCCCAAGTCAGAAAGAAGAGACATGAAAATAATCAAATGATATAAATAGGCTCATTAAAGAGGATTTCACAGTACAGCAGATGGTTAATTGTTGCTCTACTATTAATGCTATATTGGTCACTGCTTTGGAAGAATCAATGAATGGTTTCAGGGGTTAATATTGGAGTCAGATCTCATTCTCCATTGCAACCTGAAGATAATGGCCATGGATTAAACTGGTCAAAATAATCAACTCACAGGAAACCCTATAAACATTGTTTAATGCTTTCACTGACTGACTGGTTGGTCAACTATCTTTTCACTATAGTCTAACAGCCTGAAATATTTTGCCATACAGACCTTCTGTTAGAGAAGAGAAGTATTTGGCTCACAATTTTAAGGCCATTGTAAGACCAAAATGTGTTGTATTGAGGCTATAAATGGTCATACATTTTAGCTTTAAAACAAAGAATTTATAGTCAACCAAGTTACAAATGGAGTCCATTATCATGGTTTTTAAAGCTACATTTAAAAGTTATATTTATAGGAATGTAAGACACACAAATGTAAACCCTTTCTGAGAATTACACAGATTTACATTCGACTTACATGATCCCACCAGCATTCACTGAAATTTGGAAGCTGATGCTCGAGAGTATATTCAAGTATTTCAAATGACACTGAAATGACAGTGCACAGCCACCAGTCTCTTAACACAAGTGCCTTAAGCCACCAACCAAAAAGATGTGTCCAGGTAAAAACATCAAGCTTGTCCTAAAGGGCATAAAATATAATGAGGCATTTAGTAACTCAATTTCAGACCAAGGCAAGCACCAATAGTTAAAAAAAAACGAATCTAACAAATGTGAAATTCGCCAATGAAATGTAAATGTTTAAATACTACATAATTTGAAAACAATTTTTTTAAAATCAGCATAAATTGAATGTATATTGTCCAAACAATTTATTATAGTAACAATTAGGAATACTGTGAATGCATACCTTCACATTATGGAATGGGTCATCGGGAACACCTTCATCATAGATCTTGCAGTTACCTCCATAATCCTTTTCCTCTAGTGGGTAACCTAACTTACTGTCTATGTGTTGTAACAACTTCCTCGAATCATTACCCGTCTAAAAATTTAAGAATATCACAAAAAGGCATTAAATCGTAAATTGTGGAGGATCACTTCTTTTATGTAAAAACAATCTAATCCACAATAGAACAAATGATGTGGAAGCGATTCATCACAGTCTACGAACAAAACTGCTGCCAGAGATAAATTAATTTCTTTATGTCCTTTCACATCAGTCTTGGATATTAAAATGAATAGTACAAGTAAGATATTGAAAAAAATTGGATGCAAAAAGAACTTGACTAGGGGGACAAAATAGTTTCAAGTAAGCGATGTTGAATTAATTCGCCATTAATCAAAAAGTATGTTATGATATATTATTCGGTACAGAGTGAACATAGGGTTAGCTTACTAAAAGAAAGTAGTAGGTGTATACACCGTGCAGTATATTTTTGCCATTACATTCAAAAGTTACCTGAAAGAGGATAAAAACGAGACCAAGCTCGTACACAATACTGCAACAAAAAGTAAAGCGCCAAACTGCAGGATGAGGTCTTCTGAACGGACCATCAGGCGTGACAGTTACACCAAGAAGAATAAACACCAATATACACGCCACCAGGCCTCTACGACGGGAATTTTGAATAAACAAAAAATGTGCGTGATGTAGATATATGTGTTAAGAACAGAAAATTAATGTTGTATTAAAATGGGGCTGTATACAGAGTTTGGAATAAATGCCTTGGAGTTTTCATATTGGGGAAACGGAACGACAGCTAAATAAAATGATACGCAGAGTAAATTTCGACTCTCCCTCGGTACTGCTTTTAAGAAGTGCAAATAATATAAAAAAGAGAACGTGAATACTTGCAATACAAACTACAACTTACACAAATTCATAAATTGCTCCTAGTTGAGCAGGTGAAATGCATTAAGTGTTTCGCTAACTAGCTGTGTCCTAAATGACACATAGCATCCAAACTATGCTTTACAGAGTACACACAAAAATTTAGAGAATGCAAACTTACCTTTTAGTATTATATTCTGTGTTATCCTTCACTGGTTCAAACATAGACACATATATTAAGACACCAATAAATATCACTAAAACAGTCACGGTGTGAGCACGCCTGTAGAATAATTTAATACAGCAATGTAAAGAAAGTTACTTTTAGTTATATCACCAATTGTAACTTTGTAAGGACTCACCAAAAGTAAGACAGAGTGCCGTCATCCGAGAATTTTTTCTCATCTAATATCGCCCGTTCCTTCATTTCGCTTTCTTTTCCTCCAGCACTTAGGGGAACGCTTGAATCTGATTCGGAAACTGTCTTCATTATACATTTTCGACGTCGATCACGTATATTTGCATGCTCGCCTAACCCCAGCGGCGCCATTAATTTAAGGCTTTAAGAGCCGAAAGGCAAGTGGCGCAATGCAAATCTCTAGGGGGTTAACAAAATACAACAAATGAATATCGCAATTTAAAATAAATCACGTGAAAACCTTGTAACGGATGTGATATTTGTTGCTATCACTTTAGTTTTTATGTTTCATGCAATATGCGGCATTTTATATTATCGGATGACATTATTTTTGCAATCAAGTTTGGCTCGAAATAATGATTGACAAATTTGCTTCAACATTGAGAAAATTATTTGAGATTGTAACGCAGTTCAGAAATCATTAAAAGTGGATATTTTGATTAATCAAAAGAAATGTGGCTGGAAAAGGTTTTCGGGAGACGATGGCTCCTCAACCCGGAAAGGAGACTCGGACCTCCTATTGATCTTGAGAACTTGTGAATCAAGGGCTATAAATATCGCTAAGACCGGAGTTATGACAGGATGAACTTGGTCACTATTCGAAAATATTAATCGCTTGAAGACTTTTCAAGGCTGATGAACAGTCACAGTAGTCACATCAGGGTGTATCCGGAGGATACCTAGTTCTTCGAACAATCATTGGATAGAATCCGCTCCGTGTCCTTTGCACGCATTCTTCGGAATATTCCTCCTTATTTGACCAAAGGCGTTCGAAATGCCACCACACGCGAAAACTCGCAGACAGAATATCTGTATCATGCGTTGTGGGAAAATATGAATATTGATGGAATAGGTGGAATCCTTTGGAATAGCTGTCACATCTTAATCCCAAAAAGCCTTCGAGGAAGACCCGGAACACATTAGTAACACCAAGGTTGCAGTAGATGTAGAGGTGAGATGGTCAAGCGTAGCGGGAGATACTAGTGCTTTGTCAAACGGTGCCGTGTACGCAAATGAAATCGCCCGGAACAGTGCGCATTTTCCTGAATGATTACCGAGAAGTATTGGAACATGGACTTAGCTGGGCTTTTTCTGGGTCCAGCGACTGATTTTCATTTTAATCTACTCCAGCGAGTTGAAGACGCGAATATTTCATCAAGTCACACTTCCAGAACGAATTGATGAATGAATTTTTTCGCACAGTTATCAAGGAAATTGATTTCGCACTTCGGACCACATTGTACCTCTGAGGCAAAAAAATTGTTTCGGAGAATTGGAAAAAGAAGAGCTGCTTATGCAGCATGTAAATAAATCCCTTATCGTGCCAAGGCAAAGGTTTAGCGGATCGATTAATAAGGACTTTCAAAGTTTGACGCTCAAGGCTGAGAGGCCAAACCTCAGAATCCAACACAACCTTCTATGTAAAGAATTTCACAACCCTTCTAGAAAGAGAGGGTTTGTGAAATAAGAATTTTATGACGCACTGGAACACGTCGACCATGAAAACAGACGCCAGGCCTGAAGATCCCTGGCCTACTGTTAGGTAACAATATGCAAACGCATTTGTATCTGGCAACACAAGAATAAAATTGGCGTTAGGTATTAGAAACGTAGAAAGACGAATTAAACATATATGGAGGTGGAAAATGAAACAAACGCAGTCAGTACGAGAAGAGAATAAACTGTGAAATAGCTTCCAGTTCATTTCCACTGGGTGACTAGAGATAAGAGTTTTCGGACGGAAGGCCGAGCTGCAAGGGATATAAGTTAAAAGAAAAATAATGAGACAAAGCGATAGGGTCACCTGATTTCAATCAGGGCCAAACAGGTTGAGTTTCCACCTGTTTAGGGAGTCGAGCGAAGCAAAGAACATGAAGGCAGTCATGCTCTTATTTATGTCCCTGGAGAACCACGAGGAGCAACAAAAGAGAAACAGCCGAAGATCAGAAAGACTAAAAAGAGTCCCAGAATTTGTTTTAAATACAAATACCCGGAGGAGAAACTCGTTCAGCGTTTCGCGGTGATAATCTAATTAACCTGTCTTGGAAGTAGAGTATCATGGCTTGGACAAAACGGGTTTAAGTTCGTTATTTATTTTGCATTAGTCCGAAAATAGCACTTCAACCTTTACATCGGCCTTTGAACATTGTTATAACAACTTGACAATCACATACACCCAAACCCTAAGTGGAGAAAAAACTACCTAGGCGGGAATCGAACACGCGACCTCTGGGTTGGCAGACGTAGAAGTTACCCCGCCGCCACCGGGGCCGGCAGTATAAAAGTTATCAAGTATAAAAAGAACATTTACTTTTAAAATATACAATAAAATAGGTATTCCTCAATCCTTGGCATTAAAACACTGTAAGTTCATTTTTAAAAGAATCTCGCCTCGTTCTTTATGATGCCAATCACTAGATTTTTTACTACTTATGTACACTATAATATATAGTCTACCAAAACCTACTTGGTCATACCCAGAAAATTGACAGACATCCTAGTGAAATTCTAACGATTGCTTGTAGTACCTCTTGAGAGGAATACCAATTACCTTCCTCCCTATAGGTACCTAGCTTATTCAAAAACTTCCTTAGAACTATGCTGGTTTGTATGTAGCATATAAATGACATTTAAAAAGTATGCCAAATTCAAATGCCCCGTTTACCCCGTCACATTTTGCAATTCCAAATAAAACAATGGCAATCACTATTGATTATAATTCTGGTTGTGGGCGTTAATAAGAAAACCTAATAACGTTAGGGTATCCACTCCCCATAATCAAGGTATGATATTAATATCATTTCCTCGGTGAACAAGGGACCATAAGTTGGTCTACAGGAGACATTGAGAAGCAATGGAATACTTAATTCTAATATAGAAGGGATAAGTAGGCAATCGGGGAAGGGAATAGGTCATTATGATGGCGGGTAGAAAATATGAAGAACCGAAGGAGAAAATATTTTAGTGCATTAAAATGGTTTTCCTCGGATGACTCTCGAGTAGCACTGTGAATGGAGCATTATACGATGGCTTGAGTTTCATTTCTCTCCTGAAGAAACTCGCTGCGATGCTAGAGAAAAACCACAAACAGACATACCTTACCTTAGTGTAACCAACTTACTTTGTAGAGTATTGTTCTAAAATAGTTAATATTTTTTTGGGAACAAACCTACCAGTCCAACTTACCACTATCCAAAACCTTATTTTGAGAAATCTACTGTCTATGACGATGATGAAATACGTATATCCTCCCAAAATTGGGACAAACGCATTCTATAAAGCAAATGTGTCAAGGTTGAAGACGCCACGTTACTTAGTATTTGCTGGGCAGCCATCAATAGTGAACATTTTCAGTGAATTTGTGAAAATGGAGAAAATTGGTTATCGTTATGTGATATAATACTTGTGTTTGAAAGGCCTCAGCCCAATCATTATTCTACTCTGGGTGAGTCTGCTCCTTCGTTTACAAGAGTGAAATATTGGGTGGCAGAGTTTAAACGAGGCCTAACGAGCTGTCAAGACGAGCATCGCATTGGTCGACCGAATGAGGTGACGACTCCAGAAACGGGGGAAAAATCCACAAAAAGATACTGGATTATCGTTAAATGAAAGTGCACGAGCTAGGAGACATAATAGGCATATCAAAAAGTGCGGTGCAGCCCATACTAACTGAAAATTTGGATATGATAAAGCTGTGTGTAAGATGGGTGCTCACACTCGAGCAAAACCAGAGTCGTGAAGATGTTCAATTGAGTGTTTAGCAAAGTTTCACAGCAGTAAAGCAGAATTTATGCCCCGTTTCATAACCATGGATGAAACATGGGTCCATTACTTCACACCCAAGACAAAAGAACAATCAAAACAATTGATTCAAAAGGGAGAACCAGCTCCAAAGAAGGCGAAGACTGTTTCGTCTGCGGGCAAGGTCTTGGCGCCGATTTTGTTGGGATGCGCGTGGGATAATTTTCATCGACTGTCTTGAAAAAGGAAAAACTATCAACGGCGAGTATTATGCAAGGTTATTGCAACTTATTGCAAGGTTTGAGCAAAGAAATCAAGCCAAAGTGGCCGCATTTGGCTACGAAGAAAGTGTCGTTTCATCAAGACATTGCATCAGCTCACAAATCCGTTATTGTAATGGCTAAAACTCATGAATTAAAGTTTGAATTGCTACCACAAGCACCCTATTCGCCAGATTTAGCCTCCCTGTATGATTTTCTGTTTGCAAACTTGAAAAAATGGCTCGGTGGTCAAAGATTTTCCAACCGTGAAGAAGTGATGTCGGCAGTTAATGGCTAGTTTGAGTAGCAAGACAGCTCCTATTATAAAAAAGGTATCAAACAGATTGAACATCGCTGGGAAAAGTGTATAGAGCTGAAAGAATATTACGTTGAAAAAAATATATATTTCTTTCCAAAATATTTGTATTTTCTTTTTTGGGTCGGGTATTTTTGGGATTACCCTCGTAGAACAGATTCTCAATCTCGCCGGTGAAATGAAGATCATGAATGAATATTTAAGAAGAAAATTGAATGGCGTGCCTTCCTCTCTCTTCTCTGTAATTTTCGGTTCTGCCAAGTTTTTGAATGGAACACACATGTTTTTTGGCTAAATGTAAGTAGATTCTGCTGAACCACTTCTCCAAATCTTCCACTCAAAGCTAGATTATTGGTACATGTACGCGGGATAATCTCAGAAAGATTAATTTAAGAGCCAGAGATAAGTGAGCAAGTTATCCAAGAAAAAATGACCCGGATAAGACGTTGTCCTCAATACTTTCGAAAAGAATTAAAAATTGGACCACAAAATATTATCCCTAGTGATCTAACAATCCTTGGACGAATTATTATTACAAGTGGACGCAATCATTCTTAGATCGCCGTGATCTTCACCTTTATGTCACAGGTTAGTTCACGTTGCCTGTCCCGATGTCAATCGCTCAGTCATCGCCCAATCAAGTGACTACCTACTCGATTGCTATTTTTTTCTGCTGTCCATTCTTTTGAAATTGGCGCTCCATTTTTGCCTGTATTCTAATTGAAATAATTGGTATTTCAGTTTTTTCCGTATAATTTAATTTCTAATGTAATCCGTCTCCAAGCCACAGCTCTTAAAAACCAAATTTAAAGTGTTTGTAATTTTCTTTCTTCCTCCTTACCGATGATCCACTTCTCTCGCCCATATTTAAGGCTTGGAATCGCCACTGCCTCAAGAAAAAATTCAGCCTAATTTCTTTGCGCGATTTGTGGTCCAAATTTCTTTGGATTTTGGCACAAATTGACCTGAATTTGTGTTTTTGTCTATGGTAAATCAACCGCCACCAACGATTTGGACCTCACATGCTACTAAATTCATAGTTTTGAATCCCGTGAACCGCTAATTTTTTTAAATTTATCAGTAATCTACCGGATAAGGTAGATTACTGATGGAAACAGAAAGCTTGTTCATTACTTCCAAATTTATTGAATGTTAGAATTTTGATTGGCGATGGGGTGTGGAAGACTGGTAGAGGGAAGAACGTTTGGCGGGGGAGGGAAAGAATAGGCCTATTGGCTGGGATTGGAAGGAAGGAAGGAAGTATTCGTAGCAGTAGATGCATATATGGGAGGCGACCGACAGCTAAGGTCACTTACGCCATTAGGGATGGATGGGAAAGGAAGGGTGGAGAGAAACCCGGCGCCGGCATTAGCCTAATCTTAACGAATGGCGCCAAGGAGTCGGCAGTTTCACGTCCCATCGTTAACGGATGTCGTACTCACTCTAGGTACTCTCCACAAGGCACCTTAAGTAGGGATCGTGATACCACTGAAAAATATTTGTTGTCTCCAGGATTTGAATTCGGGTCCCCTCGGTAGGAAGCTAGTACGCTAGCCACCATCCCGATCCCCAGGAGGACTCCTATGCTAGATTGAAGAAGGATTTATTACAATGTAGGGTGCTAAGTTGCGTCTTGTCAGGTGAGACTATGAAATGTATCGGTGTTCAGCCTGTGTCCATCCAAAATGTACACTGTCTAGTAATAATTATTGTGGTACTAGCTGCTGCGTGCCAAACAAAAACTAGGTGTCATATTAAAGTTTTCCCGAACATTCTCTTTACTTACCTCAATATTACCCAATCTGAAGCTAAAATAAAGCTATTAAAAGCTATTTAGTTAACGGCCTAGTAAGGAAATTAACCTTTGGACATAACATTGAAGAAATATGCCTACACCAAAGCCTGAGGAGCAGGAAAACCCGTCACGGTGGTAATCGAACCCGCGACCTCTGAGTTGGCAGGCGTGGACGTCACATTTTTTTACAGCCTTTGTCGCCACAATAGTACAAAAAACAATTCAGTCTAAAACATTTGATGCAAAAATTATTTCACATATTGTTTTTCTTATTATTATGCAAGTGGGCTAGTGTTACACAACAAAATATATTTTTTTACATTCTCTTTAACATTTTTTTTGCATGAAGTTATATAAAAATATCTATTTACACACCGTTTACATGCTTGAATCAATTTTTATGCATACAATTTTATCTTATGTTTTTAATAACCCTTGCCTGGTCGCATAGACTAGTTATTCTTATTGAGTTATCTTAATGTGGCTTCTCCGCCGCCACCTTGGCTTTGGACGACGTAACCTTGGCCACGGCGACTTAGGTTATGTTTGAGATACTTTTGTTTAAAAAGGTTTGATTTCCTTGCTAAAAAATTGCAGGCAATTTGATCTCTTTTTGAATCCAAAATTCGTTTCCCCAGTTCTTAGGGACGAGAGGCGGAGGATTCTGGCGACCTTGGCGATCCGCTTCTACCCCAGGGGCCCAGCTCGCTCTCAATTTTGGCATCTTCTCCCAATTTCACGCCCTAGCGAAATGCAAAGGACTCAAAAGACACGTTCTTTCAAACACGAGTGCCCTCTCAGACGGCGCACACTTTGCGAGTCCGTGGCCCCATGGCATCGGCCGACTTCACCTTCGCCATGCAACGAGTAGTCACACGGCTACGGGACGTGACGCAGACTGGATATACTTAAACGGTGGCCACGACGGGAGGCACCGCGGGGAGCTTCATACTAACAATAATTATAATATTAACTGCTCTATGTTAAACTGGGGGCGTAGCTCAGATGGTAGAGCGCTCGCTTAGCATGCGAGAGGTACCGGGATCGATACCCGGCGCCTCCAAATTTTTTGCTGGCCCGGTGGCGGCGGGGTCTGCCAACCTAAGGGTCGCGGGTTCGATTCCCGCCTGAGTGGGTTTTTCTCCACCTAGGGCTTGGGTGTTCTTACTCTTATCCCTTGTTAACACTGTTCATAATCCCATATAAAAGGCCAAAATGTGCTACTTTCGGACTAAGGCTGAATAAATAAACAGTACGGAAAATAAGAGGTTAGGTGGTGGATTCCTTTAACACTTTCGGTAGTTACCACAAGATAAATATGCATAAGATCTGATATTCTGTTCGCCTAATTTACGAAGCGAGTGTATCATCTATCTTCAAAAGGTCTCAGCTGTGATAAGTTAGGTACGTTAAAATGAAATATCAACGATTCTCCTCGGAACTACTTATTATTTCAATTGTTTGGCGTGGGAGTCAGTTCCATTGCCTGTTCCACCCGCGGTTACTCAGGTAATCGTGCTAACCAGAAAATCACACCCCGACTTTTTTTAAATACTGGTGTTCAAAGGTTTAAGCGAGATTGGCGGTCTACAGCCAGAGGCTCAAGTGGCTGAAGGCTCTATACGTTCGCTGAGGTTCCACGCCAGCCACTTGGAGGACCTTCAAGAACTTGTTTTCATTCATCAAAGAAGAAGAGATTTTAATTTGAAAATCTAGTCTGGACAAATGCAATGTTTATTGCTCACTCCAAATAAGCTTGAGATTGAGAAACTTTTTTTGGAAAAGTATCATGATTAAACAACAATTAATAATTGTTTTTCATAACTGTCATACAAGCTCTCTTTATTGTTGTGAAAACACACTCGCCGGCAATAGCCGTCCGCTCAACTTCCACGGAGGAGAACGATAAAGGGCCGAGTTTTTTTATCTAATGAAAGAGGCATTCAACGAGAAATAATCTGTCGAAAAATAAATGGACGGGTTCATGGCCAAACTTTTAACTTATTTCGTTGGGCATAATTGATAATACCTGCTTTCAATGAGTAGCGTACATTAGGCTTTGATCTGAAGAAAACTTGGTAACAAAGCATTTTGCCTTCTCCTCATCGTCCGAGGTGTAATGATTACCCTTGAGGCGTCTCTTGAGTTGAGGAAAAAATAAAAATCGCAAGGCGCAAGATCGGGGGAATAAGGAGGGTTTTGTTTGTTCTCGTCTGTGAGACGGCGTGGTACCCGTCGTGTTCACGGTATCCCAAGTGTTCAATAATGAAGCCGACAAGTAGTAGTAGTATTTAGGGGAGGCGACCGACAGCTGAGGTCATTTGCGCCATAGGGGATGGACAGGAAAGGATGAAGGGTGGAGGGTTGTACCCGGCGTCGGCATTAGCCTGCTCTTTACGAAAGGCGCCAAGGAGTCCACAGTTTAACGTCCCATCCGACGGACGGCGTACTCACTCTAAGTGCCCTCCACAAAGCACCTCGGGGATCGAGATGGTGCGGGGGCTAACGTACTGGCTTCCCACCCTGAGGGCGCGGGTTCAAATCCCGGCGGTGTTGAATATTTTTCAGAGGTATCTCGATCCCTACTTAAGGTGCTTTGTGGAGGGCACTTTGAGTGAGTACGCCGTCCGTCGGATGGGACGTTAAACTGCGGACCCCTTGGCGCCTTTCGTAAAGAGCAGGCTAATGCCGACGCCGGGTTTCTCTCCACCCTTCATCCTTTCCTGTCCATCCCCTATGGCGCAAATGACCTTAGCTGTCGGTCGCCTCCCCTTAAAACTACTACTACTACAAAGCACCTCGGGTAGGGATCGAGATACCTCTGAAAAATCTCGATCCCTACTTGAGGTGCTTATGGAGGGCACTTTGAGTGAGTACGCCGTCCGTCGGATGGGACGTTAAGCCGACACGTTCCTCGGAGATGTTTCAATATGGTTTGCGATACGCTTTTGAGTGATTCGCTGGTCATTTTTTAATCAAATCTTCGACGAGTTTGCGATGTTTATCGTCTGTGGCAGTGATCGGACGTCCGCTGCGTATATCATCAACAATTATGGCTTTTGCAGGCTCGCAACCACGGAATTATACTAGCCATCGATTCACAGTGGACCTACTGTGAAACGATGCTTCGTCACCATACACAGCCTTTACACGACGATGAATCTCAGTAGGAATCACTTTTTCAGCAGATAAAAATTTGATAACAGCACGGTGCTTAAATCGCGTTGACATAGCAATAGAACACGTCTCCATACTTCCGCATCTCAAAATAAACTGGATGAATGTAACGACCTCAAACCTACGCATGCGTGTTGAGGGGGAATGTTACTTCCGCATGTCATCAGGAGTACTTCTAAAGCTAATTTTGTTTGTAGTCTACAAGCATGTCTGCATTAGTTTTCAGCCTACCCTCGTAGCTTAGATACTACGTCCAACCCGAAGGCATTGGAATCTATATTTTAAACGTTATATAACTTAAACCCAATTGTATTTCCTCGGCAAGTGATGGTTGGAGGAGGAGCGTGGTTGTCTGTTGGGTAAATCGTTCGGCTGATGACTCCAAGGTCCGGGAAAAAATCGGGTGACGCTTTTGGACACCTCCAGCTTCACCCAAACTGTGACATTCCTAGAGAACTACATGATGATGAACTGATGGACTAAAGTTAGATATACTCATGCAGAAGAGGAAAAAAGGACATAAACAGTAAAATCAACCCTGGAACTACGTGTCTTAAAAACCACATATCGAGGGAGAGTATTTTGAACTCCCGCGGCGTCAGCGATTGTTCGAGGCATGTTTCTTTGTCCATGTCATTGTCGCCATCTCTCGGGGAAACAGCACAGGGCTTGTAGTGAACGCATTGGAACATAGGCTTCAATGCGCGAACCATCCTTCGGTTTGACTGTCTTCTCCATGAGCCCATCATGGCCGTGCGATCCATTTGAAGCACTTTCGAAGGGTACGTAGTACGTACGAGAAATACGCGAACTGGTGCAATCTGGCGGCCATGACGCGGACTATACTAGCGACGCCCACTAGCGGCGCTAGTTGCCTGAGACCCAATGAGCCGTCTGTGCTGTTGGCGGATCGTCGAGCTGTGCGTATTGTGCCAGTTATGATAGAGTCTGTTGTCTTTGTTTTTACTGCTTGCCAAAAATGGAAATTGAAGAAATCACGGAGCAACGAATCAACACCAAGTTTTTTGGTGAAGTGCGGTAAAAGTTATCAAGAAATTACTGAAATGTTGACAGCTGTTTACGGTGATAATGCTCTGAAGAAAACATCCGTTTTCAAGTGGATTAAGCGTTTTAAAGATGGCCGACAAGACACCAGGGATGATGCAAGGTCGGGACGATCTTCAACCAACCGTGTTGACGACAACATTGATCGTGTACGGTCCCTTGTCCTTATCGATCGTCGAAAAACTGTGCACAAAAATGGTGCCCAAGCTGCATTGATTGTTCGTCAGTTTCTGGCAAAAAATTCAATCACCATCCTTGATCATCCTCCTTATTCGCCAGATCTCGCCCCCTGCGACTTTTTTCTATTCCCAAAATGCATAAAATGCGATGAGGGGACATCACTTGGAAGATGTGGACACAATAAAGCAAGAAACGACGAGAAACCTAAAGAGTCTAACTGCCGAGAACTTCCAAGGGTGCTTTAAGCAGTGGAATAGAGAAGATGGAACAAGTGCATAGCCTACGAATGAAAATTATTTTGAAGGGGACGAAATCGATGTAGACTAAATTTTGCAAAATAAAGTTTTTAATGGCCTCAGTTCGCGTATTTATTGGACAGATCTCGTATAATGACATGGCCGTCTTCAAATAAAGATTTAAATAAAAGATTAAGTGGGAGGTATATTTTCTGGTTCTCGAGGAAAGAGGATGAGAGTGAGTGAATTGGAGACTTTCCGAGACGGGGATATGGCGAACGGATGAGGAAAATAAGAAATTAGTTTTGGAGGAAGATAGACGGAGACGTATTAAATACGGAAGGGAGGAGACGAAGTTGTTGGTGGAACTGGAAGGAGGCGGGGATGAAATTTGTTTACACGGGTTATTCTTGAGGTGGCGTGATCCTGAAGGTTGTGATGGAAGGAATAAATTTTGGCTGGTCTCACAAGACGGAAGAAAACAATGCCAGTCTTAGACGAGGCGGAGGAGAATTTAGAACTCAGATCTGAAATAGATGTTCGAAAAACTGTGTTTAATTTTGGGGAAGTTAGTACCTACTTGAAATTTTTGTTAGAAATTAAAGATAGGTATAAAGGAAATTGCGAATGCGGGTTTGAACTTAACCATAGAGTAAAGGCAGTGGGCATGGGCTGCGAGATACAGGTGTGGTCGAAGGCAATGAAGAAGGAACTAGCGGCGAATGATGGATTGAACCAAGACGGCAATAGACAGGCACGGAAATACGAGTGTGCTGCGCTGCTTTGGTTATGTTGAGAGAATGGAATCAATGAAAAGATAAGACAGGATTGCTTCTGTAGGAAAAGGCAGACTGGGAAGTCGCGGATGAATATGGTCGAATAGACACTCAAAACGAGCAATATTTGAGATCTCAGGGAAAGAAGTTATCTCATGAAGAACGCAAAAATGTAGCAGAGGCGAAAGGAGTATGGCAGGAGGGGACAGTGTGTGGAAAAAAACAGCTTAGAGGTATTCCTGAAATGACTAAAATGAGGATTTTTTTACGTGCCTACTCCAAATAATACGAGGGTAGGCTGAAGAGTAATGCGCACATGCTTGCAGAGTGCGAACAAAAACAAATAGCAAGATCGAACAAAAAGTACATTTAAGTACAATTCTTAAGCGTCAAAATCATGTATTTATTTTTTAACACAGTCTCCGTTAAGGCTAACACATTTCTCTCGACATGTAACAAGTTTTTTTCATTCCGTCACTGAAAAAATATTCCGACATTTCTCGAATCTGGGAGTTGAGAGCTGCCTTCACCTCATCGTCCGAGGTGTAATGATTAACCTTGAGGTCTCTTTTGAGTCGAGGAAAAAAATAAAAATCGCAAGGCGCAAGATCGGGGGAATAAGGAGGGTTTCGGCAGTTCCCGTCAGTACCCATCGTGCACAGATTTTACAGTATCTCAATCGTTAAATAATGAAGCCGACACGTTCCTCGGAGATATTCCCATATGGGTTGCGACACGCTTTTGAATGATTCGCCGGTCATTTTGAATCAAATCTACGACGAGTTTGCGATGTTTATCGTCTGTGACAGTGATCGGACGTCCGCTGCGTATTTCATCAACAGTTATTGCTTTTCCAGGTTCGCAACCACGAAATTTTACCACCCATAGATTTACAGTAGATCTATAAACAGCGTTGTCACCACGAACGGCCTTTAAACGACGTTGAATCTCAGTTGGAGTCACTTTTTCGGCGGTTCAAATTCATCATTCATTCATCAGTTACTTCCCCTATCTACCCGTCCACTATTTCAGTTCAAATTAATTGTTTTAGGAGGCACAAATTACCATTAGGTTTTGATTAGGTTTAACTCGCGCACAGCACGCTGTTCAACTCGCGTTGGCATAACACTAGAACAGGTCTCCATACTTCCGCTTCTCGAAATACAGTGGATTTATGTAACGACCTCAAACCTGAGCGTGCGTGTTGAGGGGGAATGTTACTTCCAAATGCCATCAGGAGTGCTTCTAAAGGTCATTTTACTTGTGTTGTACAAGCATGCGTTCATTAGTTTTCAGCCTACCCTCGTGATAGCGTATTGGGAATTTAGACACATTAGTTACCACACGTGCTGAGTGAAGAATGGTTTTGAGTGCTGGTAAAAAATCTACCGTCAACCTCTAAATTACGAGTAATAATAATAATGTTATTTTTTCCAGATGGCTTTGTGAGTTTGCATATCTAGTGTTGACTATCTTCTCTCTCACTCTCCAGCTGCTTTTTTTGTCTGGAAATAAGTAATTCTAATTGCTGTCACCTTCCCTATTACGCAAGGGTTATTGCTTATTCTATTTACCATCAAAATATTAAGAAAACACTTTTAACCGCGTCTTTCTCTTTCCGAATGATATACTACCTTGATCAAAAAGTTCCCGGAATAACCACCGTGTGGCGCTTCCATCGTTCCGATTTGAGTTCTGTTTTTTTTGTTAAATTGGTACATCTGTTGTTGATATTCCCTTTAAATCTTAGTGTCATAACTTGACATTTGCAAAAGTTACGTAGCCAAGAGTACATCTATCTCTGTGTGTGTTGGCGATTTTTTACAATTGCAGAAATGGATTTAAATTTGCAACAACGAACTTGTATTAAATTTTGCGTAAAAAACGGATTTAGTGACGCACGGACGTTGGAAATGTTGGAAAAGTGTTTCGGCAACGATTCTCTAAAAAAAACGGTCGTTTACCAGTGGCACGAGCGGTTCAGAAGTGGTCGTGAGTCAATCGAAGATGATGAACGCAGTGGCAGACCATCGACATCGAAAGTCGGTGAAAAAATTGATAAAGTAAAAGAAATGTTGGTCAATAACCGCAAATTAACCATCAGAGAAATAGCGGAGGACTTGAACATTGCCTATGGATCCGCCCAAGACATTGTGGTTAATGATTTGGGTTTCCGTCGTGTAGCAGAGCCAAAAGACCTCAATTTCATGCAAAAAAGAGACCGTGTTGACGTCGCAAAAGACATGATTTGCGAGGCTGAATCCGATCCCACATTCATCAAAAGGATCATTACTGGAGACGAGACGTGGGTTTATGAGTACGACACGCAATCCAGACATCAGGCAAGTGAATGGCGTTCACCAAATGAGCCGAGACCAAAAAAACCACGTCGTTTTCAGTCAAAAAAGAAGGCAATGCTGACGGTTTTCATGGATTACAACGGTGTAGTGCATCATGAATTTTTGCCAGAAGGCCAGACAGTAAACAAAGAGTATTATTTGGGCGTTATGAGACGTTTGCGTGAAGCAATTCGCCGAAAGAGACCAGAAATGTGGGCAGAAAACTCGTGAATTTTGCACCATGATAACGCACCGTCGCACAGTGCTATCATTATTCGTAATTTTTTGACGAAAAATGCAACAAATACCATCCAACAGCCACCTAATGCACCTGATTTGGCTCCCTGTGACTTCTTTCTGTTCAATCGAGTTAAAAAACCATTACGGGGAACGCGTTTTAGCAGCCGAGAGGATGTAATGGAAAAATCGCAGGAAGCACTGATGGACATACCGAAAACCGAATATAAAAAATGTTTCGAAGATTGGATCAAGCGCTGGCATAAGTGTGTTGCAGTCGATGGGGATTACTTTGAAGGGGACAATATAGATTTAGATGAATAAACTTGTATTTTTAATTTTCTGAATAAATTCCGGGAAATTTTTGATCAAGGTAGTACTTCTTGGCTTTCTTCCTTTTTTCATCGTCTTATTTCTTTTCCTCCTAGCAACACAACAGATCCGTTTTCCCGTCTCTGAAATCCCTCGATTGGATGGTTTCGGATTGCTGTTTTCCACCACGTGTCCTGTTTCTTAAATAAATCAATAGATCTCAATGTTGCATTGGATTGCACATTAGCGGATGACTCCGTTAAAAGTTACTGTTGCGGCATCTCCCTCAGTTTCTTTGAAATCAATAGATATTATTTCTTTTCCGAGACGGAACTAATTTATCCCTAAGTAAATACAATCTACAGGATCTGTCCCAAAAATAAGTAGAATGATTTTTTTGCCACGAGTGATGAAGGCTTAAGTGATTTATGGTGGGAAAGGTAATGGGAGGTATAGGGAAAGCAGCGTCACCAACGTCACAGTTAACTGTGGGCATTTATAGTGTGCGGATCGCTGTTAGACTGGACCCCATTTCGAATGTCACGTCACGAATTCACGGTACCACTTTCCTTACGAGTCATAGGACTGAGCAATGATATGTGATAAAATTTTGCATGTAAGCTTGGAAAGTTGAGTTCGGAGACCATGGATGCTTATGGAGATGGAGAAATGTCGCAAGTGATGATTTTTCTCCTTGCACTGGATGTTCTGGGAGGGTGTGGAGAAGGTCGACGATGAGGAATGCCCTGGACATCCATCAGCAATACAGTGTGATGAAAATGTGCAAAAAGGGAGACACATACTCAATCCTGATTGATCCCCAAGTGTCAGGATGTTAGCAGAAAAAGCAATATTCAGAAAACACAGTGCATCGCATCCTTACAGAAGATTTAGCCATGAGAAAAATGTGTCAAGATGGTCCCCAAGGTGCTGCCGGAAAACGGCTTGTGTGACAATCTTGCCTTTGAACTCTCGGTGAAACACGGTGAAAGTGACCCGAATTGTTTAGGATAGTTGGTTGCTGGTGTCGAGACATGGGTCTTTGAGTACGACCTAAGTATAATCCCTTTGAGTACCATTTTGGACCTCTGGATAATGTCAAAGAGGCCATGATGAGGTGCCTGAACGAGGGCCCTGTTGATTCCTCACAGGAAGCATACAACACAACTGGTGAAGGCACTGACTGGCATTGGTGTGTCGATACATAAGGATGCTATAATGAAGAATTTTAGCAATTTGTACTTTGTACTGCTATATATTTTCCCCTCAGATTAATTATACTTATTTTTGGGACAGATCTGGTAGATCGATCACTCTTTTGATTAAACTGGCCAACATAGCAGAGAAATTTATATCGGTAGTTCGACGGGGCATTAAAAGAGCCCACGCGCACGCGTCGTCCGATCACATTTGATTCTCCATCGCCGCGTAAAAACCGTGAACGATAATATCGTACGATGTTGGTTTCATCCGCAACGCCGTTGAGTTCCGGCCTGACTCAGCGTTCTGCCAAGAGCGCCAACATGTAAATTCCTTCCTCACGTCGGGCACACGGTAAAAATTTCCAACGCGGAATATTTTCCACCTTAAAAAAAAAAGAAAAACCTTTACGAGTCCGAACGTAAAAAAAGGTCAATCGTTTCGGTAATCGTTAATAAACGTAACTCGCACCCCCCCCCCCGGTGAATGCACATTTTTTTCCCCACGATCCCTTGTTTTTTTTTCTAAAAAAAAAGGCAAAGTTAAGAAGGATCTGCGGTCCACAACAATCCACTCGGAGGTGAGGATGGAGCGGTGCTCTTTTCAACACTCCCACGACTCTGTCTCTCGATGATTAATTAATCTCCGCGCAATCAGTATACGTGTGCACCTATGCCGCTCGCTATCACCCAAGGAGTAATGATAATGTGAGGACGGGGGAGATGATCCTCGGCTGGCTGCTTGAGCTGAAACAAAAGAACGTCCGCGCAATTATTTCGTCCACGCTCTCACTCGCGTAGAGACCGGCGCCTCCCACCGGAGCGGCGAATATGGACGGCAACACCAGCATGAAGGGATGGCTGCTAGTGGAGGAGGCGGACGGAGACTGGTCCGTGGTGTCCGGCGACGGCGCCCAGAGACGCTGGGTGGTGCTCAGCAACGGAGTCCTATGGATTCGAAGGTAAGGAACGATGGCCGACCAAAAGCAAACGGATGCAAATTTCTTCACACTTTCAGATTTCACGTCGTGTAATTGTTTGATGTCCATATGAAATGGGTTTGTACTTTTTCACATACTTAATTTTTAAGGTGCAACGCATTTCACCGACTTGCGATATCATGACACCTGATAATGCCGAAAGTCGGCGAAACGCCTTGCACTGCGAAATGAAGTCTGTGGAAAATTACTAACTCATTTAAAGCGGATAAAATTTCCGCTGGAAGGAAAACGTTTACACCTACTCAGGTTTTGATGTGAAACATCTACTCGATGGACACCCGCGATTTCGGTACCATTGGCAATGGGGGTTGAGATTTTGCAACACCAATTGGCGTAAATGATTTTTTGGAACGATTTCTTATCGTAGTAGTTCGAAGTAACGAACTGAAGGTGATGAATCACATTTTGAAGGCTATTGGAGTTGGTCAGAATACACTTCGTTGCCCCGTGTAAAATTGCTTTCATAGTTCATTCAAATCCCACCATGTCGCGAGTAAATCTTCTCAGTCCTTTTCGCCATTCGTTTATTTCCCACGACGAAGACGAACGGAGAGGTATAAAGGCTGGAAAATTATTTTCTTGATGCACAAATAGGCCGTATGTTTCATTCCACGTTTACGAAACTGCTCCTCTTTATCCAACCCAATAAGAAAAATGTCGATCTTGTCAGGGAATCCACTTCACGTCATGAGTCTTAATTGCGTTTCCGTCATGACGTCTCCCAAGGCGAACTGGATGAGACGCACCGCGTCTTTCGAATAACCCCAGTTTCCTTCGAGCAACACTGACTCACCAAACAATGCATACGGAAGATTTCCATTGGTATTTTTTTTATAGATTGAGGCCGGGGACGAATATTGTCGCGTTATCGCCTAACTCCGCCTCTTTTATCAACGGTGGGCTCCCCGTCATCGATCTCGTCGACCGTCGCTCGAAACTAATCCCGCGCATCTCAATCCGTCCGCTAAGGAACTAAGACGGAGTCAATCACGGCACTGACGCATTTTGAAGCCAAATCGTGATGTGCTTTAATTTGAGGTAATTTTCGCAGCCATTTTCTAATTCACCTCGCCAAAAGTTTTCCCTCGAATAACGAACAATTTCTTTTCGTTTTTCAATTTTAAACTTCAGATATATATATATATAATATAGACAAACATAATGGATAAAATTTAGCACTAGTGGACACAGACAAAAACACACACAAAAGAGACTCACTAAGAATCGGTGGTCGCAGCCACCTTCATCAAGGAAGAGAGGGACGGAACTGCGGTGGGCAGTTCTGTTCCTCTCTTCCTTGATGAAGGTGGCTGCGACCACCGAAAATTCGAAACTTAGTGAGTCTTTTTTGTGTGTGTTTTTGTCTGTGTCCACTAATGCTAATTTTATACATTATTACTCACGCCCGTGAGACTTTAAAAAAAGAAATATAATAACATAAACAAAAATGTACATAAAATAAATAAATATATACATAAAATAAATAAAAATATATATATAAACCACCATAGACATAGTAATCAACCCAAAGGTCGGTTTGGTAGATGATGGTAGAGTTCACCCAGTGCTAAACCCGACGTCGTGTGAAATTTACACATCAAGGTAGGGGGGCCAGTTCATTTGTCTGTGCCGGTTATTGTTTCCCAGGAAGATCTGGAACCCGAAAAATAACATATCTTGGGTGGAGCTGCAGGTGCCCAGAGGGCACGCTCTACCCCCTGGACTACTACCGCGATCCACATACACTCACAAATATTCCTTTACTACTATCCTTTCCTCTGTGTGTCTTGTCTATATCTCCTTTGGTGGGTGAAACAGATCCCAAACGCCATCTCTTGGCCAAAGAATCGGGGCACTTGGTTGCATAAAGGATTGCAGATCTCAGAATAATTTACGTTTCCTGGATAGCTCCAGTGGTTAAGAGCCCCCACCCGGCAAGTGGAAAGATCCGGAGTTCAAATTCCGGTCTAGAAAATATTTTTGCATTCGTGATCTGCTTGATTCCACCTCCCCACCTCTCCTGTGCTCGTCCTTTGTGTACTATATGTTCCTATCCCTTTTCCTTATATCTGTTCTGTGAGTATTTGTTCGCCGTTTGGCGGGATTTCGTGTTTGAATGTGTGTGTGCAAATATATATATACGAGGGTCATCCGGAAAGTAGTACCCGTTCGTGAAATAAATAGACAAAAGTAAATATTAACAAACATAAAAAATTTTATTTGAAAGAGGATACTTTAAACTACTTCTCAACATAATCTCCAAGCAAATTAAGGCATTTGTCATAACGTGTGACAAGTTTCTGTATTCCTGCTGCATAGTCCTTCGCCGCCAGCTCATTGAGATACGCGAGGGACCCATCTTGCACAAATTTTTGCATAATGCAGATGGTGTTTAACAATTTCATGAACAATTGTTCGAGAAACATTGGGAAAATGCTCACAGATGTCATCAATTGTGACGCGCCGATCGTTCCTCACGAATTCGTCAACTGAGCTCACCAGTTGGTCTGTAATGACAGACGGTCTCCCCGAACGCTCATCGTCGTGTGTGTTCCCCCTCCCCATGTTGAAGTTGCGACACCACCGCCGAACAGACGACTCGTCCATTACATTGTCTCCATACACCTCCTTTAATTGGCGATGAATATCACATGGGCGAACGTTTCTTGCATTGAGGAATTTAATCACTGCCCTCACTTCACAACTGGCGGCGTTCTCAATTTTTTTAAACATTGTAAACAATCACAGAAACAACACAGGCAATGCTAGCGTCACGCAACTTGGCTCAGAGAAGGCAGACAAGCCACTGAAGCTATCTGACCTCGTCCAGCGGCTACTCGCGTCGTCAGCACTTCATGCGGCACGAACGGGTACTACTTTCCGGATGACCCTCGTATATATATATATATATATATATATATATATATATATATATATATATATAGTACAATACACAGTAACACACAATATAGAAACACAAAAAAGAGAAGAACACTCACACGTTATTTCTTGATATTTCGACGGAAACAATCCGTCTTCCTCTGAAGATATAGAAACATTTACTTCTATATCTTCAGAGGAAGACGGATTGTTTCCGTCGAAATATCAAGAAATAACGTGTGAGTGTTCTTCTCTTTTTTTGTGTTTCTATATTGTGTGTTACTGTGTATTGTACTATTCGGCACTTCCGTGTTACGTCTACGAAAGCATATATATATATATATATATATATATATATATATATATATATATATATATATATATATATATATATATATATAATATTATATTATTATTATTAGGTAATCTACCGGTTGAGGTAGGTTTTTGGATGGATACAACTACCAAATAAATATTTTACGACTCCCAGCATAACACAATCCAGCAACCTAGTCTACATCAGGTCCCTCATCATCTCTGAGTACTTCCTTCCTCCCAGTACATGTATATACACATTTTCGGTCGTCATTAGGGCAATATTCTTCAATTGCAAATTGATATGCGGGGTTGAATGAACAATTTGGAAATAGTATGGCATCCATTTGAACAATTAAAATTGAGGAAAACACAGTGCAGGGGTCGAACTTTCCCGATTCCCAAGCGATCTTAAACATAGGAGTGAATCAAATTTCATTTTATTCCTTTCAGTTGTACGTGATGAGAATTCAAGGAGAACCATTTTGAAAATCTTTTAAAGAAAATCATGCCTTGGCAACACTTTAGAGATCTGACGTTAATGATTGAGTGCGGGGACTGGTAGTACGTGCATATCTAAGAGTAAAATACTTCGTGCATTTACTGAACCGTATGCATTTATCTGTATCCGACTGCTTTTTCATCCGATTAGGCATAATATCTTGGTATCGAAGAGAAATAATAAAATCGAGAAAAATCCATTATTAATAAGCTAACATTATGTAATCCATTTCTTAGAACCAACTGAGAAATAGCCAACGGGATAAGGAAACGAATTCCTTCATCCTTAGTCCCTCTTTAATCTCATTCGAAGGCGATCAAACGATGTTGCAATTGACAACGACAAGCTTCTATGTAGTTTCTTACGCCGTTTCTCTATGTATTTCTCAAAGAATTGAGCGCGGTAACTTTAAAGGAGGAACAATTCACGTTGCAAAACCTTCCCCAGGAGATATTTACATTTTCTGTTTTGGGAGATGAGAGACGCACTCAGCAAACCAAAGAATAGTTTAAGTCCTACTACAACCCAATTCATGAACGACTCTCTTTTGTTTATGCTCTAAAAGTGTTGTTATCTGGAAACTAGGCATTGGAAACGAGATTGAGTAAGTCGTTGTCTGCCCCATAACCGCTGAGGAGGAATATTGACTGATGTCGAGATTGTTAGCGGGCTAGGAGATGAATCAGTGGAAGATATTAGGCTCTTGATTCATTTATCGGATAAGTGACGTCGTGTTTTAGTTTTTTTTTGGTCTCTATCTTATTTCGAAATGATCAAAGATAAGTTTTAATAGGCCGCCACGAGCCAAGTGACGTCGCGATGCATCATTCCTACGTATAACAATTTGACTGGCGCCCTTATACATTTTTATGCGCGCTTAGTAGCTTTAGAAGTCGTGCACTTAATCCAAGAGATAGATGCGAAAGTATCACGACTTAAGTCAAGACGTGAAAGTTTCTTGATTTTTGTATTTCGAGTTCTCTTGCGCAGACCTCTCCAAGGTGAATTACAAAAGTTAATTGCGTTTGCACGCCAATTACACCTGAGATGTACGGAATTGGAGAGTGTGTGTGTATGTATATGTATGAATGAATACAACCACAGTACAAGTATGTATAGACACATACATGCATGCACACATACATACCTCTACATATATAAATATTCATACGACTATACTACTCCATACATACTCCAAACATACTGCATACTACAACATACATATTCCGTGGTTCAAGGCCCGGTCAAGGAAATATTTTTGCACTTGTGATCCCTCGATTCCGCCTTTCCCAACACTCATGTGTTTGTCTTTTATGTGTTTTCTCTTTCCTTTTACATGCATACACACACACATGCATATATATATATATATATATATATATATATATATATATGCATATATATATATAAATATATACACACACACACACACATGGAAGCGAGAGACATCGCAACGCGCTATGATAATAGCGCAATATCTTAGTAACCTAAAAGAATGTTCTTGCTTGTCGCTTATGTGAATTCGTGAAGCCATCCGATCACCAGCAAAGTATGAAGTTAACCAAACATGAGCGTCAAAATAATGGTTACAGTGGTTGAAGCTATCAGATACTTCATAGTGATCAAATGAAAGGGAATAAAGGGTATCTTTTAATCGGTTGAGCTGCGATATTATTAGAACTTTGCGTGATCTTGGAGCTCTTATCTCTAAATTCAGTTCCTACACCCAGTGCGAGCCACGAGGTGATTATAATCCGCAATCCTAGGGTTGATTTCGGTCTTTTGAAGGCGGAATTTGGGAACATCCTCAATGATTCGTGAGGAATGCATTTCTCAAAATTTGAAATTCTCATCAAATACTTGAGTTTGACGTCCCGTTTGAAGCGGCCTTTCCAATTCTTCGATCCGAAAGTGCGCAAAAAATACCCAGTTTCGAATTCAATCGATGAGTGTACCACAATGAAGGTCGTGAACTAGGGCGTGATTGGAATCCGCAATCCTGAGGATATCTCGCTTTTGATCAGTTTTGATCGAAGGGCGCAGGTACGTATATCTTATGACTTTGACCGAAATTGATCGCTTATAGATTGATTGGCGATTAAGATCTATAACAAGAATTTAGAGATCCGATGAAGAGCCACAATCGCACGATTCCACAGAATGTTAATTCATAGATAAATACATTTCCATGGCCCCTGAAAATACCGTGACATTGAAAAAAAATGACATATCAATGAATTTGCGGTGGAATTAAAAATATTCATTTGTAAAAATGTTCCTTTTTAAATGCGCAATTGAAACTTCACGAAATTTTTGTTTGTATATATCCTATCCTTTATGACGTTTCATGATTGCTTACGCTACTTTCCTTTCCTCTTGTGTCGTTGTCCATTGATCCTTTGGTGGGCTAAATAGCTCCCCAACGCTATCATCTAGCCAAAGAATCGGTGCAAAGAGTTTTAAAACTCCCCGGCTATAGTAATTCAATGCATCGGCCCGAAAAGTCGAAGGTAAGTGGTTCGAATCCCTATCGAGGAAACTTTTTTACGCTTGTGATCTGTTCAATTCTGCCTTCCCGTCTCTCCTGTGTTCGTCTTTTATATGCGTTCATATCCGTTTTCCTATTATCTGTGAATTTCCTACATCCATGTGAATGAAATGTGTGTTTGTATATATATATTCGAAATAGAATGCTCCTCGGCGATGCATAAATATATAAAAACTGTGAGATAGCTTTTTAAAACATAGAAACACAAAACTACATTTGTGAGTGTCCTTTCTTTGTGTTTCTATGTTTTAAAAATCTATTTCAGAGTTTATATGTATATATGTATGTGTGTATGTGTGTATGTGTGTATGTGTGTGTATATGTGTATATGTATGTGTATATATATATATGTATATATATATATATATATATATATATATATATATATACACACACACGAGGGTCATCCGGAAAGTAGTACCCGTTCGTGCCGCATGAAATGCTGACGACGCGAGTAGCCGCTGGACGAGGTCAGATAGCTTCAGTGGCTTGTCTGCCTTCTCTGAGCCAAGTTGCGTGACGCTAGCATTGCCTGTGTTGTTTCTGTGATTGTTTACAATGTTTAAAAAAATTGAGAACGCCGCCAGTTGTGAAGTGAGGGCAGTGATTAAATTCCTCAATGCAAGAAACGTTCGCCCATGTGATATTCATCGCCAATTAAAGGAGGTGTATGGAGACAATGTAATGGACGAGTCGTCTGTTCGGCGGTGGTGTCGCAACTTCAACATGGGGAGGGGGAACACACACGACGATGAGCGTTCGGGGAGACCGTCTGTCATTACAGACCAACTGGTGAGCTCAGTTGAGGAATTCGTGAGGAACGATCGGCGCGTCACAATTGATGACATCTGTGAGCATTTTCCCAATGTTTCTCGAACAATTGTTCATGAAATTGTTAAACACCATCTGCATTATGCAAAAATTTGTGCAAGATGGGTCCCTCGCGTATCTCAATGAGCTGGCGGCGAAGGACTATGCAGCAGGAATACAGAAACTTGTCACACGTTATGACAAATGCCTTAATTTGCTTGGAGATTATGTTGAGAAGTAGTTTAAAGTATCCTCTTTCAAATAAAATTTTTTATGTTTGTTAATATTTACTTTTGTGTCTTTATTTCACGAACGGGTACTACTTTCCGGATGATCCTCGTACATGCGGCGGGGGACGGGGGGGGGATAGAGGACGGGGATCGGATGTATTTCAATCCAGCCTCACTCACGTACCGCTGGCGTCGGGGATCTTGCGGTCTTTGTAGAGGTCGCTGAGGAACAGGCTGTTGATGAGGGTGGACTTTCCCAGGCCGGACTCGCCGACCACCATCAAGGTGAAGTCGAATCCTTTCTTGACAGACTTTCGATGGACTTGCTCCGGCAGGGTGGCGAATCCGATGTAGTCCCTCGTGCCTCCCTGGAGAAGCGTTCCTCCGGATCCGTCTACCTGGAACAAAGCGAGAAACGACTCACTCTCCGAGCATATCATCACTTGCTTCTCTCACTTCTCATAATCCTCGCACAGTAGTCACATCTATTATACGAGGGTAGGCGTTGACATAGCACTAAAACACGTCTCCATACTTCCGCTTCTCAAAATACGAGTTTCGTGGTTGCGAGCCTGGAATAGCCATGTATATATGTGTCGCCAAGCGCCCCGATTCTTTAGCCAAGAGATGGCGGGATTTCGTGTTTGAATGTGTATTTGGCCAATGTGGCTCATCTCTTTCTTCTGGCTATGCGTGCCACGAAACGCACTGTTCCTTTCCTGTGTGATGTTGTATGAATTCTAACCCACTGTCCTTTCCTCTTGTGTATTGTCTATTTCTCCTTTGGTGGGTGAAACAGCCCCCTGACGCCATCTCTTGGCTAAAGAATCGGGGCGCTTGGCGACATATTAGACCCACGGATCTCAGGGTAAATTATGTTTCCTCGATAGCTGCCTTGACAGCAGGACGTGCCTGTGTTCACCGAGTGTCTAAAATCGCCGGCGTCCGAGGCTTCGGCCGCCGGGGTTTGGAGAGCGGCACTGCCGGACTCTCTCGGAAATCGAGGTTCCGATCGTGTTTTGTTTCGAGCGGCGGTTGACCGCCTAGTTCATCAAGAAGCGTGCAGTTTGACTCTCGACTTCTTCCGCCGGGAAGGCCGTACTTTTGTTTTGTTTAGTGGATCAAGACTGACCTTGAATCCTGGTGTAGAGCTTAGGCTCCTTTTGTTTGCTACCGCCGGGTGCGTGTGGCGGGGAGGGAGCGTTCGTGAGTGTTTTATTTCCCTTTAAAGTGCTCGTTTTTTTTGTTGCGCTTTCCTTCGTCATGCTAGTGTGCTGAATTTGATTTCTTCAAATGGCTGTGCGCCGCTTAAACACGCTCGCCTTGCAAGTTGACGAGAAGGCGAAGCCCCCTACCCCGTTGGAGGTCCACCTCTTCACGTTAGAGTCGCTGGGCCTCACACCCGAAGAGATAGTGGCGATCCAATTTGGATACAATCGCCATTTGATATTCCTGAAGTTGGCAACCGAAGGTACAATGACAAGGATTTTAGACAATACTCCGCGGAAACTACCGTTTCCGTCTTTAAGTGACCAGAGGACGACAATAACAATTGACGAGACTTCCGGCAGCCCGTGTAATGTCAGGGTTCTTTGTCTCCCCGTGGAGACCCCATTGGAAGACATAACAGGCGAGCTCCAACGCTTTGGTAAAATCCATCGCTCGTGGGAGAACAGGTGGGAGGGAGACAAGATGGCGCGGGTGCTTACTGGCACCAGGGTTGTGCGGATGACGGTCGAGAGAAATATCCCCTCGTACCTCCACATCGGCGGCAACCGGGCCATCATCATCTATGAGGGTCAGCGCCGCACTTGTGCCCGCTGTAACCAAGAAGGCCACGGGCGCAAGACCTGCCCTCGGAACCAGGGAGGTAAGAGCTATGTGGAGGCAACGACGATGCCCTCCAATCCTAACGCCGCCGTGGAGATGGACGAGCCCGAAGTGGCTGTGGAGGAGAGAGCGCGGTCGCTTCTACTCATCGAGGGTGCGGCCCCGGCTGCTCCCGTCGGTCCCCCGCATCTCCCTTCAATTGGAGGGAAATGTCAGCGGGAGCGAAAATCGTCAACAGAGGAAAGGGAACCGAAAAAGAAGAGGACAGACAAACCCAAGCTCCTGGTCTCGAATACCGATCTACAAATGGCTCACGTACCTACCACCTCGCCTAATATCACACGACCTCCAGCCCCCGTCTCCGTGAGCTCGTCAAATGAGGAGGGATGGTCTTTCGCCCCCCCTCCCCACGCTCACGCCATCGACGCCCTCGCTACGCAATCCTTGCATCACGGGTTTCAAACACCCCGAGAACCTCTGGTGACAGGTGAGGAGGATGCATCTGATTGCGATGTTTTCCCGTCCCCAACAGCTCATCCCTCGACCCCTTTATCATTGACTGTAAAGGAAGCGTCACCGACCCCGGAAGTCGACCCGCATACAAGTTTCCCAAAGTCAAAAATCCCACATACCCCATCTTCTTTCCCCATTAAGGACAGCCAAGGTGTCGACGATCTTCCCAGCGCTTCTCAAGATACGGACCACAAGCAACTATCGCCCCTGATTTTTCCCGACCACAACCCTTCCGCAGATGAGCCCCAGCCCGCCACTCCGACCCTCCCCGAGGGTACCTCCTGCCCCTTGGCGGCCCCCAGCGGTGCTCCTTCGAAGAAGGCCCCCTGTGGAACGCTGCCGAGTTACCCGGTCTTCGTGGAGACCACGGCTGGCTCTTCCTCTTCGGACGAGGCCGGGGGGGAGGGATGTGGCGAAATGCCGCGTCCTCGCTCGTCGACCCGTTGGACGAGGCGTCCCGGGAAACGGCGAAGCACTCGTCGCCCGGGGTCGAGTCGCGACCGGAGCGACGCTAGCCACGATCAGAACTCTGGGAAGTGATGTCCGGTAGCCACCCGGTGCCGGACACATTTCGTCCATCGTTGAAGAGTTTTTTTTTTCTGAATGACTGATTGAATCGATAATTTCAACCCTGCCATTGATAATTTCTTACAATACATAATTTTCCTTTGCTAGCTAAAATCTCCCTCCTAATATCTGTGGACCTTGTCTTCCTTTCTTTTTTCTTTCTGAATGTTAATGGTCAAATGTACGAGTATGCGTCTGTATGCATATGCTTATGTATGTGCGTGTGGATGTGCATGTGTGCGTATGTATGTACAAGTGGATATGTATGTGGGGTATATGTATCATGTATGTATCCATGTATACACTTATACTAAAGAAAAACATGATATACCCATAATCTGTGACCTGATATTATGCATAATGCTAACAAACTCTGTAATATTCTGAGCCGAATAAAATAATTTATATCATAGCTGAAGTGGTTAAGAGCATCCGCCTGGCAAGTGGAAAGATCCGAGGTTCGAGTCCCGGTCAAGGAAATATTTTTACTCTTGTGATCCGTTCGATTCCGCCTTCCCCACCTTTATTGTGTTCGTCCTTTACATGGGTTCCTATCCCTTTTCCTTATATCTGTTTCTGTATATATGAGTATTTATTCGCCGTTTGGCGGGATTTAGTGTTTGAATGTACGAGGGTCATCCGGAAAGTAGTACCCGTTCGTGAAATAAAGACACAAAAGTAAATATTAACAAACATAAAAAATTTTATTTGAAAGAGGATACTTTAAACTACTTCTCAACATAATCTCCAAGCAAATTAAGGCATTTGTCATAACGTGTGACAAGTTTCTGTATTCCTGCTGCATAGTCCTTCGCCGCCAGCTCATTGAGATACGCGAGGGACCCATCTTGCACAAATTTTTGCATAATGCAGATGGTGTTTAACAATTTCATGAACAATTGTTCGAGAAACATTGGGAAAATGCTCACAGATGTCATCAATTGTGACGCGCCGATCGTTCCTCACGAATTCGTCAACTGAGCTCACCAGTTGGTCTGTAATGACAGACGGTCTCCCCGAACGCTCATCGTCGTGTGTGTTCCCCCTCCCCATGTTGAAGTTGCGACACCACCGCCGAACAGACGACTCGTCCATTACATTGTCTCCATACACCTCCTTTAATTGGCGATGAATATCACATGGGCGAACGTTTCTTGCATTGAGGAATTTAATCACTGCCCTCACTTCACAACTGGCGGCGTTCTCAATTTTTTTAAACATTGTAAACAATCACAGAAACAACACAGGCAATGCTAGCGTCACGCAACTTGGCTCAGAGAAGGCAGACAAGCCACTGAAGCTATCTGACCTCGTCCAGCGGCTACTCGCGTCGTCAGCACTTCATGCGGCACGAACGGGTACTACTTTCCGGATGACCCTCTTATATATATATCTACAAATATATATATGTAGATATATGTGAGTATTACTGTTTCTTCTGAGGAAGATGGAGCTAAAATCCGTCAAAATTATTAATAAATAACGTGGGAGTGTTCTTTTTATGTGTTCTTATATTGTTTGTTGCTGTCGAATTTTTTCTATATATATGCGTGTGTTTGTATATGTATATATATATATATATATATATATATATATATATATATATATATATATATATATACACATGTAAAAACACAGATTTAGATTTTTAGAATATAGAAACACAAAGTAAGGACACTCAAAATTTGTTATTTGACGTTTCGACAGCACGGCTGTCGTCTTCAGAATCAAAAGAAGGATCAAGAAGGTTCTGAAGACGACAGCCGTGCTGTTGAAACGTCAAATAACAAATTGAAAGTGTCCTTCCTTTGTGTTTCTATATTCTAAAAATCTAAATCTGTGTTTTTAAATATTTGCGCGTCGCCGAAGAGCGTTCCATTTCGAAGATATTTTATATATATATATATATATATATATATATATATATATATATAGTACGATAGTGGAAATCAAAATTGTACTATATATATACATATATATTTATGTATATATTGTGCAATAGTGGAAATCACAATTGTTAATTATAATTTTTTTCCAACATGGAAAATTTCCACAAAGTTAAGCCTGAAACTATACGGTTCGTTAAAATAAATGGCGTGTACATATGTTTAATTTTTATTTAGCAATATATCTCTAATTATGTCCAACCAGCCACAATAGTAGTACCATTGCCTTTAATCGTTTAGCCATTTACAGAAATGATGTTGGATGTGATCATACCAATGTTAACCAGTGCTATAGAAGTGACCGACTACCCTGGTTGTGATGGAGAGATATTCGCAACTCAGGAAAGTTTGCGACGCGTATTCGGGACTCTAGGTCATCTTAACTGTCGCATGAAAATAATTTAATTTGCACGTTCCTGCATTGGCTCAGACTGTTAGCAACCAGTTCGCGCGCGACTTAGAGTGGGAGCGAGGCGCCGAAAGCCAGTGAGACTCCTTGACACGCCAGTGAAAGGGATTGCATCTCCACATTCAAAGAAATGCTTTTTCCCTCTAAACAATGAAGTTCTTCAAGAATAACTAGAAAAGTAAAAATTTTCATTTGTTTTTACTCATTTCAAAATTTTTTATTAAATTGCAAAGGCTACCTCCGAACGAGTGGTACTCACGTTTATTATGTTCGTCGAAAGGCAGTTGCGCATACGCTGGGACGTGAGAGACATGAAGTGATTTCAAGAAACATGGAAAGCCTCTCTAAAAATCGTGCGTGATCTGCTGATACGGCTATCGTATCTACTATCACGATGATGCAGTTTTATACACAAGGCAATATTACAAAAAAACTCCCTTCTTACTGTTTCTTATCATTAAGGGCGAGATTAGTTTACTGGCGATTTTTATGATAAACAGTTCTCTTCGCCTCATTCCCGCGACATTGTGGATAAAAATCTCAGCTCGAAGAACTACGCAACAAAAGAAAAAGTGAACGCGGAGTTTTTAAAATTTTCGGTTCAGCGAAATATATTACAAATCAAAACGAAAAAAATGTCCTCAACTACAGTCTAAATAAGCATTCATTTAACTAAAAATAGGAAATATATAACGAAAATGCCATAATTAAATCTTTTCCGACAAAATTCTATTGTGTATTTTTGATCGAGCAAGCAGCAGTAATTTAATTTCAGGTGCCCCACACGACTGAGATAATTGACCTTGAAGCAATGCAAACGATCTGATTTCTTCCCTTACGTCGCAGTGGCAATACTAGCGTTGAAGTTAATTGATATGAAAGCTCTTATCTCTATAAAAAACGTAATTCATTATTTTAAAATATGGTATCATCCAAATATCAACTGTTTATATATATATTAAAAGTAAATTTAACCAATATGAAGAATTTCCACCAAGTGATGCCAGAAACTGTTTTATTCGTACATATATTTCTATATATATATATATATTTATAATTAGGTATCCTACCGGTTAAGGTAGGTTTTTGAATGGACACAGCTACTAAATAAAACATTTTGTGACTCCTAACAAAAGACTAAATCCAGCATCCTACCCTATTTCAGGTCGCTCTGTATCTCTGAGGACTTTCTTCCTCCCTTCATCCCGTCCAACATCCCTATCCTGTTTCTTCTCTTTCCTCGTTTGCCTAACATTCTCCCCTCAATTACAGTCTTCAGCATCCCACTGCCGGTCAATACCCCCTTCATCCACTTTTCCTGCCTCCATAGGATTTCTCCCACAAGACCTTCTCATCGCCCACCATTCCAAGAACTTCCTCATTTGTTTTCTTCTCTGTCCATTTCACCTTCTCCATTCCTCTCCACACCCACATTTCAAAAGCCTCCAGTCTACGTCTATCCTCCTTCTTCAATGACCACGTTTCCGCGCCGTAGATAGCTACACTCCATATCAAAGTTTGTACGAGTCTTTTCTTAACATCCATACTCAACGTCCCTATCATCAACCCCTTCCTCCTTGTGAAAGCCTCTTTGCCTAGTGCAAGTCTTCTCCTTACGTCCCTACTACTTTGACCGTGTTGGTCCAACACACTTCCGAGATACGTAAACTGTTCTACCTGCTCTAGTTTTTGGCCACCTATTTTAATGTTTAGCTTTGCCTGTTTATTTCTAGAAAATCGCATAACCTTTGTTTTATTAATATTGATTCTCATCCCATACCTGTCGCACTGAATTTCCAATTCACTCAGCAATGCTTACAATTCCTTGGCTGACTGACAAACTAAAGCTTGGTCATCAGCGAACCTAACTGATTTTATGAATTCCCCGCCCACCCTGATTCCTACCTCCAGTTCCTCCCATGCCTCTTCAATCATTTCCTCTACATACAGGTTGAACAGCAACGGTGATAATGGGCAACCTTGCCTTACACCTCTTCCTAACACTGCCCATCCGGAATCCCCGTTCCCCACTCGCACCTGAGCAGTCTAAGACATGTACAGGTTGCGGATTAGCCTCCTTTCCCTCCAATCTATTCCTATTTTCTGCAATATACTCATTGTTATTCCCCAATTCACTCTATCAAACGCTTTTTCGAAATCTACGAAACAAGCAAATACCTCCTGGTTGTGTTCTATATTCCTCTCGATTAATAATCTCATTACTGCAATGGCATCACGCGTACCTCTCCCCTTCCTAAACCCAAACTGGTCATCCCCTAAGTAATCATTTGCCCTACTCTCTATCCTTTTGCTTATGATACTGAGAACAACCTAAGCTGCGTGGGATATCAAACTTATTGTCCTGTAGTCCTCACATGATGTAGCCTTTACCTTTTTCGGAATAGGAACTAACACTGATCTCACAAAGTATTCCGGCCAGATTCCCTCCTCATAAATACTACGGATCAGCCCATATAGCCTCTTCCTCCCAAATTTTCCTAAGCATTTTAAAAGTTCCACGGGAATGTTATCCACCCCCACGGCCTTATTTAGTTTCATCTCCCTTAATGCCCTTTCTATCTCATTGTCGAGTATGCCTGGACCTAAGCTATCTTCCTCTACGTCATGTTCATATGTATATACTCGTATGTGTGTGTGTGTGTTTGGGCCGCGGTAGTAGTCCAGGGGGTAGAGCGTTTGACTGCTGACCGGAGTGGCACGGGTTCGATTCCCGGCCAAGGCGCTCTGGGAACCTGCAGCTCCACCCAAGAAATGTAATTATTCGGATACAAGATCTTCCTGGGAAACCATAACCGTCACGGGGAAAGGAACCGACCCCCCTACCCTGATGTGTTAATTTCGCACGCCGTATAGGGCTTAGTACTAGGTGAACTCTACCATCACCTACCAAACCGACCTTCGGGTTAATTACTGCGTTTATGGTTTTGGTTTATAAATAAAAATATATATATTTATATTCACACGAGGGCGCTTTTTATATAAGTACCCTTGTTTGGCGATAAAGGGCGTTCCTGAGGGAAGTTTATGTTATCATGGCGTTCTGCCATCTATCAAACGACGGTGAAACAAATTTCAGACTGATTTAAAGGTTAGTTTTGATTTGGCAGCCATTCGAGTAAGACGTGTTTCGTGATTTTCGCTAAGATGGAAAAAGAGCAGTATCGTTCGGTAATTCGCTTTTTTTGGTTGGGAAGAAATGCGAGGAGATAAAAGCAAAGTTGGATGCTGTTTATAGGGACACTTCGCCATCTATGACCACAATTAGATATTGGTTCAACGAATTTAAGCGTGGGCGAACATCTGTTTTTGATGAGGAGCGACCAGGACGCCCGGTAGACGTGGTTACCGAGGAAATCATTCAAAAAGTCCACGCCATGATTCTCGCTGATGGACGAACGAAAGTGCGCGAAGTAGTAGAGGCCGTGGGTGTGTCGACCTGAACGGCAATTAATATTTCACATGATAAGTTGGCGATGAAAAGATTGTCGGCCAGATGGGTGCCGCGATTGCTTCCACCATGATAACGCACCAGCACATTCATCCGGAGTTGTCGCCGCCAAACTGCATGAACTACGTTATGAATTGCTGCCGCACCCCTCGTATTCACCCGATCTGGCTCCCTGCGACTTTTTCTTATTCCCTAACATGAAGAAATGGCTCGCGGGAAAATATTTAGCTCAAACGAGTTATCGCCGAGACAGAGGCGTATTTTGGAGAGTTCGACAAATCCTATTTTTGGGGGGGATAAAAAATGGCCGGAACGTTGGGAGAAGTGTATCTTTCTAAAAGGGTACTATGTTGAAAATAAAAAATTGTTTTTGAAAAAATAGTTTCTTCATTTCTTACACGGGTACTTATTGAACCGCTCTTGTATATATATATATATATATATATATATATATATATATATATATATATATATATATATATATATATATGATTTCGTCCAAGTAACACGGAAGTGTCGAATAAAAAACTTGGACAGCAACACGAAACGTAAGAACACATAAAAAGAGCACTCACCCGTTTTTTCTTAATTATTTCGTCTTCCTCAGAAGAATCAGTAGTATTATATATATAATATATATAATAAATAAATATATATATATGACATAAACCATAAACACAGTGATCAACGCGATGGTCGGTTTAGTAGGTGATAGTAGAGTTCACCCAGTACTAAGCCCTAAATGGCGTGTGAAAATTCACACATCAGGGAAGGGGGGCCATTTCCTTTTCCTGTGCCAGTTATGGTTTCCCAGGAAGGCCTGGTACCCGAAAAATCACTTTAGCTTGGGTGGAGCTTGCCCGGGAATCCAACCCGGGACCATCCGGTCAGCAATCCAACGCTCTACCCACTGGACTACCGTGACCTACTATATATATGTTAAATATATATATGTATATATATATATATACATACGAGGGTCATCCGGAAAGTAGTACCCGTTCGTGCCGCATGAAGTGCTGACGACGCGAGTAGCCGCTGGACGAGGTCAGATAGCTTCAGTGGCTTGTCTGCCTTCTCTGAGCCAAGTTGCGTGACGCTAGCATTGCCTGTGTTGTTTCTGTGATTGTTTACAATGTTTAAAAAAATTGAGAACGCCGCCAGTTGTGAAGTGAGGGCAGTGATTAAATTCCTCAATGCAAGAAACGTTCGCCCATGTGATATTCATCGCCAATTAAAGGAGGTGTATGGAGACAATGTAATGGACGAGTCGTCTGTTCGGCGGTGGTGTCGCAACTTCAACATGGGGAGGGGGAACACACACGACGATGAGCGTTCGGGGAGACCGTCTGTCATTACAGACCAACTGGTGAGCTCAGTTGACGAATTCGTGAGGAACGATCGGCGCGTCACAATTGATGACATCTGTGAGCATTTTCCCAATGTTTCTCGAACAATTGTTCATGAAATTGTTAAACACCATCTGCATTATGCAAAAATTTGTGCAAGATGGGTCCCTCGCGTATCTCAATGAGCTGGCGGCGAAGGACTATGCAGCAGGAATACAGAAACTTGTCACACGTTATGACAAATGCCTTAATTTGCTTGGAGATTATGTTGAGAAGTAGTTTAAAGTATCCTCTTTCAAATAAAATTTTTTATGTTTGTTAATATTTACTTTTGTCTTTTTATTTCACGAACGGGTACTACTTTCCGGATGACCCTCGTATATATATATATATATATATATATATATTTATATATATTTCTGTATGTGTGTAATATTTATTGATTAATATATTTTCTATTACAATTATTATGATTTCGACTGTTTTTATTCGATTGCAGACTCGGATTGCTTCGATTTTCTTATTCGGCCAATGGTCTTGAGCGCTTGGTGCAATCGATAAGAATGCACGAAAAAACATACAATGCTGCAGAGTCGCGTCAAGATGCGTTCGAGTACCCGTTGAGGCGAGAATAGCAGCGGTAATAATGGGCGTTACGTTGAGGCGTGCATGGGGCCGAGTCAGGAGATCTCCGACGCTCGTTGTTGCAAGCATTGGAACCAACCCATAGATAACTTCATTACGACTATTAAGAAATCGTCCCTCCACTCCTCATCCCCTTGCAATTCGATCACGATACGCTCCCATGCCACTCGTCTTTGCAGTCAGATCATATCATCACATTAAATCCGACATTTTGGAATTTTAAGGAAGTCGTAGACAGTAGGTATTTTTTTGAGTGGATGTATTATGATGGATTTAAAGACCACGGTGTGGAACACGGTAGAGAGCCATTTGAAGTATGCTCTTCCGTTTTTATAAAACTCCCTTGAGAATTTTAGTATTACGTCCAAAACGCGATTTTTCGCAGGATGGAGTTGCTCTGTTCGATATAAGACAGCAAAAGTTCTCCCATCTGTATGCGAGTAAATGCGGTGTCACGTGTTATCGTTGCAACCTACTGCTCAAAGCCCTTCCTAGTCACCCGCCATTGAGTCACAACAGGCCGGAAGGGGACGGAGGGGAAGGTCTGCTTGTGTTTTAGCTTAGAGACGCTCATCGCCGCAGTCCTCGGTAGTATAGTGGTCAGTATCCCCGCCTGTCACGCGGGAGACCGGGGTTCGATTCCCCGCCGGGGAGAATTTTTTTGTTGGTGTAAATATTTTGATTGTTGGAGTGAACAAAATACGCTTCATACAACTTTGATTTTTGCATTATTTTCAATTTTTAACCATAGCAGAATAATTTAAAATGTTTCCAGCCTGATCTTGTGGACGTAATTAATAAGATAGCCTTATGTCATAAGATAGGCGGCAAGATATGTACTGGGAAGGTAAAAGAGAACAGATTATGCCACGGAAATGTTGGATATACTGAAATGGGAGAGTTTGAATAATAGAAGAAAGTAGGTTAGGCGCGATCTATAGAATTGTTAAAAATTACGAAGCGTGGGAAGATTTTGGGAAAGAGATAGAAAAGCCAAACTTTATAGCAAAAGACGACCACAGTTTTTAAATGAAAATAAGAACGCGAAAAACAAATAAGAAAAAATACTCTTTTTAAAAAAAAACTATAATTGATTTGAACCAGCTGCCTGGAGGTTTGCTTGAGCCCTTTCCATCCGATTTTAGGAGTTTTAAGAATATGTGTAAAGCACCACTGGGTGATGAACTTCATTGCTCAGTGATTATCATACCAATGTACTTATTAAAATATTGTTTGCATCTCGTAGGTATAGTGTGAACCTAGTTCTTGTGTGATGGTACAGGTGCGGTTGGTAATCTTTAAGTGTCATCGTGCACATGTAAGAGCATTTTGTCTCATATATTTTCTTCTTGTGTATGTATGCAAGTGCATTTTAAGAGTGACTGTTGCCACCAGACTTGACCGTTGCCACCAGGATAATGGCCTAGCGAGATTTAGGTAATAATAAGAATAATAATGTAAGTAAGCACTCTACATGAACTCATTCGTCTCAAATCTCGTCTTTAAGGACTTTCGGATTCCTGTGTCCGCTATAACTGCACTGGGGTGCGATCAACCTTGCCAAATGGCAGATCGAAGGGTAGGAGCCAGACGGAAGGTATTATGCCTCGTGTTTGTCCTTCGATGAGGCGGCTGCATAGGCGTCAGATCCCAGGGAGGCGGACATTTGAGTGATGGCGACGCGCTAAAAAACACCGGTGAGGAAGACGGCCGGCCACCTCAATTATTTATCCCAATCAATTACGATAGTCGGAAACATGATGACGTAATAAGGGTAACTATTAAGGAATACAATCCATACAAAATACTTTTTAAAGAGTAGACAAACAAATAATTATAATGATTAGGGTGAGTAACTAGACAATAAATAAATAATTAAATAATATAAAATAATTACTTATTATTAAAAATCCTTGAACATTAATAAGGAATCCATAATACACCAATCCATTCATCAAGGACAATATTTAATAAACAATAATAAAATAATAATAAGTTGACATATTCAAACGCAGTCTTTGGAAAGGTGCGCAAGGGACGATTATTCGGAATGAAACGTTGGAGCATTTAAGAGGCGAACGTAGAGGACATATAATGCAGCTTTCATGGAAAGTGACAATGCAGGGGTCATCGGAATGCACAAGCCCTTCCACTATGTCAAGGCAGATAGTCCATGGGAGAGCTATTCTTGTTGCGCTGCGAATATTCCTTAAGAATACCATTTGCGAGAGTAGGCTTAAAACTATTTCACACATGCTTGTAGACCACGAACATAATGACCCTCAGAAGCACTCCTGGTGGCATGTGGATAGGAAGTAACATTCCCCTCAGCACGCATGCGCAGGTTTGAGGTCGTTACATTCATTCAGCGTATTTTGAGGAGCGCAAGTATGGCGCCGCCTTCCAGAAGGCGTACGAGGCGTGGAAAACCCGCTGGAAGCGGTGTATGGATGCAGAAGGGTGCTACTTCCAAAAATTTTGAGTTAATGTATAAATTCTGGCAATTCATTTTTTTATAATCGACTCAGTTCTACTACTTTTGGGACAGGCCTTGTATACATTAAAAAAGATAGGTTTTTTACATTTTTAATCAGCGCTAGTGGCCCATTTTGATTAAATAACCGCAAATTTTGTTGACTCTGCCTCATGTAAGGATATGTTGAACTTGCTTTGACATAGCACTAGAACACGTCTCCATACTTCCGCTTCTCAAAATACACTGAATGAATGTAACGACCTTAAACCTGCGCATGCGTGTTTAGGGGGGATGTTACTTCCACATGCCACCAGGAATGCTTCTGAAGGTCATTTTGTTCGTGGTCTACAAGCACGTGTGCATTAGTTTTCAGTCTATCCTCTATCATAAGTTTAAAAAATCCGTTCGGTGACCTTTCTTTAACGTGAAATCATGATTCATTGCAAAGCAAAGCATTGGATTAATTCTTAAGGTACTTCGTCCAGTGTAACCGGGACTAATTTTATTTCCCTCCCCTCTCGCGACGGAAGAACACCCAACGACCTGACGTACGAGGGTTCCCTCCCGCTGATGAACACGGCCCTGGATTGGGCGGCCGGTAACCGAACGCTGACGGTGCGGATGAGGGGCTCGGACCGGGAGTTCCGGCTGCAGATGCCGCCGGGCGAGGTGGAGGAGGGGGCGGAGGCGGAGGCGCTGGCCAAGTGGGAGAAGGCGATGGGGGAGTCGAAGAAGATGTGGGCGGAGAAGAGGAGGGCCAGCGCCATCTTCCGCTCCAGCCAGGGTGAGCACTCAAAAGCATAGCACCCCCCCCCCCCACAACGATTCGCCCAACCAAGCGATAACGATGGCATATTACTCTTATCACAATTTATTATTGCGATCACTCAAAGTCATCTCGAACATGCGATATAGTCAATGCATCCATAGATTCAATTACCCGCTGATTTCCATAATTAATTTACATTCAATCCTGCATGCCTCCACGAGGGTCTGTCAAAGGGATTGATAAACCACCAGCCGATAGTATATTATTACATTACATGGTACCCCGCAAGCCACCGCTAGGGTGAATAGCAGGGGTTGGTAATACACGAGACTACCTTTGACCCAAAATACGTTTCCTCCTACTGCGGTCGGACGACGTTATTCTAATCCCATAAAGTTCGTGGAAAAAATGACATCTTATATCTATCTGTTCTACTCTTAATCTCTCCAATATTATTGACATGATCGCTCCCACCGTAGTATGATGGGGGTATGAATGCATTTTCAACATCACTGCTCAAGAGGCATCCTTTCAATTTATGCAAGAGATTCAATCTGTAATTTAACCTTCGCTCCATTCCCAGCCTAGCTCCTCTAATATTTTGGGTATGCTGCTAAGTTTATCATAACAACGCTTTACAAATCTAGCTCCTCTACGCTGCACGCCATCCAATCCGCCAATTAATCCAACTTCATGAGGATCCCATATAATGTGGATTAAATTCTTAGGCGTTACCCTCACTCACGACCTCTAGTGGGTGAAACATATACATATACATCTACTTAATACCCCGCAAGCCGCCGCAAGGGAGTGTGGCGGAGGGTGTTTATTTATTTTTTTTATTTATTTAACGCCAAAAACAGCACTAAGGCCTTTACATTGGGTTATATTAAAAAAAATCTAGGGTTAGGGTACCACCCGTAATTAAGAAAAAAACCCGTATGTAAAAGCCACATATTTATACAGCCCACAAACAAAACATGGCATACATTCATGCAAAAAGACTTAAGCCCCACACAAACATGCAAACACTCAAACCAACAACTAACATACACACGTACCTACAAACATTACTGATATCTTTGCAATGTTTTGATTTTATTCCGACGGGTTTTTAATATTCCTAAAGTGACCTCGGTTTCTTACTATTATGATTTCTTATTGTCCGGGGAAAGAATGAATATTTGAATCTATCTGTACTGGAATCCATCTCCCTTATTTTATCTTTGCGGTCTGATCTACCTAAGAAGAAATTTGGGGCCATTATAATTCCTTTCGCACGTGGAATATGCGGACAAGCTAACAAAATATTAGAATTTAATATTAGTGGATATAGGAAATTTGACGAAAAGGTTAAAGGGAAATGTCATATTTCGCTGGTTAGGCCTCATTTTGAATATGCTTCAAGTATATTATGGGATCCTCACGAAGTTTAATTAATTGCCGAATTGGATCACGTGCAGTGTGGAGGAGCTAGATTCGTAAAACGTTGTTATGATATACTTGGTAGCGTATTCAAAATATTAGAGCAGCTAGGCTGGGAATCACTCACGGAGTGAAGGCTAAATTACAGATTAAATCTCTCGCATACATTGGAAGGAAATATTTTTAGCAGTGATGTTAAAAATAACGTTGTCCGACCCCGCTAGGTGGAAAAAGTATTTTTGCTAAAAAGTAGTCAGGTGTGCCATCTCTCCCGCCCGACCACAAACCCTGGAGGTGGGTTCTAGGGTACCATGCAGAAAGATAAAAAGCGAGCGCCCCTCGTCCTCACTACACTCACGCGTCGCGTCAATTAAGGGCATCATCGAATTACTGTCGATTTAAAGCTACAGCCGAATCAATGGAAACAATTTTTTTTCATCGAGCCGCACAGGCGAGAGAGTACTCTGAGGTGACTTTGGCCCAAGGCAAGACTGTAGAAGGGAAAACACCCGCCTGCTCTGATGTATACTAGTATTCACTTAGTTCTGATCCTGTCCTACACGTATTCTCAGTAAAGTTTGTCAACAACAGGTATTTCTTGAATGCCTGGCTAGTTAAAACGCTATCAGTCGCAGATAAACCGACCTAATCGGTTCCCCGCCTACTTCATTTCCTCTCCAAAGGCCTTCCGACGATCTTCTTACTAAATTATTACGTGAAAACATTACCGAGGAGGATATTTTTAACCGCATGACGACGCCTTTCTTCCTATTAACCCATGAAAGTCGACTTACATACGTGGACGAACAACTTCGTCTTGTCTGCCAGCAAAAATAAAATTCTAGATGGATAAGAGAAAGAGAACGAAGGAGCTGAAATGTAAAACTCATTAATGGTATTTAAAAAAAATAGTTAAGTCTGTTTTTTGAGCTTTGAGAAATGGTTTCAAAATGATATTAAAATGTGGAAGTCTTAAAACTTTGGTGTTTTGTTTGTTTCAAAGCTTTCCAATGACTATCATATGTACGACAGCGTATTGAAAAGTCAGGTGTCCTATATTTTTTTCAGGGAAAATAAAATTTATTATCAACTTTGCGTACGTCGTTGTGAATTTTGATCATTTAAATATTTTTCTACACTGTCGCTATGACGATCAATCACATTTTGCATCCTTGTAACCAGCTTTTTAATATCAGTATCGTCTTACCTTTCTCCCGCCGCGTCGCGAAGCCAACTGACGACTGCTGCTTCTTGCACTTTCTCGTCTTGACTTGGATTTCTGTTCCCCAAGGTGTTTTTTTTTGAGAGCGGGAAACAAGTGGCAGTCGCTGAGGGCAAGCTCCGAGATTGTAAGGAGGGTGGTCGATGGTATCCCAGCCGAAATCATCGAGTAGGGTGGTCGTTTATAATGTGACACGTGTGGACGTGCATTGTCATGATGCAAACACACTCCTTTGGTGAGCCTACCCATTCTTTTGTTTTGGATGTCTCGTCGAAGTTTCTTTAGAAACTCGCACTAACTTTCTAAGTTGATTGTTGTTCCTTTCGGCCTGAAATCTACCAACAGAACAACCCCCTTCCTGTCCCACAAAACGGTAGCCATAACCTTTCCCGCTGACTTCTCTGTTTTGAACTTTTTGGGATTCGATGAGGTCAGGGTGACGCCATTGTTTCGACTGTTCCTTCGTTTCTGGGATGAAATGATGTGCCCATGTTTCGTCTCCAGTCACTATCGAATCCAAAAATCAAACGAGAAATAGAAAGAAGTAATCATTATTTGGCTTCGCGACGAGGCGGGAGAAAGGTACGACGCCGTTATTAAAAATCTGCTTACAAGGATGCAAAAAGTGATTGATCGTCAAGGCAACTACTTAGAAAAATAGCTAAATGCTCAACCTTTCCAACGATGTAAGCAAAGTTGAGAATGCATTTGATTTTCCATGGAAAAATTGGAGATCTTACATTTCAATACGCCATCGTATTTCAATCACCATATTTTCAAGTTTTTACCGTTCAATTTTTTCCATAATTGTCCTCAGTAACTTGTCGAAACTCGCCTTTCGAATACGAACATCGAGTTTAACACTCGAATTTAGTTCGCAATTGTTTTAATCACTTTCCACTGTAGCGAGAAAATATTAATTCTTGATTAAATATCTCACCCGGAAGGTGGTGGCTCAGAATCAATGCCAAGGTCGTGGTTACTTCGGCTTGACGTTTTTGCACCTTCACTCATCCCTTAGTCTGACTATAGTCATCCCTCCTTGGGGAATATTCTATGAGGGTAGGCTGAAAAATAATGCACACATGCTTGTAGACCACAAAAAAATGACCATCATATGCAGTTCTGCTGGCATGTGGAAGCAACATTCCCCCTCAACACGCAAGCGCAGGTTTGAGGACATTATATTCATCCAGTGTATTTTGAGAAAAGGAAGTATGGAGACGTGTTCTTGTGCTGTGTCAATGTGACATTTCTCTAATCCATGACTTGACAGCTGCCCTCACTTCATCGCCCGAGGTGTAATGATTACCCTTGAGGAGTCTCTTGATTTGAGGAAAAAAATGAAAATCGTAAGGCGCAAGATCGGGAGAATAAGGAGGGTGTGGAATCGGTTCAAATTTCAGGTTCGTAGAACCTCTCCATTTGCGTTCGAACACAGATTTTACGGTGAAGTAAGATCTGGTGCTTTCCCGGCGTATTTGATTCGTGAAGGATTCTCGGGTCTTCCACCGGGTCAAGGGTTCCATATTGGCCGACGTTTCGATGCCCGACTCGTGCATCGAAACGTCGGCCAATATGGAACCCTTGACCCGGTGGAAGACCCGAGAATCCTTCACGAAAAGATTTTACGGTATCCCTATTGTTCAATAATGAAGCCGACACGTTCCTCGGAGGTATTTCAATATGGTTTGCGATACGCTTTTGAGATATTCGCCGGTCATTTTGAATCAAACCTTTGACGAGTTAGCGATGTTTATCCTCTGTGGCAGTGATCGGACATCCTCTGCGTGTTTCATCAACAATTATTGCTTTAACAGGCTCGCAACCACGAAATTATACTACCCGTCGATTAACAGTAGACCTATCAACAGAATCGTCACCATAAACGGCCTTTAAACGACGATGAATCTCAGTAGGTGTCACATTTTAAGTCTCGCTGTTTAACTCGCGTTGACATGGCACTAGAACACGTCTATATACCTACCCTCGTAATTAATGTTTCGGAACCCGAGGCTTGGGGTCTCTTTCATGAATACCCATATAACAGAAATATCCATTCCATTTCGGGGTAGGCAAGAAGGCTTCATTTAAATTCAATTCAGGAAACATACTCGATTTCACTAATTTATTATTTTATGTTACGAGGGTCATCCGGAAAGTAGTACCCGTTCGTGCCGCATGAAGTGCTGACGACGCGAGTAGCCGCTGGACGAGGTCAGATAGCTTCAGTGGCTTGTCTGCCTTCTCTGAGCCAAGTTGCGTGACGCTAGCATTGCCTGTGTTGTTTCTGTGATTGTTTACAATGTTTAAAAAAATTGAGAACGCCGCCAGTTGTGAAGTGAGGGCAGTGATTAAATTCCTCAATGCAAGAAACGTTCGCCCATGTGATATTCATCGCCAATTAAAGGAGGTGTATGGAGACAATGTAATGGACGAGTCGTCTGTTCGGCGGTGGTGTCGCAACTTCAACATGGGGAGGGGGAACACACACGACGATGAGCGTTCGGGGAGACCGTCTGTCATTACAGACCAACTGGTGAGCTCAGTTGACGAATTCGTGAGGAACGATCGGCGCGTCACAATTGATGACATCTGTGAGCATTTTCCCAATGTTTCTCGAACAATTGTTCATGAAATTGTTAAACACCATCTGCATTATGCAAAAATTTGTGCAAGATGGGTCCCTCGCGTATCTCAATGAGCTGGCGGCGAAGGACTATGCAGCAGGAATACAGAAACTTGTCACACGTTATGACAAATGCCTTAATTTGCTTGGAGATTATGTTGAGAAGTAGTTTAAAGTATCCTCTTTCAAATAAAATTTTTTATGTTTGTTAATATTTACTTTTGTCTTTTTATTTCACGAACGGGTACTACTTTCCGGATGACCCTCGTACATGTCTCTTTGCAGACTTCTTACACCTCTGTTGCATTCGTACATTTTTTATACATGTTCAAAACTTCCTCATATATCTCAGCTTGAGTGTCTCTTCAAGCAGAGCCGAATTTCTGTGCATCTGTTGGTCGACTCGACTCCCATTCATTTCATAGCGAGGCCAGGCCGCCGAACCACACTTCTTGCACAAATCTCCGGCCGCAGCACCCAGTATCTGCCTATTCAAATCACATTCTTTGGCGAATATTCCCCGCTTATAATGCAACAGGTAGCTGCACCGAAAATTTGCACCCGTAATTGCGTTCGATGATTTTTTATATTGTCATATTTTGTCAATAAGAGTCGACAGACGTCAATAGTTTGGAAATATGAGAGCATGTCTTTCTTTCTTTGCAGCCATCCCTTCCAGCAACAAGAACAAGACGACGGAGGTTACAACACCAACAGAAAAAGTAAGTTGGGATTTTATGAGGCAACAGCGCAAAATTCTGACATACGAGGGTAGGCTGAAAACTGATGCATACATGCTTTTTGACCATAAACAAAATGACCGTCATGAAGCACTCCTGGTGGCATGTGGAAATTACATTCCGATTCCACACCCTCCTTATTCCTCCTTGCGCCTTGCGATTTTTATTTCTTTCCTCAACTCGAGAGACACCTCAAGGGTAATCATTACACCTCGGACGATGAGGTGAAGGCAGCTGTCAAGTCCTGGATTCGAGAAAAGTCGGAAGAGTTTTTCAGTGTCGGAATGAAAAAAATTGTTACACGTTGGGAGAAATATGTTAGCCTTAATTGGTGACTATGTTGAAAAATAAATACATGCTTTTGAAATTTAAGAATTGTACTTCAATGTACTTTCCGCCCAATCTTGCTATTTGTTTTTGCGATCGCGCTCCACAAGCATGTGTGCATTACTTTTCAGCCTACCTTCGTATGTTTTTGGGTATCGGTATGGGAAATCTTTGCATGCGAAAACTAGAAAAGGAATAAGATCAAGGGTAGATCAGATAGCAGAGTACTTTCCTACAACCAAGAGCGTTCAAAGAAGGCAATTGGAATGTGTTTTTAGCCAACACAAACATGTAAGCATTCAGCGGCAATAATTGAGAAGGAGAAAGTCGAGAAAACTGGAATGTTCGCTTTTAAGTAAATTTAAAAAAAGGGTCATTCTCTTCGCGGGTACGGGTCACGTTGATGACGTGTCAGAGACCGACTCTCCACTGTCAAGCATTCCATTTCCGTTTACAAATCGGTTAAAATTCTTGCAAAATAAGAATGAAATGCTCAAGTCCCTACATCTGTCAGAGGAACCCCGGAAAATCTTTTGACGTTAAATGTGACGGCGGTGGTGGAGCTTGTGAAGCAGGGGATATGTCTAATGAAATGCTCACAATAATATTTAGCTAAAATGAATTTAAACATATTTCATTGCAACACAAGTATAAAATAATTAGATTCTCTATTTTGCTACTCAATTTAATCTTGCCTTATAAAAAAACTTCGATGAATTTTAATGATGCTGTCGTTAAAACATCTTGCACGGCAGCGAAAACGAGTATTCCTGTCGATCGGTTGATACGCGTATGTACTCGTAGCAGCCATAGACCATAACGTTCTTTCTTGTGCATTTATTGACACAGTCCAGTACTCTATTTGGAGTTCGCCAATGGTTTTCGAGTCACACCTCAGTGCTAATAAGTATTGATAAATTACGTAACTCTTCTTCATGACCGGGGAATGGTTCTGCACTCTTAGCGAAGCTGTTATAAGTCAATGACATCAGCCATCGGGTCAGTGGAATATGGACAGCACTAGGGTGGACCTTCGAGCTTTAGGAATCTATTATTATTAAAACTCACATGTGCAGAGAGAAAATGTCAGGTGGCACACAAGTCCCAATTATTACAGTCAAACTTGCCTCGGAAAAATAACCTGACCTCTCAAATCCAATCAATATCACAAAAGATAATAAATAAAATCAGTCAGAAAAAAAATAATACACTAAAAGGAAACTTCCAAACACCAATCTCTAACACATAAAAAAAGAAAATCCCCATCTCATTGACATCGGTTTCCCAAATCAGCAAGAAAAGCAAAATCAAAACTATGCTGTTACATTCAAGTCTACACACATCAATCAAATTATCATATAGACTGTTGACATTTTTTCTTTAGAGTGTTTATCTTTTGATGAAAGGGCTCGAATAGTTTTGCAGGTCAACTGTTCCAATCAAAAATTGTTTTATTAAGAAAAGAAATGTTTTTTAAATTTGTTATTTTTCATTTGACAATCTATGGGAGAGAGATGAATAGGTTTTCACTTTTCGTGGGTTTCTCATCCCCTCGCATCAATGCTGTCGGTAAGTGAGAAGAGGACATGCATACACTGCGAGACGGATAACAAAACCTCTCGTCCGCGCGTACTACCGTTTTCATCTCTATCGTCTGACCCATATTTTTTTCATTGAAACTGACATTGAACGAAATTAATAAATATTTTTAGATGCAAAACATCAATAGCTTTCATTAAAAGCATTCACTTCGAAAGAATTTCCATTCCTCGAACAGTTAGAAAACAGTTGTTTATTACCAGTCTCCAGCTTATAAATTAACTTGGGCATCAATGGTCGCCCAAACAGCGTTCTTTTGTCAACTTCTACCCGTGATCACGAGGGAGTAAAAAAATAGGCGATGAGAAAGACACAATCGCAGTGATATTCAGCAGTTCCACGAAAGAAAATGTCGAATTCCAAGAAATCTGCGGGACATGCCGCGACAGTAACTTTTTGATAGAGTCATCAGCTATGTTGCATTGAAAATGTGGAAGATTGTTCGTGCATGTGGCGAGTAGAGAAGCGAATCAGTCAGAGAGGTGAACGCGCTAAATGCCCGCCAGGAGAGCACGCGGACATCATTCCTCAAAGATCTTTTGGTAGGAGTGAGAGTGCCACTGGGTGTGTGTGTGTGTAGCTATTCATGTGCTTGCAAACATTGTAAAATTCCAGGGACTTATCACCATGCATGAGAAAAAGCAGCGTGAATTGCAATTTTATTTTATGTATTTTACCCAAAGTTAGAGGGACCTGGAAGTCGTTGAGGGTAGAGCGTTGGACGACGTTTGACCGGAAGGCCCGGGTTCGATTTCCAGGTATGGGCACCCTCAACTTCATCCATGTTGTGTGACTTTTCGGGTACCAGGACTTCCTGGGACAAAAAATGCCGCTCTTGAAACACCCCATCTTGCTTATCTGGAACTCAATAATAGTGTCTATTGTTGTCATCAACATGAGACATGTCTCTCTCACCTGCCTTAAAATAGCTTGTTTGTTACATGTATGCGTGAAAAACCTGCAAAACCTACTGAGATATAACTACTGTGTGATTACTCAATGATGGTGAAAAATGTTATACATATCACGAGAAAAGTAAGACAAATTACGCATTATCCTGGGATACCATGGGCGGCTGAGTTAAACTACGAAATACCCCCCCCCCCCCTGATGGGGGTATTTCAAACGCCTTTGAGCTTAGTGGTGGGTGAACGTGACCCTCGCCTATCAAACCGACCTTCGGGTGGATAGCTATAATTACAGTTTTTTACCAGAAGTAATTGTGTTCGTACTTCAAGTGTTTTCCTTAAATTCCAGTGAAAATAATCATCGGAGGGAAAGGAAGGTGTTCTTAGTCGTTACTTTGGCCATGCTACTGTTAACATTTTGTGAAAATTCCCCAAGGATGAATTTTAGGAGTCATCTAAATACCGATAACTTTGAGAAACATGTCGTGATATGTAAAGACTATGTGGATCCCACAAAGGACATTGTTTTCATGAACTTGCTCCAAAAACTCGTGACAATGCGTTTGTATGTAGGACAAACATGTCGAAATTTCAGCGCTAGAATATAAGGACATGTCAGTTCTTTTACAAATAAGAATTGCCCTAACAATCTTTTATCCATTGACCGTCGATTTTAAAATTATATTACCATATTTTTCAAATAACCGACGTGAGCTCAACGCTTTAGAATAGAAATTTGATAAAGAAGCCGTAACCCTGAAGTTATTCCTACCAAGGGCTGCCTGTTTCTTGCACATCCTCCCATCCTTTCAGCTGTGATGACATTGATCCATTTTCCCAGCCACCTTCATTCCCTCCTTCTTCCCTTGGCCTTTCTCTTCTTGTCCCCTTGCCCCCTCCCTTCCACCTTACTGAGTTGCGTATACGAGGGTAGGCTGAAAACTGATGCACACATGCTTGTAGACCACAAACAAAATTACCTTCAGAAGCACTCCTGGTGGCATGTGGAAGTCACATTCCCCATCAACACGCATGCGCACGTTTTAGGTCGTTACACTAATCCAGTGTATTTTGAGAAGCAGAAGTATGGAGACCTGTTCTAGTGTTATGCCAACGCGAGTTAAACAGCGTGCTGTGCGCGAGTTAAACCTAATCAAAACCAAATGGCAATTTGTGCCTCCTAAAACAATTAATTTGAACTGAAATAGTGGACGGGTAGATAGGGGAAGTAACTAATGAATGCGGCCGAAGTAACTTTCAGTCGGAGTAATATTGGAAGACAGAAAGGCAGGCATAACACAGTTCATGAATATGACAGAGGCGAAAGAAGTATGCAAAGATATAGCGATTTGTATGACAGTAGTGAGAGGGAGTTAATTACCACAAATAACTTCTAGTGAGTCTTTTTTTTACTCTGGCTAATTCATAAGGGTATGGCATAAACGGTTTGCACAGAAAACAGTTATTTTACCGGAAAACCGCCACTGTTCGCAACAAGAGAACTTCGCCGTCTGCGAATTTTTCTTCCCCCGAAGAAAATGATTCTTAAGAAGTCATAGAGCCATTGGTTCTCGACTATTTCCGTTGAGGGGCGAGTGATAGTATCCGTTCGTGGCGTCTTAGCAGAGGGCTAGAACTATTTGAAGATAGGAGTTAGCCACGACGCTCAACTAAGAATCCAAACTGGCGACACCGCAGACATCCAGAAAGAAGCCTTTCCTTAACCAGACAATGCAAGGAAGGAGTCACCTCTCCCGTGAGGCAAAATCCACTTCCCTTCATGCTCACCCAGTCAATTGGAGGGAGGACACCAAATATTTTCGTTACGTCAATGGCAGTGCCTGTCCCACGCTTTTCTCGGACACCTTGATACCAAGGCTCGAGTGGTATTGGTGCATTTTTTCCGGAAATTCGTCCGCGGTAATACTTTGGCGGCTTTAGCAGCGAAAGGGACATGCGTTCATTCAGAATTAAGAATTGGCGGATATTATTTTATGGGATCTATAGGGTGCGGCGCTTAAATCCGGACAAACACGCGTTTCTTCGAATGAGGTTTCTCACCGAGTTAGCGAAACCTTCCCCAGCAGACTTCTCCGACGCATTATACTTAGCCACAATACCGTAAACAGTTGATCTACCAGAAGAATCGAACTATTTCACTGGGCGAACACTTTCGATAATAACGGGTCTTCGATTATTCGGTTAATCCGCTATTGTACGTAAAATCTCGGCCATTTTGAGGTTATGGCTGCTTACTAGATGCCTATAGCTTTCAAGAACGTCAATCGCGACCTCCAGTGAAAATACAATATGGCGGGAAATTCAAATTGAAATTTTCCGGATTAAAGTGCCGCAACCTGTATAAGGAAAATTCCCCTTCCCAGACCATGCGAGGTAGGGGGATCCCCTTCCCTTGAATGTCCCCTCCTTATGGGGTTTCTGAACGGGTACTTAACGGCAGTCAGTTAGACCGACAGCAAAGTATGGATGAAGAGGAGAGAGATGAAAAAGCATATAAGGACCAAATTAATCACTCGAGGTTATGAACACAGACGTATATTGATTTAGAGAGCAATTTCAAAGTTCTATTTGGTATAATTGTGATAGCTATTTAATTTTAGATCAGAAAAGCTGGATTCTATTTTTTTTAAATTTTAAATTCGTTTTCATGAGCTTAGGGGCATGATATTGCAGATTTTCAATAACATGATAGTAGCGTATCCAAAATATTAGAGCAGATAGGCTAGGAATCACTCACTGAGCGAAGGTTAAATTACAGGTTGAAGCACTTGCATAAATTGGAAGAACGTCTCTTTAGCAATGATGTTGAAAATGTATTATTACCCCCATCTTGCTACGGTAGACGAGATCATGTCAAGTAAATTAGAGAGATTGAGTGTAGAACAGATAGATTTAAGATGCCATTTTTGCCCCGAACGATAGGAGATCATAATAACGCTTTCCGACCGCGGTAGGGTCATGTTCGGGTAAAATTATTCTGGTGCGTATGTACCCCCTGCCACACATTCTAGCGGTGGCTTGCAGGGTACACTAATAAATAAAAAAATAATTAATTGTCATAGGTATTTCAAAGACGAAGGGCAAAAAGAAAAGAGCGTTCTTATTTTATGCGTTCCGAATTATAACGGAAACCATGACCCAGAATTTTCGAAATTAAAAGCTGACAACCCTTTTCTGCTGCATATCTAAGATGTTGTCCTTTACAATGATCACTGACTATTTCGCATCCGATTTCAAAATTAACGAATAATAATTGGCAAAATTACTGGAAAGATCAACCCGCTAACAGAATAGGAGACAATGAAGAAATCTAAATGAAACAAAGCCTCCATTTTACACACAAGTATTCACGTGGGTAAACTTGGACGACAACAATGTTAACTCATGAGGCATTAAAATGCCGGAAACTAAACCAGTACGAAGTAATTGTTGTGCACAGTTTCACTGCAAAAATGGATATTCAAAATCGTAATCGGATTGCGCCAAAATGCCTACCCCTTCCCTGGGCAACCCTTTCCACCAACCCTACCATATTCCGTCCGCTGGGATTACGGTTTCCCCCGAAAACTAATCCTTATTCCTGAGGTGTACCGCGGAGAGAGGCGACGGGAGTCCTCTCTAATGTCGTACCTAATTTATTGTATCTTCCCTCAGGGGAAGGCGGCGACGTCGAGGAAGAAGGACACGGAGTCGAAGGAGGCGGAAAATAATGCGGGCCAACCGGTCAAGAACCGCACCCTGCGGGACATCGTCCTCGGAGCCAGCTACAACGCCAACGGACACCGGGAACTGCCCTCGTGGGAGACGCTCCCCGAAGTGACCGCTATCGGACTCCCAGGTCGGTTTCCGGCACAGCCAACTCCCTGGTCCCCGGTTCTCGTGGAACGTTCAACAATTACACACCCCATCATCCGAGTGATTACCTTGCGTGCATTATCTCGAGCCAATGAATTAAAGAGTCGATCAATGGGTTTTAGTTATCATTTTAAAATGAAAGTAATGAGATCCTATATGAGTCATCGTCATTATCATATGTTATCCACCTATTTAACTTACTTTCTACTATATTAATCTTAAAGGTAGGTTTCGGACGGACCCTAAAAGCTATTATGCTCGTTACTACGAGGGTGGGCTGAAGACTAATGCACAAATGCTTGTAGAGCACAAACAAAATGACCTCCAGAAGCACTCCTGGAGGCATGTGGAAGTAACATTCCCCCTCAACACGCTTGCGCAGGTTAGAGGTCATTACATTCATCCAGTGTATTTTGAGAAGCGGAAGTATTGAGACGTGTTCTAGTGCTTTGCCAACGCGAGTTAAAAAGCGTGCTGTTATTGACAGCTGCCTTCACCTCATCGTCTGATGTGTCTCTCTTGAGTTGAGAAAAAAAACAAAACTCGCAAGACGCAGGATCGGGGGAATAAGGACGGTTTTGTTTGTTCTCGTCTATGAGATCTCGTCTCGGCGTGGTACCTATCGTGCACAGATTTTAAGGTATCCCAACTGTTCAATAATGAAGCCGACACGTTCCTTGGATATTCCAATATGGTTTGTGATACGCTTTTGAGTGATTCGCCGGTCATTTTGAACCAAATTTTCGACGGATTTGCGATGTTTATCGTCTGTGGCAGTGATCGGACGCCCGCTGCGTGCTTCATCAACAATTATGGATTTTCCGGGCTCGCAGAAACGAAATTTTAATACCCATCAATTTACAGTAGACCTATCAACAGCATCGTCACCATAAGCAGCCTTTAAACGACGATGAATCTCAGGAGGAGTCACTTTTTCAGCGGTTAAAAATTCGACAACAACTCGCTGTTTAACTCGCGTTGACATAGCACCAGAACACGTCTCCATACTTCCGCTTCTTAAATTACACTGGATGAATGTTAAGACCTCAAACGTAGGCATGTGTGTTGAGGGGGAATGTTACTTCCACATTCCACCAGGAGTGCTCCTGAAGGCCATTTTGCTTGTGATCTACAAGCATGCGTGCATTATTGTTCCGCCTAACCTCGTATACTATATACCTATCGCGTGGACTTCGTTTGGCTTGCCCCCCACTTGTTCACTTCTCCAGCTCTTCATACATGTTACCTCCCTTCATGGGTTTCCAACAGCTTTCTCCTGCATCGCGTCCATTTTCCCTTCATCACAGTCGTCAAGTCCTCTACCTTTTAATATCTTCTCCACCCACATCTCTTGCCTCCTTCGAATTTTATCTGACATATTCTTCTCTTCTCCCACCATATTAGGAACTATGTCGGTATTCCTTCTCTCCTTCCTACTTAATTTTAAAATTATTCTTCATAAACGCATCCCTAGTCTCCAATCTAAACTCAACCTCTTGCCTCGAGTATTAGGCTTCGGGTTCATATAGCGCTCCACTCCATATTGAAGTATTTACAAATATATCCTTTACATTAACTTCTTTTGGAGAGCAACTGGAACAACTTTAAATTCTTATCCCCGACACGATTGCCTTCTTCCTATCGGTATAATATCTACTCCCTCTTCATGCCTTCCAAAATATCTCTTATTTTCTCTAATTCGTTTATCCAGCGTTCTCGCATTTATTACAGAGTTCCGTTATTTTTCAGTATTGTTCCCTATCTTAGTTCAGTATCCTACTTCAAGTTAATTGCAAATTTCTCGCATTGTCTTCCTCTGTTCTCCGGCCATTCCCAAAACTGCTCCGTTTTCCACTGTACTTCCCCAGCTTACTTCCCTCCGCCCTATACACAGCCCCGACAACCCAGCATCTAGCTTTGATCATCCTCTGTCCTCTTAGACCAAGCTTCTGAATCATGGAAATCGACGACCCATACCGGAGCCCCTATGCATCGCAAATCGAGTCAATGTTAAAAAAAAAATTTAGCGGCCGCTGTACTTTAGCTGTAGAACGCCTTGCGCTGATTAACGTGGATTTTAGACCTGGGTGGTGGGTTAGCTCATGTATGAATCCGTGGAAGCAATAATAACCATAATTCAGTAGTTGCTTTCGCATACAATGCAAATGGTCGAAATTAACTGAAATGCGTAACCTTCACGCCCTACCCTTTCGGCCTAGGTGTAGTAAAAAAGCATGATTTTAGGTAATGACAGGAAGCAATTACCATATTTTACTAATGTTTCCATATTGCCCAATCCGTCAATTACGACATTTAATATGGTTGTACCATTTTTCAAAATGAATAAAGTACTATTATTACATCTTCCGCTTCTGTCGTATTCATACAATTTTTCGTGCGTGTTCTCTGCCCCTATGACGTCTAATATTTATCGTCTTGAGAGTCTTCGACTGCATTCACCAGTGACTTTCTTTGGTTTTCCACTCTTCTTATAAAATCATTCAACTTTTCACTCGTTATACTTGGTCGTCCGACTCTCATAGCACACTACTTCCACACTCGCCTATATAACTGTCCATTCCAGCCACATTCTGTCATGAAAACCCATTCCTCATCCCTTCTTTTTTTAATTGTACCGATAAAATTACGGCTGTATGAGTTTTCATTTTACTTTATTAATTGTACAGCTGACAAAATTTGAGAGATGGTTGAGGCCGATACTTTGTGGAAATCCATTTGAAATGCTCGAAGAAATAACCAAAGACTTCGCGTTTCCACAGGAAAGATTATTGCAATCTTCGTGCACCACTAACAAAACATTAAGTTATTCAATATGCCATAAAGAGAAAGCCAGTTCAACAATTTGGGCCCGCGCGATTGTTTTGCTGAGGGTCTTTCGAAAATGTAACGTCATCCGGCAGTTTAATGAAACTCAAGATTCCAGATGGTCGAAAGACTGATGACTGTCTGGACTTAGACGATCATCAATAACCAGAAAATATATTCCTATTGTCTAATTAATTGTTCGAAATTTAATTGATTCCCATCAATCCAATGAATTCTCCCAATAGACTCCAGTTTTCGTATGTTTCAAGGAGAAGTCAACAAATAAGAGAGCAACCTATCGATAATGGCGTCTCGCTATGCACCCATTGTCGCCGCTCACATTGCACCGGATGGTATCCGCGTCTCGTCTAACTTCATACCTACCCCGACCTTCTCGAGCCCTCATTCCCTTGCCCCTCAGTACACACAAGGAGCGCCCTCCACGGACAGGTGCTCTGTGACCCCTGCGGTTGTCACTAATTTAACGTTTTTCGTACCGGCAGAATCGCTGGAGGAGAAAACGCTGAACGCGGCGAAGATCACCTTCCGACTAGCAGCATCCGAGGCGGAGTACAACGAGGAACTCAGCAACCTGTGCCAATTGGGGAAGCGAATCGTCGTCCAGTGGACTAACGACCCCTCGCCGACCTTCCTGAGACGGGCCGTCTTCTCGCACATCCAGCGAAGTAAGAATGACCTATGTGAGCCTTCATTCACTCTTTTTCGACAGGCCCAATGGGCCTAAACGGCAACAGCTGAAAACAAACACGACCAAGAGGTCACCAAGGAGATCGCTATTTGGCTTCCAAAACAAAACTAATTTAATTAGCTTGCTTCAGCATGCTGATGACTCGTGCGACACAAATTGTGAATTTAGAACATGAAATACTGTTCCTCAGACATTTTTCCCATACTCTGGTGAAAAACACTTTTTAAGTATTAGGATCGAATTCGTCTCCAGCCAGAATCTAGAATTTATATTGGTTGGGAAAACTTCCCATTGATTTTTTATTTGTGTTGTAATTACCATGTAGAATGAAGCCGTTTGCCGACCAAAATTTGCCTTTTTAGCGTAAGATTAGAAAATATTTATTTTCTTTTCGCTGGGTCATTTGGGTGAATGTTAAATAACAACTCCTAAATTTTTCATTTAACTACTAATCTTTAGTAATTTATTTGATGGGCCAAAATTTCTTTAATGCCACTCCTAAGATATGTTGAATACACCAAAGAATATTTACCCAACTTAGCATGGTACTAGAGTGGGGCCTAAATATTTTACTTAGTTTAATATATTGGCTCTATCTCATAGACATTAATTGCAAAAGTGAAGAGGAATCTCTACCCAATAGAGATTTAATACACTTTTCAATGAGACTGAATACCCCTCCCAAAACAATAATAAAAATACTTTGGTAATTAGTCCAATTTTATTGGCGAATGACGAACTTAATCTGGGGACTAGTTTTGGAAGGAAACTATTTGTTAACATGCATGCCTGCTTGCCTGATTAATCTTAAATTGAAAATTTATTGAAAAATTAATAAAAATTGCTGCATACTTTCTATTATGTTGAGTGGTGATCAACATAAACTATGGATTGTTGTTTGAATATTTTGTGAGAAAAAAGTAAATAGCTTGAAATGGTACAATTACTTCCAAGCATTCTCATTTTAATTTACATAAAAAATAAAATGGTATTTTAGAGTTTTATGAAATAATTCAACTGCTTTTAATATCTTAGGTGAGAAATTCCTTCCTTTCCCTTCTTCACACATCTGCCAATTCCTCAGGTCGATTCCAAATGCTCCCCCATGCTTCAATTCTATAGAATGCTCCTTTACTTCTATTTCTAGTGAAGTCACAGTCTGATGCCCTCTTGGCCAAAATGGAATCATTGTGGGAGAAACGGCCCACTCTCACTGGGGTCCATGGATTCTATGCACAGGCCATTCCTGAAATGAAGACACCATATGTGTCGTACAGTGGTCACATTGAAGAAATCAGGTTGATCATTCAGAGAGCACTGTGAGTAATATGTGTGCCATTGATGCATTGTAAAATCAATGGGCGAGACGAAGGTGAACTGAGGCATGCAGGAAAGGGGGGGGGAAAGAAGGGGGGGGGGGAGAAAGAGGTGAGAATCACCTCCGAAACAAATCCAATGGCCCTGTATTGACATAACTTTTTTAGTTCATTGATCTCATGCAATCTTTGCTTACCTACACTAGAAGTATGTCTGTTGACATCAAGCCACAATTATCAAGTCTTCAGATTACAACTTGCAAATTGATTTGCAACACAAAGTTCACTTGACTGATTCACATCATGTTTTCCATTGTTTAATCTTTCACTGGAAAGTTCTTCGTTGATATTTTAGTGGGATGATAATGTTTTGGTGAGACAGGTTTCATCAATTGAAATTGCATATGTGACTGTATGTAGAAAAGATAAAACTCTTTATGCTTTGGTCTTTGGTTTACATTGGTCACCAATCTTGGAATTATGTAATTTAAAAAAAATATTTAATTTTAATGTTTTATGAAATAAAAAAAAAATTATAAAACATAAAGTTTTATCTTTTCTACATACAGTCACATCTGTAATTTCAATTGTTGAAACTTGTCTCACCAAAACATTATCAACCCACTAAAATACAAATATATATATACACACACACACACCTTTGAGAGTGGATAATACGAGATATATCATGTATCATGTACTAAAAAAATGCCATGAATAGTTTTGGACAATAATTGGTGCTGATCAAATATTCAAGTGAAAGTGGGCAAATGGAAGGAAGCTGGTTCTAAGTTTTGAAAAAGCATTTTCAGTAGAAATATAGAATATACATATATTAGTCCAACCCTCCATCCCAAACATGTCACCCTCTTTTTTCCTGCTCTCCTTTTAGCTAGATATATTAGCAGTCGAAAACAATTCCTGCACCGTGCCTCATGATGAATATGCTCATATCAAGACGTGTTGCACCTGACTAGTAAAAGTCTGGATAAATATTAAGTCTTTTCAACTATCTCTCTAGCTAACTGGTTAATTGTTAAGAATTGTGTGATTTAAATATTAATGCAGACCTACGCATAGCTTAAATGAATTAAAGATATGCATAAATATCTATCTCTACATCTGCATTTAGTGAGGTCCACCCAGATGCCCTTTGGGCAGCATCCACAGGCAATGGGAAGAGGGAGCTGTCCTTGGCACCCATCCAGCGCCTCACCTCTCTGCGCATCATGTTGCAAGCATCCACTGCCAATGACACTCCACTCAAGTATGAAGAGAAGGGGGATGCTAAAAAGGCTATTCAAGGAATTAAAGAGGTCTGTCTCAATGGGTGTAGGAGCATCTCGTATTTTATTTACCTGAATCACCATTTTCTTTGGTTGAAGGAAAGAATTACTATTTACCTCCAGTACTGGGCATGAGCAAACTGCTAATAATCACACATATCACCTGTCTTACTTAGTCTTACTTACTTAGTCAATGCACTTCCTTACTCCTTTTTTCATTAGAGAAGCAAGTTATTTTCTATTTTTATCAATTTCCATTTAATGGGATTATTGCAGTCCTATTTGCTCCTCAGCTATTAGTTTGCTATGTAAAAAAGTTCCCCATTTATAATCTCATGGAGCAACAAAGTTAAATTAGTGCCAAGCTTATTCATAGAAGCTTATTGACAAAAATATCAAGATGAAATGGGATGCTAATATCCATGAGATTATGAATTCTTGCTACCTAAAGATGTACCTATATATTATTTGTATACAAAATGACATATATACGTACCCAGTGCTTACATAGGTCATTTTAATAATAATAATAATAATAATAATTTTTATTTGTCCAGAGACCATCATACAAAAAAATTGCACATAGTATAGGACACGTCAATATATACAATAATACACAATGTAAATACATATGCCTATTCTAAGTTTCATGTTCCATGAAATTCCTAATAGAATAGAACAAATTCCTTTGAAGAAAAGCTCTCAATTTTCTTTTAAATAGATAAATGTTTGTGCTGGATTTCAGGTCCTCGTTTAGCTTATTAAACATAAGGAGACCCATAGATTTAGGGCCTAGTGCGGTGGTTCTAGTTCTTACGTAAGTTCGGTGCAGATCATTTTTAGACCTGGTCCCATAGTGGTGAATACCACAATTTGTGTCATACATTGAAAGGTTTACAAAGGTGTACACCAGTAATACATAGATATAAATACATGGCAAAGGTAGAATGTTCAATTTATGGAATAATGGACGACAAGGAGCATTATGCTCTGCTTTGACAATTAGCCGTACGGCTCGCTTTTGAATTTTAAATATTGTGTCTGCAAGCGGAGAAGAACCCCAGAAAAGGATACTATATACTATACAGGAGTAGATATTTGCATAATATATTGACATGAGGACATCCATTGTTACGGTAAACCTGATGCTTCTAATAAGGAAGCAAATGGTATTCAGTTTTTTGCCCAGGTGACATATAGTATATGCTCCCACCAGGACAACCGCCCGTCTAGAACTATTCCTAGGAATTTTGCATGGGGCGCTTGGGGAATTAGTTTTCCACTTGATTCAATTGCAAAAGTGGCCATGTTTTTGTTTTTATTAGCAAAGTAAAGTAGTTGGGACTTTTCCCCATTTAAATTCAGCTGATTCCTGCTACACCATGAGTTCAGATGTTGAACGGTTTGTTTAGCATTGTTTGTTAAACTTTGGACTGTAGAGGCAGTGAGTTGAGTGAGTGAGAGATTTTGAATACATTTCTGCCTGCAAGTGTTTTAATTGATCTTTTCCAACTGACTAGTATTCGGGGTTCATTTTCTTGTCCACTGAGATGAAACTCTATGTGTGTCACTTCCTTATTTAAGTGTTTGACACATTTGGCAACAGAAAATTGGAAAAATTACAGTACATATTTTATTACTAATCTCAGAGGCCATAAATATAATGGCAATGAATCATTTACCATTACCTCATCAGGTTTTGCAGACTTAATATTTGAAATCTCAGAAAAATCTCCCATTATTAAATTTGTGTTCACACAACTTCAAAAAGTTTTAAACTTTGATTCCATGTCCAACAGTTTTTCGAGCATGATGCAAAATACCCAAAAGATGTCTGGGTAAATACATGAATATATCATTTCACAATGTAAATAATGCATCAAGTAAAAATCACAGACAAAAACAAAACATGATTCAATTTTAGGCTACTAACGCTCTGACTATGATCATATCCATATTCTCACATATTTACAAGAAGCGGAGATGCAGATTTGACCTTCCTCTGTGCATGTCATCTGAAAATGAAGTAATAATTTATGTTGAGTAGGCATGAAAGTTATTTTATTGAATCCAGTAAGTAGTTCTCAAACAGCCAAAATTACATAGACATTTACATTTTTTGTGGTAGACTTTGGTTTCAAAGTGCCTCCATGGCAAAGCTCATTGAAGTAACTGAATCCACAGTAGTCACAGCATTAATAATCAAGTTGGCAATCAAAGCAAAGACCTGTGGGCTGCTAAGCCAGTATTTCACCAATCTGGCTAACGAGTTAGTCATGTAGTCATGTATTAATTTAAGAAAAATTTAAAGACAACAGCTCCATCAGTAACAAGGGTGCACACCATCAGTTCAACTCAAGGTCATGGGTTGAAACTTGGCTCAGGCATGGTCATTTAATAATTATTATTTTTACCAATCTACATAAAAAATACCATCTTTCAAGCATGCAAATGATCAGTTTATGTATTTACATGACTTTAATTCTTAATGGAACATGATCTCTGGCAGTGTAAATGCATAATTATGCTCTCTGTAATCACAAGGGGTGACTACAGACTAATATTTCAATCCCATTTGGTTTTCCAAACTCAGAGAAAACTCCTCTCATTCCCTCTTGTCTGATTCCCTGATGAACTCTGCTACAGAATATCCTAAAAACTCAATTTTTTCCTCAGACTGATAAAATTCACAATTGATTACAGTTGTTGGATGAGTGCTATGCTGAGATGACTTCCCAGAGTGGGACGGAGTACGTGGCGGAGATTGACAATCTCCTGGACTTTGGCGAACTGGCCACTGGCAAGAGTCCACTGCTCCTCCTGTTGGCTGCATGTGGAGCTGGTGGCGACAGCTCAGATGAAGAAGAAGGGGGGGGCAGCGAAGGGCAATTGGAGGGCAGGAAGAGGATTGAGTGCCTGGCAAGCAGGCCTTCGATATTCTGGAACCCTAGTGCATCCATTACAGAGTGATGTTTTCAATGATAAATAACTTACAAACATGTAAAAGTTTCAAAAAGACAGACAGTTCGTTCCATGGGATTAACATCTTCCACGAATGGAAATCTCTGAAATTGAACATTCTTTCAGCACTGAAGCAGATTTGTCCTCTCTCCTCAGAGTGTGTGAACTACTTCCTCAAGAATGCATTCCCCAAAGGAATTGAAACAATGTGGACAACAAAACTCCCCAATCGTGTGTCTGAGAGGAAAACAAATTATTTTTTTTGCAGACAATGGAGGCATTTGTTGAAGATATTTTCATGGCTAAGCAATGAATGATAGGGCAATAATTAAATTTATCTTTGACTGAAATATTGCCCCTTAAAACTAGGGAAGAAATAAAAAAATTCATATTTGTTCTTGGGTTCCAGATGGCTATTTAATCACCTAAGTTTCAACTAAATTTGCACCAGACATCTTTTCCCGTATTACTGGATGATTTAACAGAAATGTATTTTTTTTATGTGTCAAAAGAGTTATTTCCTCCATCAACTACAATAGATAAGGTTGATATTTATTTTGTACACAAATCCATAGTGTAGTTTAGCTGCAATACAGGAGAAGAATAGTGCTTCAAGGCATCTGTAAACGAGAGGGTGCTGGCACTGTGGTGACTAAACATGGGGCACCAGATGAAGAATTATATGATTGGCATGGTTTAATAAATGTTTGTTGCATTATATGTAATGTCAAGATTATTAAAGCTTGGTCTTTCCAATTTTTTGCATATAATTCAAGCAAATGCATAAATCTCAATAAAAGGGTTTCAATGAACCACCATCCAAAACTTTTTATTAATTGTCATAAGCATGTTAATTTTGTTAGAAATAATGGTGTTAATATTAATTTGCTTCTGGTGAAAGATATTCTTTGATTTAATTGAAGAATTACATGTTTTCTAATTGCTCTTAGATGATGCTCTCAATATTTTGGTAATGATTTTATATTTTTCAGGTCTGCAATAAATTTGATAGTCTAAATTGTGATGAGGCAAAGGAAAAGCATGGGTTCAATTGGTACTGGAGAGCAAAAGACAGTTGAAAACTTATTAAACATTACCCAAGTAATTATACATCTTACCATCAGAACAAAATGTATTAACCTACATTTTACTTGGCTATAGATGCAAATGTTTTTATTGGATTTTCCAAAGATGTATTTAACCCTTACATATTAACTCCACTTTATATGAAAATTGGACCACTTTATCAGCAGTAATTCCATTACACAAACTTTTCATGATTTATTATATACTCTTTGCATCTTGTTATGTGCATATAATAATGGATCAGGAGTAAATGGTACAGCTAAGTGTTCTCTTGAGACAAGATTTATATGAATTGCTATGCTATAAATTAAAATGGATCCAATTTAGCACCTACAATGAAAAAAATGAGGACATCAAAATATAATGAGTTGCTGGCCCCCTTTCCTCTCTGGGCATCTTCTCTTTGTGTTTTTTTTGGCTTCTGTGAACTTTGCTGCTAGCGGTAGTTGTTTTAGGGGAGAGGTCTCACAGCTGAGGTCATTTACATCATTAGGGATGGATAGAAAAGGAGGAAGGGTGGACAGACACCTGGGTCTGACATTAGCCTACTCTTAGCCCTAGAACATTAACGAGGGTGACAAAACATCCCAGAGCGGGTTGAAATCTCATGCCAAACGACAACCTCTTACATTTATGACTCAGGATCTTTACCATTATTCATGTTAATCAATGTGTCACGTGATCCTACATTAAAAAATGAAAAAACAAGGCTCCCATAGACGAAGATTACAAGATTTACAAATTTTGCCCAGTCATTTGTTGGTGGAGTAAGACGGATTTCCATATGACCATGGGATAATTATATATATGAATTGCCATTTTCTTCAACCTCGAAAAATAACATTTTATGCCGCAAAATACCAGGGGATATCGTAAAGTTTTAATTATAATAAAAAATAATCGAGATAGAAACTTTAATTTTTATTTATTTTTCTTAAGATTTCTCTGCATAGTCACCATCCAGAGTTATACATTTCTCTCAGTCTTTAATAATAATAATTTTTATTGGTTCCTATAAGATATGTTTGGAACAAGTCTTGAACTTTCAAAGGCCACCATTGTAGAACTCAGCATATTACATCGATAACTATTTTCCCAAATCTTGAAGGAATTCATTTGTGTTGTCAAATCCTGTAATGATTTTTTGAGATCTGGGAAAAAGAAAAAGTTGTTTGGGGTGAGACTGGGACGATTGGCGGATGCTGCAACATTTCAGTCACATCCCTTTGATTCCTCAACTGCACCTCTTGATGAGTGTGCAGGTGCACTGTCAGCAAGAAGACAGATGCCTTTGATGATCATACCATGCTGTTTCTTTTTGAGAGCATTACTCAATCAGTTCAGCACTGTGCAGAAATGAGTAGTGATATAATGGTCTGAACCTTCACCAGGTAATCTGTCAAGATGACTCCACCACAGTCCCAAAAAAAAGACAGCATGACCTTCCCTGCAGACTTCTGCACCTTTGCCTTCTTGGAAGGGAATGAGTCGCTGTGCTTCCACTCCTTGCTCATCTCTTTGGTCTCCCAATCATATTAATAGATTCACCCATTGTAACCAGGTGACCAAAAATATCCTTTCCGTCTTGCTCCAAAAGATACTACATCTCCCTAAAATTTGTTGTCTCAGGCGTAACTTTGTGGAATTTGCATAACATATTGAAATGTAATGAAATAATTGACTTTGTAATTCCACACACTTTATTTAAAAACACAACCCAGGTTTCGACATTGAACGTCATCATCAGGTGGTCCTCATAGAAGCACGCTGGCTATATATACCTTCTGATCATAGGAGGGGGGGGAGGGGGGTTGGTCAGAGAGGGAGTTTGGCGGTGTAAAAAGGTTACAATGTAGCTGGGAAGAAAAGAGAATTACATTTTTGATTTAGAAGAGTGGTAGGTCTAGGAGTGGGGAGTGGGAGGGATACAAAATTTCGTTGGCAAGATCATCTTTCCAACGGACACATTTCAAAATTTCTAACTGCTCCAAAGCATCGAGCCTTTGACCTTTTTCTTCAAAATGAATAATTTTTGTCACAAAGTCACTGTTGTGGTCACTTTCGATGAGGTGCTTTGCAAAGAGGGATGTTATGTTCTTATTTTTTACACATGTTTGGTGTTCTTTAATCCTTTCTTTAAATTTCCATCCTGTTTGCCCAATATACTTTGTGCTACAATCTGAGCACTTTAACTCACACACTCCACTCCTCTCGTTTTTGGGGACTTTGTCTTTAGTGTGAGAGCTGATGATGACGTTCAACGTCGAAACCTGGGTTGTGTTTTTAAATAAAGTGTGTGGTATTACAAAGTCAATTATTTCATTACATTTCAATACATCTCCCTAGACAGGTTACGCCGTGTTTGCTTCTGAAAACGAGTCAGTGGTCATGGCACCCAGTCTGCTGACACCTTTGACACTTAAAGTTCATCGTGAATAATTTTCCACACACTTCCATAGCTATGATCAGTCTCATTTGGATGGTGGCTCTGCAGTCAAATAGGATAAAGTCCTCCTCTTTCTTCACAGTAGCAGCATTGTCCATGAGAGATGCTCTTCCACTTGTCAGATAGTCTGTGAGGGACATGCGGGTAGTTTGAGAATTCCCTTTCCGCCTCACAACTGACTAGACGGGCTATCATTTCCATTAAGAGCCATCATTTCATTGTGGATTTGCCAGGTACTGTAACCTTTCAAATGAAGGAACTTTAATCTCATTGCGAGCCTTTATCTTCTCAATATTATGAGTTACTTCATTATATGGTTATTTCTTGGCCATAATTGACTGGTTAGGATACCCCATGGTGCATGGGAATCTTAATCACACAACTCTAGATTTTAGGTTAATTCCAACTTTGTTGTATAAGTGTATGTGAGGTATCAGCAAGTGCCTACACACTTACACTACAATCACTGGTTATAGAATTACAGATTTGGAAGACTTCTTAGACAGAAATTTCTGATTTAAATGTTTTTGAGCATATTAATGACATATTGTAAGGAGTAAAGTGTGCAAATGACATTAAAGGGTTGTAGGGTTTCGAATTATTATGCAAGGCAGTATGAAAGTGAAGGAATAGCCATTACCTGAAATAAGCCCTAGAATATGTAACAGTACTCAAAATTGATGGCTAATTATAAAATGTATATCAAAGTGCATTAGATATCCTTAATAAAAAAATTCTCATCTTATCTCTTCAAGTTTCTCCCTTCTTCTTCCTCAATTTTCATAACATAGATCATAGTTGTGTGCCTAAACATTGTGCGAATCAAATGAAACAATTGCATTAACATCATTTAGGCAAGATATAGATGTTCATGTAGCACAATAGTGAAGTCATATCAGACCATTCCATTATTTTAGCGGCAGAAGATACACTGAAAGAAGACACTTTGCTTTTCCATGCAGAACTTTTTTTATTACGACCTAGGTTTCATTACAGTGTAACATCTTCAGGCTTCACCTGAAGATGCTACGCTGTAACGAAACCTAGGTCGTAGTAAAAAAATTCTATGTAGAAGAGCAATGTGTCTTCTTTCATCATGAATGATTTTCATTATGTTATGCCTGAAACTTTGGCAGAAGATATGTCTCCCTCTCCAAAAAGTGATTCCAATTAATATCCCTGTTCTTACTGAAAATTTTGTTGACCAATTGAGATACTGAAGAATACTTTTAGCTTCTACTATTAGGCTCCTTGTTCTCAGTGGATAGAGAAGGATATGAAAATGCTTATATCACTTTAACAATTATGGCCATGGACATCCTCTGCTGAAAAATAAATTTCTTTGCATCATCGGAATACATTCGTGAAATGTTGATATATTTGTCATTATCTCAAATGATCCAAAAAAAGGAGTCTGCACAGATGGCTACACAACTTCTGTATCCTCTGTGTTGTTGTCTATACAAGGTCAAATAGACAAATATGATGTCTCGGTGGATACACAGGATGTGCAGCCAATTGGCACCCCTTGTACATGCCCTTCCATGGAAGGGAATGCAAATTGACTCCAACGGAATAACTAGCAAAATATTCCTTCAGGGAAGAATCAGAACTGTACCTGAGGAGGATCTTGCCCTTTCAACACAATCTATTTACTCCCTTATTACCTCAGAAGAACACCAGACTATATCATCACAGTTAGAACAAAGTGATCACTACCCTAAACTGAATTAACAATAATTTTCACTGGGATTTGTTGTCTCACATATAATACAGGCATTTAAATTCTACACACACCTATTACAATAAAAAAACATTGTACAAGATAGAATTGATGTTTTCCAAACAAGGACATGGAAACTTCCATTAGTAAAATTCATGATCCATCCATGCAAAGACAGGGCAGTTTGAGCACAAGGTGTGAGTGGATATCTGATTTAATTCAAAGCTGGATTTGAATCAGAATACATACAGTTATATTAAATTTAGCATGAATATAGACAGGGTTGCATAAAAAAATAAATGATTGGATTGACTTTTAATTAGGTTTAACCATGAATATCTCTGTGAGTGTTCTATGGCCAGATGAAATGAAGGCCAACCTGGGCAGTTCGACCATCCTTGACATCCATTGTTTCCATTGGATTCATTAGAACAATAGATGAAATCATTGTCGATGAGGCTATATTGCAATAAAAACTTTAAAAAACATACAAATCAAATATTTCAAGATTAATTAGGATGTCTATTAATAGGTAAAGGGCTTTGAAGTAACAAATACAACTATACAAATATATGAGGTCTGTAAATTAAGTAATAGGACTGGCAACATAGCATTCAACCTGGCAACACTGGAGGCACTGGGCTTGGAACTCTGGCAGGGGAACATATGATCCACCTTCAGTATGGGTTTCAACTTGCTTGAGTTAATTGGTTGTCCGTAGCGATATTTTTTGTGAAACAGTTTTTTCTATTGTGTTCTAAAAATGAGTGACATCAATTTCTAGCAATGGTATGCTATCAGGTTTTGCTTCAGACTTGGGAACAGTGCAATGGAAACTCTTGCTTAACTTCCGTAGGCCTACAGAGATAGTGTTTTGCCAAGAGTCCTGATTTTTCAGTGGTTGAAGGCATTTTCAGAAGGAAGAGAGTCAATTGAAGATGAACCACAAAGCGGAAAGCCTTCATCTTCAAGAGCCAATTTAAATGTCAACAGAAACCAGGATATTGTGCATTTAGATCATCAGTTGACAGTCAGAATGATTGGGGAAGAGTTGAATTTGACTCACACACCATCGTTCATCAGATTTTGACCAATGATTGGGGATGAGAAAAATCTGTACAAAATGGTTTGAAAAAACCTTTCGCAATATCAAAAGGACCAGTAGTTTTTGGCCAGTAAAAACATTCCTGTGGCTCCTCAGCCTCCTTATTCACCAGACTTGAGTCCTCGTGACTTGTTTATCTTCCCGAAATTGAAAAATCACCTCAAGGGAACTCATTTTGGTGGAACAGTCAAAAACATTCAAACAGGCAGCTGAAGGCTATTTCAGCAGTATCGGAGTTCCAGCACTGCTATGAGGAGTGGCAGAACCGTCTCCAGTGCTGTGTGGCTTCAGAAAGAAGTTATTTTCAGGGTGACGATATAAAATTGTAATTCTATTTGAGTGAAAAAATTTAAAAAAATCTGTCTCCTTACTAAATTTACAGACCTCATACATCAATAATAAGTCAATCTATGTAGGTTTGAAAAAAATTCCTAGGTTTGGTTGAAGAATTTTATTATTTATTATAAAATTTAATAATACAGATTGGTATTTTTCTCCTCCATTGCACTTCTCAAAAACTGTTTGAAAGAGGAGTTAGGCAGTTTTTCAACGGCCATAAATTTTTGTAGATATATATAATGTCCTTACTTGAATTCACTATAACAATGGGGTTAATTATGTAACATATTTACAATAAATACCAATTCAAATCACAATTGGGTAACATAAATTTAAAACTGATAAAATGTTAGTAAATATCTACATTTATAAAACTGCTTATTTCTCTAAATGTATGGAAGTTATCACAAAATATGAACTACCATTTTCATTAGAAAATTGTAGCAATATATGCTGCTTCTTTATTGCAGGATATTTGATTAGATATTAGGAACAATATGAATATCAAAATTATTTCCACAAAGAGTTCGTTTACCTCTTCAAGAAAATTATCTTTTTTTTTTGCTCTTAAGTACTTTGTACTTCATGTTCTTACGCTTGCAGATAAGAGGAATCAATGATGACTACTTAAAGGAGAAATTATCTTCTCATGGTACAACCACCTGAAATAAAAATATAAAAATAAATAGCTCTAAAAGTAGTGATGGTGGCTAATCAAATTAAAATACTTTAACTGCTGGTAATTATCATTTCATTCATATGTAATTTTCACTAATGACCATTATTCATGACGACAACTTAATTTTACTAATTAATTTTTACTGCTCAATCAAGTTGAGTTATCATTACAGTTCCAGAGTCACTCATCGTCTTATTATTAACTCCAGCAATTTATCATTGATTTGATACCCATTAAACTCATATCATACTATTTTGGAAATTCTGTGCCATTGAGTAACAGACATTCCATGCTCAACTAACCACATTCAAGCCAATATTGATTTAAACTTAAAATGTGCAAGCTCTCTGGTTTCAGTTTCTCTTAGCTCATTGCTTGTTATATGCAATTACATTTTGTAAGCATTTAATTTCTCAAATATAAAAGTGAGGGTAAACCTTAAGGGGGGTTGCAATACAAAAATATGCACAGGCTTTGATCAATTTACCCCAAAAGTTGCAAGACCTTTATTATGGAGTTACTCCTTGTGATTACCCAATGAATGTAAAATTTGACTCTTCAGATTCAATTTAAATACCACTAAAGCATGTAGTAATCAATGAAAAATTAGACCCACTAACCACAATAAGATGGCCTTCTTTTCCTTTTATGATAGAAGGCGTTGGGCCTCTGGTGATATCGATAACTCCTTGCTTCCCATTGTTCAAGTTATGGGAAATCCTGGAAGAATACGACAGAAGTTAGAAGACAAGATACCTTTGCAATACTGCTGATTTAATCCTCCATTTATTGCACTATGGTTGACATATCCCACTTGAACTTATCCAACAATATCACCCAAATAACTGGAAATGCTAAACATTGGCATACCTTAAAAATTGCAAGGCTGAACACTAAGAGAATTGTTAGAAAATTTCTATTTAAAGATCTACATTTGAAAATAAAGGGCAGAAAAACTTCACAAGTTAGGATAAATACTTCCACTTCTCTTGATAATTTTTCCACACATTCTGCTTCCAAAAATTATTCAATGAAATGGACTTTAGTTCAAGTATCAACTTCCCTTCAACGGACATCATTAGGAGATCAATATATTAAGGTAGGGGAGCCAAACTTTAAATTTAAGGTTATTATCTCATAGAAATGATAAATTTCTTTTCACAGCATCACATATAGGTATCTATCTATACACATACCTTCATTTAACTACACATAAAATATTGCAATAGAATTTATTAGAATATACATATTAGTAATTTGTTTAAACTCAAGAACAGAAAATTGATGTCAAAAACAATACTTTTGTTAAACATAACAGTTTCAGGCTTAACTTTGTGGAATTTCTTCATGATGAGAGTAGAAAAAGAAACTTTGCCCTTCCACATAAAGATTTATTACTTCACACGACCATGGTTTTGATACTGTGCATCACCTGATGATTATGAGCAGCATCAAAACCATGGTCGTGTGAAGTATTAAATATTTATGTGGAAGTGCAAAGTTTCTTTTTCTACCCCCATCAATGCTTTGGTTAGTTTATAACCTAAATAAACTTTGAAACAGCAGTTTTATGCATTAAAGTGTAGACCATTTACATTCAAGAAAACATTAAATGGCCACTTTTGCTGAAACCATCCCTCTTATACTTTCTCTTTTCTTGAAAATTCTCAAACAATGACACGTGGCAGAATGCATGGAAGTGGTGTTGGAAGTTCATCACCCCTCCTTGTGAATAGAATATTCTAAATATATTTTACTGCAGAATAGTCACAGCAATTGTCCCTCATCAAGGAAAAAATAAGTTTACAAAAGTTGAACAATGACTTACGATGATGTATCAGCCATCTTCAATGCTTCAGGCTTTCCTGTGATATCAATTAAAATAGTTATTGCCTCAATAAGGTTCTCAACTTGAAGAATAAGGTCTCCCTATTAATAAACATAAATATTTAGTTTTAATAACCACTCTATAGCCATTACAATTCAAAAATTATTGTGAATGGATAGGAATATCAATATTTGGTCTGCCAGTTGTGAAATGGCACAGTTTAAAATATACATTTTGAAAATTTCCATAGGGAAACTTGGCTGATTTGATTCATACAACCGAAAATTTTGTTGCTCAAGTATATTTATGAATACACTTCTCAGTTTTTAATTAGAATAATACTTAATTCATCTGAAATATTATGACCAATTTTCCCCCATGAGATTATCACGGAATATAGTAAGTTCACACTCATAAATTTAATGAAAATAAATCAATCATTTATCAAAATTTTCATTCCAAATGTCAAGCTTACCTTGTCCTTTTTCATGTCTGATGGGATTCGAATTAAAAGCAATGAATCAGTCTCTGTTGTAATTAGAATTTCTGTTATGGATCCATATGACAAACAGTGTTTTATCTTAAATGTTTTTGCATCGAGTAGATAGATAGCCTTATTAGAAAATATAAGAACTCTTTCCCTAGGTTTATATCCATGACGATCATATTTTATCACAGGTGCACAGTACTGAAATAAATTCACCAAAGGATTGTGATTGCTGAAAACATTACAATACCTTTTCATGCTGTAACCATATCGAAAAATATACAACTCTCAGTAATTTCTCAGCAGCTTCTCAAAGATTAGAGTCAAAAAATGCATTGAGTACAAACAAAAGCAATAGCCCATTAACAAGCAAACATACCCTTAACTTTTCACCATTTTCAATATGGTTTGCTTCAAAGGAACTTTTTAGAAGCTTTTGATCTTCTGCAAGCCTATCCTCAATGAAATGAGGCCCAATGCTTCGAGGATAACTTTTCTTTTTCCCTGGAGTCATAAAAAAATAGAGTTTAAACAAGGGAAAAAATTCATTAAAATAACAATATACCAACACACATTTGGAATACCAAATATTTAATAATGCAACGCTAAAATAAATGCTTGTATTAAAAATTATAACAAATACAAGGATAAAGTACACACTTAATTCACATGCTACAATGCCTAATGGAAAAATAACTATGCTCAACTCCAGCAAATGATGAGAGGGAGGAATATAATATATAAAGCATTAATAAAAAACACTTATTCTTCCAGGGTGGTCAGTTACAGAGCTTATTTCGAGTAATTCAAGTATTTGGAAATGAAGTGGAAATAGAGCAAAATTGTAAAATGTAGAAGATGTAGAGTGCACATGAGATAAAAAACGTACACAAGCACATGCAATAAAGTTAGAATGAATTATGCAGTTCCAAAATGAATGGCATACAGAAAATTCAGCACTGATGTTGGTGCTGTCCTTTACCTTTTCCTAAAGGACTGCTTGGTCAGAATACTACATTTAGATACTCATGGTTTTTCTATTAAGGGAATCACCAATATTCTGAGAAATTTAAGAACTGAGCAACCATCCAAGAAAGTATACGTGTGTGCATGTACACATGGGAACCTACACTCTTTTGCTTTCTCTTCAATTGTAACTGGTGCACATTAGAAATAAGATACCTTTGAATAATGACTCGGCCAGAACCTTCAGCTCAAAATGCTTCTTCCTCTCAGGTGTCAGACTGAGCATGTATTTTCTTGCCAACCATTTGGTATGGAGTTGGTGAAGATATTTTGATGCCTGAAAATAAAACAGATGGTAAACTTAAAATAGAATTCACACACCAATCCCATGACTAAAAAGATTGAGAAGGAACTCAACGTTTAATTCACATGTTAGATTAATTCTTACCTCAATGCAAGAAGCAGGGCATGGTGGCCAGGATTTATCCAAAACACTCTTGGGGAGGTTTTTTGCCAAGCGATTAAGGTAATGTACTTTCGCTAACTTCACAAATCGTCTATTCACATCTGTTGGTAGTCCATTACGGGTAATGAACCCTTCAATGAACCTAATAAAAATTTGATTACAAATATTTATAAATCCAACATGAGAATATTTTTTGAATTAATTAATTGCAGAAACAGCAATAATGGAAAAACTTTGAGTTTTGATCATTTGCAGGACACTTCAAGTGGTAGATTTTTGCTATTTCCTTTATGGGAAAGTTTGGCAGTCAAGAAATAAATGAATGTGTGTTAGGTGGGAGAGCTTAAGCAGTAGCGTTTTAAATGGTTCCTGCTGCACTAAGAGGAGGTATAAGTACATATGCCTGCATTACTCAGACTACTCACTGCCTCACAATCACCACGGCTCTCTTTCTGAGTTCCGTCCTTCTCTTGGCCAAGAAGCGTCGGATCCACTTTTCAATCACAATTGCTGCCATCCTCATTTTCAAATACTTTTTCCGTTGGATTCTACCCTTCCATATTTTTTGAATTATTGCTGCGATATCATGCTTTTTAGCTTGGAAAGCATCTTCAATCTCAAACAGTGTCTTCGGATAACGGATGAAGATCTTAGTCCTGTGGAAAAAAAAATTCACATGCTAATTTTTAAACAAGTCAAGATCATAATGAACATGATCATGAGCACATCAATCAATCACGTGACTGAGTATCTATTTTTCTTAATACTTCATGCTGGTACAAATTTTGACAACCATAAACAGCAAAAAAATCAAACTTGATCCAAAAATTGGGGGACTAAAAAATATTCAAACTGTACCTTCTACATAAATATTTCTTCATTGAAAAGAAATAAAAAATGAACTGATTGCCCATTTAATTTCTCCACCACACTCAACATTATCATGAAATGAAATTAAGTTGATTGATTGCCTTTGAGGCCAATTATGGACCTTATGTATGTTTATTCAAATCTCAGTTCCCTGACTGTTAATATAAATAAATCCCTAAAAAAGAGGGGAAATATGTCTCACTTTCCCAGGCAGTATTCATTGCTGGTGTACTGTAGATGCTGGATCAATACAGTGACAGCTTCTTTATTTGATCCGTTGAATGAGGGCCATGTTGCTGGACAAAGTGACTTGTATCTCTTCAGAAACAGATCGTATGGTCTCCTGTAAGCAAATCCAGCCCTCCTGACCCTAAGGTTTTCCATTAGCCCGAGATATTTCACCTGGTGTGAAACAATTCGTCTGTCAAAGTCACCTGAAATAGATATATATTGCTGATGTGAATTTGAATCATTCAGAGCACCACTTCTGAAAGTCTATAGATAATTAGAGAAATTTAAGTACCCAGATAATGTTATCCATCCAGCCAAATGGAAAAGAATTTGATTTGAAAAAATAACAATATATGCATACCATAATAACCTTTAATTATCATTTCATATATTTATCATGATGATATTGCCCAAAACATTCTAAACTGAATAAATCACATTAGCATACATTTATAAATATTTAATCATTCAATTCTCAAATGAACAATGTTAGCATCAGAACGTCCTCTTAATCAATATGAATCAAGAAAGCCTTTCACTTGTACAATACTGACGATGACATAAAATTATTGAATAATGGGCTTCAAATAAGAGCATTGTAACAAGCTACTTGAAGAGAAGGTGACAACAGTATTTTTTTGGTGGAATCAGTAAATAACTTACTTTTCCACGAAACATTGTTTAAAGATTAGCATACTACTAATAGCATGAATATGTTTCATGTGATTTCTTCATCATATGACAGACTCATTTACCATGTTGAAAAAAATAACTGCTATGTAATGCATTGCTGCTCATATTAGATTCACATGTGATGATAGTTAGCAAATCCCAGGGCATGAAAGTAAAGATACTTGGTACTGCAGCAACGAACAGACCCACAGATGAGTTTAAGCAACTTCAGTGGCCAAAAGCACCATCAGATAACCAATAGTTTAGCTTATTGTTTGTTTAGACCATCCAATGCCGATTACACAGACATGAGGATTCTGCAAATAAAAGTGTACCTATCTTTCCAACATGGTGATGCTTGGTGGCAATATTTTTGCTACTTAGTAATTATTCAAAGACCTTAAGATTGAGAATGCAAATTCATTGAGAAAGACTGTTCACCTGGCCTCTTGAAGTCATTTGGCTTGATGCACCTGATGTAAGAGGGTTGTTTAAACATTAAAATCTCCACCAATTCATTCAAACTGGTCTTGAATTGGGTGCCAGCTGTGTCTGGACGTTTTTTTCTTTTGAGATGTTCCGCTGGAAACATTTTCTGCAAAAATGCACAGAATGAGAACTCTGCTTATACAAATAGAATTTTTCATTTTTTTTAAATCATAAAACTCATCAAATTCAATGTAAAAAAAAGGTATCTGCAAGTTACAGTGAATGTTTAGTGAGTAAATATTCTGTGTTTCACAAGAATTGATACATACACGTGTGATGGAATTTGAAGTTTCAGACATAACCTCCAGCAAATCCCTGAACAGCTGGTCATTATTTTTATCAAGGAAGCCTTTGGAATTATAGGTGACATCACCTGCATAGTGAACCAGTCGAAATTCCTGGAAAACATTTCGTCCAAGTGAGAAAATTTTACATTAATATTTTCGTTATTTCTAATGACATGGGAAGAGAACCTACTATTGTGGGCATATTTATGAACGTGACAGTTTCCCCCGGGGAACATTCACTGTGGAAGAAACAGAAGTTAACATGAATAAAATTTGAAGTCCCAATGCCAGTGAAATGCTGTTCCCCCAATCTTTAGTCAGACTAAAAGTAAAAGAAATAATATACACAAAGAAATTTCCCAAAAAAATAACTCGCTCTATCAGTTCTCTGACATTTGCTCGACACATTTACATTGGACAGTGGTGGTTGGAGGAATGCATTTATGCCCTCCCACAATATTTTCAAAAGCAAAAAATTCATCAGGTTCATTCATTGACCTCACTTTAAAGAGGCATCATCTTGAAAATTCCCAATCTGTACAATTACAGCCACACACCGATAAAGGGTTGAGAGGGAAATGAGTCACAATGACGGAAGAGGGTTAAGGCTAGTTGGTCCATAGCTGAAGGAAAATAGACAACTACAAAAAATACAGAAACAATTCAATATTAATGAGAAAAAGGAATGCCTATTCCTGAATTGGTAACTTTTATAGATAATCATGTAGGTACATAATTACTAGAGAGAGAACATAAACAAAACAGAGCAAAAATGGATCAATATTGGAGAAAAAGGACTGAACATAACATGGACATGTCCATGTTATGGATGAATGAATAGTTAATTTTTTGTAGAATTTAACAAGAAATAGATAGACTGCCCAGGATAAGTGCAAACAGTATTATCATAATTGAAAATTGCATTAAAAGTTTCAAACCAAACAATTATAAAAAGCAATAAAATATAGCCTGTAATCAAAAAACATAGGTACCAAAAATGAAAAAATCATTAGCGCAGCCCATTCTATGACAATCACTCTTCTATGAAAGAAGGCCACCACCACAAACTTCAACTCAAATCCATTACCTCATATTCAAAAAACTGTCAACAAGTAGTACAGGTAGGCTGTAAGTCAAAATTGTTGCAAGTAAAAAATGGTGTGCCTCAGGAGTCTATACTTGGTCCTTTGTTATTTACGCTGAAGATCAATAACTTACCAAGTAGCATACCTGCTGATTGTCTCCTGTATGCTAATGACACTACTTTCATAATAAATGTAAAAATCCTGAAAAGGCACATGAGGAACTACAAGGCTCACGACAACAGGATAGTGACTGGTTCTCAGCTAATAAACTATTTTTAAATTATGAAAAAACACAATATCTTTTATGTGACCTTAAATTGCTGGTAAAGCTCAAAACTCTGTCAAGCTCCTAGGATTTTTTATTGACTCTAATATTTCCGGGAAAAGTCATGTCACTGCAATCTCCAAAACTATCCCACAATCTCTTCCTAATCAGGAGACTTAAAAGTTGTGTTCCTGAGGAACATTTGAGACTTGCCTTTTTTGCCTTTTCCAAAGTCACCTATGTTATAGCCTCAGGCTTTGGGGACATGCAAGTGACATTAAAACTTTGCTTATGTTACCACAGTAAGCAGTTACAGTCATAACCAGCTCTGGGCATCATGAACCTATTGTCCACTATTTGTTAAGCTAAGAGTGATGATGGTGTTTAACTTATACATTGACCAGTGCTTAATTCAAGTAAAAGAAAATGTAAATAACTACGTATTAAGAGGCATTATACACAGCCATCATACAAGGTCAAGAAACATGTTAGACATTACCCAATGCAGATTGTCCAAAACCTTCAACCAGTCCGATGACCTTGCCTTAAAATTCTATAATAAACTTCCCCATGCCACAAAACAGACTAGCAATAATAGGTTCAAAAACATAATTGAGGATTGGTCAATTTCAAACCACTTGCATACTTTAAGTGAATATTTCGAATAGGACTTCCCAAGAGTGAAATTATGATATATGTGCATCGGTTCACCACGGTAATGAATCTATGTATTTACATGCATATGTTTTTCTTTTGACGACATCTATAGGGATGAGTGTTGCTCTTTGATGAATAAATATTTAATAATAAAAGAGACAATATTCACCATTCAGTACATGAATGGGAGCACAAGATAACTCTCAATTGTCATACAATCAGAGGGACATTAATTATCCAGCAACTATCTTCTGTAATTGGCAGATGAACCGAAATTCTCAGGAGTCATACAAGGAGAATTTGAAGAAGTCCTTCAAGGAATAATGGATAATTTATTACTCACATCTCGTCCCATTATCTTTTGAGTCTTCCTGTCTGCTTTCTCGTGACCAATATAATGAGGATGTTTACTTAGATTTTTATTCATCTTTTCAAGGAAACTTGCATCATTCGGTTCACCAGGTCGCAAACATTCCTCATCCAAAATTGCAATTATTCCTAAGGAAAAAGTGTGAAAAAACTTTGAACTTGAGTGAACAATTCATTCTATTTGATAACAGTGCACTGAAACAATATAATTAATCACTCAACAAATTATCAAAAATACACTACCTAATTACTGACATAAACCATCCATGAATGAATGAAAGCTATTACCTTGATGATTACAGGTAGCCTGCTGACAAAAATACATTTATTCTATTGCTACAATATTACTAATGAAGGGCTGATTATAGCTGAAAATTTGTCTTTCTGAGTCACCCATAAGGAGGCCTGCTAACAGGGGAGACAAATAAGACCCGCCATTCACAGAAATTGCTCATGCGAAATGAATAAATGCATCTGAGGAATTTAATAAAGCATGATTCTTCTTAAGAATTGCAAACCAAGTGATTCTCTTAAGACTCATCCTCTTGAAATGATATCAAACTCTTCCCAATTTATTTTTGTGTGCATACTCTTTTTTATGAAATGACATGAAATAAAGGAGTTTATTTAGACACATAAAATATTACTATTATATAAATCTCGTTGCAATTTGGTAATTGTCCTGGTGGCAACGGTCAAGTCTGATCAAAGCTCACTCTTAAAATGCACATGCAGGTATACACAAGAAGAACAGATATGAGACAAAATGCTCTTCTGTACAATGACACTTTAAGATTATCAACCACACTTTTACCATCACACAAGGGCTAGGTTCACACCATACCTACAACCCTCCGTTCATCACCGCACTCCGTCCATAATTATGCATTCTTCAATTTCGTTTACCGTTCAAAATCACGCACTGTTTACAAATCATTCATATTTGCTATACCACTTCTCACGCCTTGGACATCACCTTCAGAATAATATTTTAATAATTACAATACTATGTATAATAATCACTGATCAAGAAAGTTTATCACAGAGTAGCTGCTTTATACTTATTCTTCAAACTCCTAAAATTGGATGGAAAGGGCTCAAACAAACCTCCAGGCAGCTGGTTCCATTCAACAATAGTTTTGTTAAAAGAAAGAGTATTTTCTCTAATTTGTTTTTTGCATTCTGATTTTTATTTTAAAATTGTGGTTTTTTTCCCTTAAAGTTTGGTTTATCCATCTCTTTCCATAAATCTTCCCACGCTTCGTCCTTTTTAACAATTCTATACATCACGCCTAACCTACTCCTTTTTGTTCTATTTTTCAAACTCTCCCATTTCAGTATAGCCAACATTTCCGTGGCACTCTCTGTTCTTTTGTGCCTTGTACATATCTTGCTGTCTTTTTTCTAAGTTTTTCTATCTTTTTAATACGTACCTCATATGGATCCAATACTATGGACGAGTATTCTAGGATAGGGCTAACCAGTACCTTACATGCTTTTTCTTTTGTGGCTACGCTACTTCCTTTTAAATTCCTCATCACCCAATGGAATACTTTGAATGCCTTCCATGTCACATTATCTACTTGGACTCCCCACCCAAGACCCCTGGTTAAGTAAACACCTAAATATTTGCAATGGTTGCTACATGAGATTCTTTCTCCAAAGAGGGTGTAAATTTCCTTTTTTGCATTCTTTTCATTTGAAAAATTATACACTTACTCTTTCTAACATTAATGCCCATATTATTATTTGTAATCCAGTCACCAAGGTGACTGATGTCATTTTGAAGAATTTTGTGGTCATTTACATGCTCTACCTGTCTGTATACAGTAATGAAAATCATCAACAAAGAGTCTTACTTGGGAATGTAAATTATTTGGTAGATCATTTACGTAAATTAGGAAGAGTAATGGCCCTAGAACACTGCCTTGTGGAACTCCTGCTAAAACGCTCGCCTCATTTGAAAATGCATCTCCTATTTTTGCTTTTTGAATTCTCCCTGTAAGAAAATTTTTCAGCCATTGCTTTACCCTCAAATTAAATGGTAACGACTCCAACTTCAACAATAATCTAAAGTGAGGCACTTGGCCGAAAGCTGCCAAAAAATCAATGATTACTGCATCAACACCCTTTCCTTCATCTATTGGGTCGCCGATATATAGGCTTAATCCAAAAAGCTGTGTTTCATATGAGTATCCTGTTCTAAAGCCATGTTGGGGTTTGAATAGCCATCTATCTCCTGTCCACCATTCCCAAATGTAGTCAACGATTCTTTTTTCCATTGCTTTGCAAACAACTGATGTTATGTTTACTGGTCTATAATTCTCGGCTATTGTTTTATTCCCTTTCTTGAAAATTGGTGTAACGTTACCTTTTTCCAATCATTAGGCAAGGCCTCAGTATCTTAAGTTACTTTGAATAGATGACTGAGGTAGAAAGGTACCACGGCATCACCCAGTTTTAGAATGTCAATTGATATATTGTCCGGTCCCACTGACTTATTTTTCCTCATCTTCCTTATTCTTTTCACAAAATACGAGTCCTCCACAATAATACTGTTCATCAAGGGAAGTGAGCTGTTTTGTGCTGTTACCCTGATAAAGTTCTCTGTAGTTTCTGAGCTATTTAGGCAAGCCTTATTTTCCTTTTTCTATTCCCCGAAAAAAATCTGTAAAGCAGGAGTTGAAAATATTAGCTAGTGTCATTTATAATGCCATTATCCTTAGTTTTTAATATGTTTACATGTTTCCTGTTGCCTTTCCTCACTCACATGTATCTATAGCATTTCATTGCATTGTCCTTCAAAATTGCATTGATAAGAAATTTTTCCTTTTCCATATTTAGGTTCAGAACCAAGGTGCTCCAACCATGTGGCATATTCACACCGCTTACTCAATGGCGAATTGAATTTCATATTTTAAATTTTTCCCAGCAAGTTAAAAAAATATATTGCATCCAGATGAGCGAATTCCCAAGCATGAATGGTATCATTGGACATAGCTCCACACCAATAAATTCCTTATAAATAATTAATACTATTAGAAATAAGTGGTATCCAGATGAGCAAAGTCCCAAGCATTATTGGACATAGCTCCACACCAATAAATTCCTTATAAATAATTAATACTATTAGAAATAAATGGTAAAGCATCCAATTAATCACAACACTTTAAGACCCTAGATCAAGCACTCCAAAAGGAGAGGAGGTCATTGTGGTGCTCTGAATGCCTAGAGCATGCATTAAACACTTAACCAATGACCAATCTATTACAAGGTGATGCAATATCAATGCTAAGATTGGTATACAAATCCAGAACTTTAGGAATATCCAGCTTCACCATAAACTGCAAAGTGGATCACCTCTTAGGCATAGCCTTTCATAAATATGCGAACGTGTAAAACCATCACCTCTCTTATATGATAAGACACATTTTCTACACTAAGGGCTCAAAATTGGCAAATACAATGTAATAGCATCCATTACGTCATACATGATGCATATCAAAATGCTGAGCTTTTTTTCATTTCACATTTGGTTATGACATAACTTGCTCTTGTTCACTGAGTCCATTACGTGCTATATGCATATGACCACAATCAAAACTGAAATTCATCTCCAGGATATACTAAGCTCAATTAGCATTTTGAAACTTTACTCTGATGTTTCATGATTTCAAGTTACATAGAAAAGTAAAAAATATGAATATTACACAAAACAGAATGAACTAAAAGAATTCATTCCACATACTAACGTTTGTATGATAAGGTGAATACCATCTTAAGTAAAAGGATGGCAGACATTTGCAAATCTACAAAGAAATGACTACTGCTCAATGATCATAGGTTCAGCACCCTATAGTGTCAAGGAATGCACTATGACCTGGAGATAAATAAAAAAGGGTGCCAACTATCACCAGGCAGGCTATTCCATTACCCACTCGGATCATTCAAAATCAGTGGGGAAAATGAACCATAACCATATTGTCAGCCATCGGGAGTCCTTGCAAATTTGAAATTGCTGTGTGGTTCATGGGCCATCGTAAGCAGCTCCTATTTAAGGTATAAATGACTAATTTACATCTTTGGAAGTGAATGACTATTTTCCCACTCTTCTTCCTCCATCAACAGACATGCACTAGATTTAGCAATTCCATTAACTATAACACATAGAGAGAAAAACATGGACACTGTTGTGGCAAGAGAAAGACCCAACTTCCCACCATTCTGTCCCCATGCAGTGCACATGACAGTGATTGACTAATGCCATTGGACTTTCACTTGCTCATCTGAGGTAAAGCGTCAACAACCCTATTAAAAGTTACTCGCAGAAAAATTCAAATTTACTACTACAATTTGCAATGTTCTCACAATCAATCACAACCTTCCATGGTGATTTCTCATTATCCCACAGTAAATCAAGATTTTTCAAAGCTTTTGTTTCCATGGTAAATCTTGATGCTTTGGCATAAATTCCTTTTTTTTCCCAAGTAAATTTAAATTTGGCTTGAGAATTCAGTGTCATAAAATTAATTTAAGAAACTTACAAATGGAGCAAGGAAATGGACTGTAAGCATTGGAATTGAAGAAAAGTTATGTGGGTATGGCACCAGATTGAATAAGATACTTGTATTCCTCCCTGTCTAAATGCACTCTGTAAGAGTCCTTCAAGGGTTAGACGCTTGATGGCGCTCTATCACCAGCCATGGTTGAGATGGCAACCACAAACTGCACCATAGAGATAATACACATGTTTCTCTTTGACATGTAACTTTTACAGTACTCATACACTTTATTCAAATCTTGCACGAGTACTTTGAATGTCTCTACAGAAATTAATGAACAATATTCAATTGTATCCTATTTTTATAGAATGTTGGTTTCAGGGAAAATATTATCTTTATGAATAAAAAACAGGCCGGCTCATTTGACTCTTAGCTTGTACCAAAATTCTGAAAATAATGAAGTCTGCATCACAATTAATATACAATGTTTACAATATAAAATACTGGTTGTCCATAAAGCCCATTAAAAAAATGAATTCTCCAGAGCAACTTTGAAAAACTGGATTTTTACTTTAATCTGAATAAGCTTTCAAATCTACACCATCCTTGATCCACAATCATATTTCAATTTCACTCTGATTCATTGAATGAAACTGGGAGCGGATCAGTTACACACCCTCCTGAGAGGACATCTACTGACTAAAGAAACTACTTGTGCAATGAAATATTTTTTCAGCCAACTACCCCAATGATGTACACATAAACACCAGATATATTATCTTCATAAGAGCCAACATAGACATGCAACAAAATTCTACTTAACATGCAATGATATGATACGATAAAATGAGCATGAAATATATGTCTTAGAATGACTTTACCTTCATTAAATTCAACTGATCTCATGAAAATCTGAAAGAAAACGTGTCGTTTCTGTAAAATATTTGGTTGGGGAATGATAGGAATCAACTTTTAAGGAAGGTTTACTAAATATAGTTTATTTAATGAAAGTAAAAATGAAAGATAGACATGACACTCAAGAACGTTTCAGCGGCCGGAGACATCCCCTTTATCAGCAGAAGAAGAATGTAAACTGACGAAATAAATACGTTTGCTTTTATACATACAACAGTTGAAAAGGCATAGTATTATCAAGAGATGACAGAAGAGGACACCGATAGCAACACACAAGAGAAATATGAGTACGCTTACATTTTAACTTTCAGAGCACCACTCTTGTTTTCAGAGAGAGGTACACTGATGATCAGCATGTGCACACTGGTAAGAGTTTGGAACAGGGGGGGGGGGGGTAGAGAGGAAGGGGAAGATATCATTGCTGCTTTTGTCGAAAGGTAAATGATTAATGACTAAGGTTTAGTTTAAGTTTTCTGAAAGACTTTGTGATCCAAATGCAAGCCATTTCCCACGTACGTATGTCTATACTGGTGGTAGAGGGAGGCAGGTTTCATGTAATGGAGATGGTGAAGCATTCGCCAAAGATTTTTCAATGGGAATGGGAGTGGATGGATATAGAATGGACTGATGAGCAGCACCTTTTAATGCAGGGGCATAGGAAGTGGTGCACTCTCCAGTGTAGAAAGAGGGACAGAAATAGCATTGGAGGAACTACAGTATATTTTTTGAGTGGCAATTTTGTTAGTATTGGCTTGAAGTGGTATGCTAGGAGAGTGGTTGATGGGAGAAAGGTGCAGAGGGGCAAAGAAGGGGGAATGTCTTGTACTGTGAATGCTGGCAAAGGTGTGCAGAATGAGGGGGGGAGGAATGGAGGAGAAGGGGTTGGAGTGTGCGGTTGCAGGTGTGAATGTTTGGCAAGAGATGTCAATTGGTTGTGCAGATGGTGGAAAACCAGTAAAGGTCATTTGTGTAAAACTTCTGAAGTGAATCTGATTGGAAATGATGAAATATAGATTACAAATTAACTCCTTTATTTTTTTCTGCTGCTAGGAAACTGGGGATACATGTGTTGGTACTATTGTTATCACCATTTGGTCAATGTTGTGAGAAATAGAAAATAAATTGTTTATTACGAGCTATAGAAATGATTTAACTACAGTAATAGCTTGCAGCATAGCAGGTATGTTTAAAAATTTGAAGTTACCAGTCGTACACTTGTTAAGATTGCAGCTGTGTTTGTAGGCTACCAATTATATAAAGTTGAACTTAAAAGTAAGCCCGCTGCATCAATCAGATCCCTTTGAATCAGTCTCTCAACCTACTTATTTTTTCCAAGAAAATTACTACCTTGACTATTATCATGGAAGATTTTTTCTCCAAGAATTGATAGAAATTCTCAGATATTAATGCATACAAGTGTTATTTCCTCCAAGAAAACAGAGGAATACCGGGGGAGTTCAGATATTTGCACAGAAAAAATGCAAACTCAGCTACAATTTTACAACAAACGAGATATGTCCAGAAGATATCCAGCCATGCAATATTTTGAGAAAAATAGCCTACCTAGAACAACGAGGCCTAAGTCTCTTTCGAAGTACTCCCCTTGTGACCTCATGCAGTTATATAAGCGTCTCTTCCACTTTTCAAAACAATCAGCAAAGTCTTTTTTTGGAATGGTCACCACCACCTGCCTCTTTGCATTCTCCTTTATCTCGTCAGCCGACAGTTGAGAAGACTGGGCTTTTGTTTCAGGGTCATAGCCATAGATCAATGACTCATCTCCAGTTATGACCTTTTTAGAAAACCTGGGTCATCATTTGCAGCTTGGAGCAAGGCCCCCTGCAAACTGGAGCACTAAAGTCTTGACATTGACGAGCTGGAGGTTACGACAGGACAGCTGGTGACCATTCCAAAAAAGGGTTTCGCCGATTGTTTTAAAAAATAGAAGAGATGCTAGGATAAGTGCTTAAGGGGAATAGTGTTTTGGTAGGCTATTTTTCTCAAAAGATTGCATGGTTGGATATCTTCCAGACAGACCTAGTATATTCAAACTTTAGCAATACGTAATATAATTCACACATTTGTATCTTCAGGAGACAAGAGTTACCACTTAGAATTATAGCAGTCAGTATGGATGATTACATGTATTTTGCAAAAATCATGAACAACTTTGAATGAATGAATGAATGAATGAAATGTGTGATTTGAGAAAATTTGAATTGGTGAGTAAGTAAAAGAATTAATCAAACCCAACTCACCTTTATGCTTTTCTTCAATTAAATCACAGATAACTTTATTGTTGAAATACTCCACTGGCTCCCATTCAATCCCTTCCTTAAGATATTCTTCTTGCTCTGACTTCAGGGTCAACTGTATGAAGAGCTGCTGAAGTTTTTCATTACAAAAGTTGATGCAGAACTGCTCAAAGCTGGAAAGTTATCACAAATTGCCATTCATTGGATATAAATGGATAAATCAATAATTTCAAGATAACCAAGGATTATTTTTGTTTCAAAAAGCTTTAGGAGCCTAATTTTAGAACTATTTCAAATGTTACTATTGATTAATAGGTCTTTGGTTAGTAAAATAAAGTAATATCATTTATATAAATTGGGACTTATTTAAGTTTCATAAATTTTCATATGGAAGAAGTTTCAGCATTTTTTACAATAGCCCTTACACGTACATCACTGGAGTCACCGTTGATGTGTCCCCAGAACTGATTTTTTCAAGAATTGGATAAAGAATCTGTTTTTTTCAACAATAGAAATTTTACAGTCAGGGCTACTTCTTTCAAGAACTAGTAGAACTAAGCCAGAGAGATGATTTATCTCGTTCAGATCCCACAGAATGGGTGATTGATTGGACAAACTCAGTAGCAAATACATTGCCAGTTAGCTAAATCTCATTCAGAATAAATTGCATGCATGAATCGGGAAATAATAATTAGGTAGCTATGAGCAAAGAGGAAATGATGAATTAAAGAGAAAAAAACATTAATCATTCATTGTCACATGAATGCTTTTGACTCATCACACAAACCTCATCAAAGTAAAAAGTAATAAGTTCATTTTCACCGTCAAAATGGATGAAAACATTGTTGAATGGAACTTTAGGGATAGGAGTTTAATTTTCATTAAGCTATAGGTTAATACAGGATTAAAAAAATCAGTGTTGCTGGATAAATTCCTGGCCAGGGGTTGAGCAATAGAAGGATGCTAAATAATTGATGAAATAATATCACACATATAACATTTCTAATGAGTGTTTCAAAAGATTGAATGACACAGAGATAAATTTATTAATAGAGAATTGTAGATCAGAAAATGAATGAATTGTTCAACTATTAAACTTTACATCTTTCCTCTGTTTTCAATGGCAGCAGAAGGATAAAACTTTTAATATATCTATCTGCCAGTAAACACTCGAAATTACATAATTGTTGTCTTCTTGGATAGCCATGAGCTTATTTTATTTGGAACATGTCAGAGAATTTTTGAAAAAATCATCGCTAATTAAGGAACACTAATCATTATTTGGAAATCACATTTTTCATATCATGCTGATGAGTTGGTTAAGTACCCACATAGTAACATTCTCTTACCCATATCTGTGTAATCAGAAGTCATTTGTTTTTGTGTCATACTGTGCAGCCTTACAAATAGCAGCCCACAGATTAATGTCTATGCAAATGACTTTATCATTAACCCTTATCTTTTGCAGTGATACAGTCTAACCCAATACTAAACCTTTTTATCTGACAGGTAATTATGTATTATTTGCATTAATTATTGCAACAATTATTTTCATTAATTTATACCACTCTAGAGTCAATTCAGCCACCATTTACGGCTGCACTTTCAGCAAATCTTTCATGATGAACACTCATGCATGGAATCTGAGTTTTGAAAGGAACCTACCTGTTTCGGTCAAATATTTCAAAGCCATAGATATCCAGGATTCCCATTACGGTCTGTTTGGAGTTTCTCTCCTCATCCACATGAAGTGAAGAGTTGAGACGATGGACAAGCCAGGTGAACAGTCTTTCATAGACAGCCTTTGCAAGAGCATCCCGAGCATATATAGCCAAGTCTCTGTTGAGAGGTGTTTTCACTGTATCACTCCTAGCTTCAATTGTACGGTACTGCAAAGCTTTGGTTAATTTCTCGGCATTACACCCTAAGAGCTGGGATGATGACATGGAAAAAGAGAACATTATGGAGTAGTCATGCATATTTAACGTCTATATTTAGGAAAATATGATTAGAAAACAAACACATACATGCCCATTAATGCAAATCATCGAAAAAGGTTAACTCATCAAATAAAAAATTAAATAAAACTTAAATAAAAAGTAATTAATGAAAATAATAGTTCATCCAAGTAAACCAGTGCTAGTTTCATATATACTGCAAAAAATAAGAGGGAGATAGCATATGATTTGATAGAAATATTAAGGTTAGGGGGATAAGTCACGTCATTGTGTTTCTTTAATAGTAGTGACTTTAAAAACAATTGTGTAATAATAACTGAGCATATAATATAGTTTTGTCTTTCTGTTTCCTCAGACACAAACACAAAACCTATCCTGACTTCAGGTATGAAACTATTCTCAAAAGTACCCTGGTAAAAAACCCTGATTATCCAAGAATTAATCCAAAGCCATGGGCACATGAGGTCAAAACAATTTTACCCAGCTCCAAAATTACTCTTTCCTAATAAATGAGGCATAAACTCACTTTTGAGAATGACTCAATGTTTTCTCGCTTAAATACTTGGGCAACTCCTTCTTCTTCTGTAAAACCCACATTTCCTAAATGTAAAACTGAAGCCACAATGGACAATATATCTTCCTGTTCCTCTTCAGTCAACTCAATCACACTCATAGCTTTTTGTACAACTTTGAACTGATTGGCATATTCTTGATTAGACATTGGTCCTTTTCCCTAAAAAAAATAATACAATATCAGGGGATGTTTGTTGCAGCACATAGAAAATTGTCACACAAAAAAATTCTAAATGGTTGTCTTCATATGAATGCATAAATATCTCAGTTTAAAAAACAGACAAGAATTGGAGGAAAAAGTTTTAATGCTCATTAAAATCGAAAATCAAAACAAATTGCATCTAAAACATCTATTAATAATGGAAAAGAATAATAATTAAGAGGAAAATATGAAAAAGAGTTAAACAGTTAAAACATTTACGTGCTCTGACTTAACATCATACATTTATGCGTAGATTTGAAATAAAAAATAAAAAGACTCAAACATATGGCGGCTCATTATTCCAAGCTTCAAATCAAAAAACACATTCTCGTACATTACTTATGCAGATCCTTCCAATGGTAATAATTACCTATGGCCTATTTAGCATTTATCATGACATGTTTGCTCCTGTGCCTCCCAATTATTTGGTCGGAATGTTTTGGCTTTGGTCCTCCAGTAAGTGAATTTCCATTTAACACCTCGCAAATTGTTGCATTTTAGGTATAAGTGGCTGACTTACCAGACCTTTACAAAATAAAAAGCTACATGGTGGTTCATGGGGTTGAGCGTTATGCCCTTAACTGGAGGGATATTATTAAAATACACAAAGATTGTATGAGGCTAAGGAATTCTGGAAGATATGAGCAAAGATGATGTGCATTTTTACTTTCACAACTTGAAACCATGCTAGTTCACTGTGATTACTAAGAAAAGGTGAAGGTATATACCACAAATATGTATATAAATATATATATATATATATATATATATATATATATATATATATATATATATATATATATATATGTATATATATATGTGTGTGGAGTTGGAATCACTGATGCGATTAGATGAAGCAAAGTAGAGAGGTGAAAACTGGGAGAGACTCCCAGATGTGCATAAAGTTGCACTGGCAAGCAATTTATTATGACTTGCATCGTTAAAATGATGCTGAAACTCATGTTGGGTATAATTTATCATCCGGCTGCTATTGCACACCGCATGTAGCTGTAAACAGTAATAAATTGTATAAAGAGCATGTTCCTCACTCCATTGGTGAAGTAGAAGTAGGAGTCAAGGTTCCTCTTCAGGTGAAGTCTATCCAACAGGCTCTGATCTGCACCTGCTATCAACTGGTAAAATATATGAAAATTTGTCTCACCGGAATACTGATGCACAACTCGAGATTTTTCCAACAGGTAATTCAATATATTTCCTCCCACTGGATCCCCCTGAAAGAGGTAAAAATGTTTTTGCACTTGCTTCTTCCTAAGCTTGGAAAAGGACAAACATGAGATTAAAAGTTATTGCCTCTAACCAAGTAATTGAATGCCACGTCCATATATTTCCCAAAACGACTAGAATTGTCATTGCGATTTGTTTTGGCATTCCCAAATGCCTCCAGCACTGGGTTGGACTGCAGTAATTTGTCCTTCACGTTCTCAACCTTTGGCTTGTGTCCAGATGCAGCGGCTATAAACTGGAGCACTTTCTTTGATGCTTCTGTTTTCCCTGAGCCTGATTCACCTGGATATGAATAAAGACAAGTAAATGGTAAATGGCATTGGCAGGAAATCAATGTAATATTTATTGGATGAGCTACCAAAATGTTCAAAATTTACCGGAAATGAGAATGCATTGCTCTTGACCCTCTTCTTTCAAGGATTGATATGCCGTGTCCGTCACTGCGTAGCTGCAACAATAATGAGAAAGGAAAGAGTAGAGTATTGTGAGGAACTCTGACTTTCATAGGTAATATAATGAAAATAAGAGACTATTTACAATTTAAAGTAATATTTTCGTGTAATATTCATGATAAAACATGAACAAAACTATTTCTTGATTGTTCATTATAAAACAGCTTTTTTTATTTGTTCTCCTAAATTCTAGGACTAAAAAAACTGCGAAACACAAAAAATGTCTTTCTTTAATTATAACTTCATGTCCAACGTATAACTCTATGTCAAGTCATAAGGGTACGTTGGCACTACATAAGCATTTTCACCCTTCACCCCCGTTAACGTTTACACCCCTCAGAATTAACTCAAAGAGGGTAGTTTGAAAACAGGATAAAAAAGTACATAAGTGTCCCTTTTTCATAAAAATTCCATAACCTACTCTCGAATAAAAATAATTCACATTTTTTCCCTTTCATTTCTGGGATTTTTTTTAAACACGGTTGCAAGGTGATAAAACATCGACGAAATTCCATCATGAAATATGTGAACTCCTTAGTCGTGAATCTTGCTGGCGATACACTATTCTATCAAGATAAGCTATTTCCAAAAACTTAACACCAATATTTATTACCTTATTTTTTAAACGGAAAGAAAAATGTTTGAATCTTCATATTAAAAATTTTTCAAAAGAAAAATACGTAAATGAGCGTTTTTTTACCCTAAAATCTCCATTTACCGTAGGCTTTGTGTTGGACTGTCAAACATTAAAAATTATTGAAACAAAACAGTGTGATACCACTACTCCTGGGACTTAACAGACAAAAATACATGAACAGTATTATATTTTAAATGGTTTAACTGTAAAAAAACGCGAAAGTGAACTCAGTTTGTACCTAACTCTCTTATTTATAGCAATCCCACTATTTCCGAGCTTTATTTTAAACCCACATTAACTTTGAGCGGCTAATGGGGCATCATCCCGACGTTGAGATGGATAAAGAGAGACGGGAGCTCCCTCGCAAATAAATGTACGTCGAGGGCGCTACATAAAAAAAAACCATAAAGAACGCCCACGCACAAAGCACAGCCCACGAGAAAAATAGTCCCCGACGTGCCTCCCTTCCTGCGGTAATTCCCACTTTCGCGACGAGGCAGTCCGATTACGAGGCGCCCTCGGAAGCAGGCCCCGGAGCTAATCTCGTCCCTTTGCGCCATACGCATCTCTCGGGGGTGCAATCGACTTCGTTCACGCCTTGAGCATTCCCCCATCTTATTTCGGATTTCCGCAGCGTGCCTAAACTTCCCTCCTTGAGAACCACAGCTGTCCAATCCAGTCAGAGACAGGCCTGTAAACACTATGGCAATCCATTTATGTCGACATTTTTTTCATACCACCAACATGGTTACTCTTTTTTGCTTGCACACAATGGGGTCGACAGTATTCGTCCACGTGGGCGGTCTTCCCCACATGGCGATACGGGCGACACAGTCGATATGACGATATTGCATGTGCGTACGATATTACCGTCACGACCACGCAAACTGCGAAAACAACTTTTGCGACCTTCTGTGCATGTAAATACATAAAATATGAATATAATTATATGCCGCAGTCTGAGAGCGAGTTTCTTAGACTGTGCCGCAAAGCTGGCAGATGCTATCCATGTAAAATAGACAAATGATTAATTGTTCCCGGCTCAACTTAGTGGAAATTCATGTTAATTAAATGAAGAATATAATATATCTCTCCATTGTCCTTTATTCACGTACAACTAGTTTCAACGCTCAAGCGTACCTGATGATGACGTTAAGAGCGTTGGAACTAGTTGTACGTGAATAAAGGACAGGGGAAAGAAACATTGTATTCTTCATTTAATTAGATAAATGATCATTACGTCGACAAACAATGTGGACGATAAGGTCGATAATATTCGATAATCGTCGATGTTGCTTGACACGCCCGATTATCGTGGCCAGGTCGGTATAACTCTCAAGACTCGTTCCTTTTATTTCATTCCAATCAAAAAATGAGAGATGATGCGCTTGATATTGATATTTTAGTACCCTGCAAGCCACCGCTAGGGAGTGTGGCAGGGGATGAATACACATAAGACTAATATGGCCCCGAAAATAACCCTACCGCGGTCAGATATTGTTATTCTGATCCCTCATCGTTCGTGGAAAAAAATTACATCTTAAATGTATCCGTTCTACACTTAATCTCTCTCATTTTACTGACATGATATCTTCTACCTTAGTACGATGGGGGTAATGATATATTTTCAACATCACTGCTAAGGAGACGTCCTTCCAATTTATGCAAGGGCTTCAATCTGTTATTTAACCTTCGCTCCTTGAGTAATTCCCAGCCAAGCTCCTCTAATATTTTGGATACGTTACTAAGTTTATCATATCAACGTCTTAAAAATCTTTTGTAGTTCAAATTTTTTTTACCAATTCCTATATTGTACAGCCCCAGGGAATGGGGAGGACTGGGGGCTTTGAGGGAGGAAGGTGGGCGGGCAGGGGTGGCTGGAGGCTTCTGTTATCATCCCGCGTGATCCACACACCTCACGCCCCAAACCCTCCCTCTCTCCCTTTCCGTGTCACCGGGGCCCTCTTTACTGGGCCATAAAAGGTGTGAGACCGGGAAGTGGAGTGAGTGGGGGACTTCCTTTCGGGGACACAAAGGAGAGAAAGGGATTGGATTACACGCGAAGAGGCCTCTTCCGCCGCCCTCACTCTCCCTCCCCCACTCCCCGCCTCCCCACTCGGCTCTCTCATTTTATTATGTCGCAGGTAAGCTATTATTCTCAAACTCAAACCTTAACTCGCTGTTGGGTGTTACTTGTATGGCGATTAGGATGCGCCATTAATTTGGACAACCTTAATTATGAAAGAATATACTACCTTGATCAAAAAGTTCCCGGAATTTATTCAGAAAATTAAAAATACAAGTTTATTCATCTAAATCTATATTGTCCCCTTCAAAGTAATCCCCATCGACTGCAACACACTTATGCCAGCGCTTGATCCAATCCTCGAAACATTTTTTATATTCGGTTTTCGGTATGTCCATCAGTGCTTCCTGCGATTTTTCCATTACTTCCTCTCGGCTGCTAAAACGCGTTCCCCGTAGTGGTTTTTTAACTCGATTGAACAGAAAGAAGTCACAGGGAGCCAAATCAGGTGAATTCGGTGGCTGTTGGATGGTATTTGTTGCATTTTTCGTCAAAAAATTACGAATAATGATAGCACTGTGCGACGGTGCGTTATCATGGTGCAAAATCCACGAGTTTTCTGCCCACATTTCTGGTCTCTTTCGGCGAATTGCTTCACGCAAACGTCTCATAACGCCCAAATAATACTCTTTGTTTACTGTCTGGCCTTCTGGCAAAAATTCATGATGCACTACACCGTTGTAATCCATGAAAACCGTCAGCATTGCCTTCTTTTTTGACTGAAAACGACGTGGTTTTTTTGGTCTCGGCTCATTTGGTGAACGCCATTCACTTGCCTGATGTCTGGATTGCGTGTCGTACTCATAAACCCACGTCTCGTCTCCAGTAATGATCCTTTTGATGAATGTGGGATCGGATTCAGCCTCGCAAATCATGTCTTTTGCGACGTCAACACGGTCTCTTTTTTGCATGAAATTGAGGTCTTTTGGCATGCTACACGACGGAAACCCAAATCATTAACCACAATGTCTTGGGCGGATCCATAGGCAATGTTCAAGTCCTCCGCTATTTCTCTGATGGTTAATTTGCGGTTATTGACCAACATTTCTTTTACTTTATCAATTTTTTCACCGACTTTCGATGTCGATGGTCTGCCACTGCGTTCATCATCTTCGATTGACTCACGACCACTTCTGAACCGCTCGTGCCACTGGTAAACGACCGTTTTTTTTAGAGAATCGTTGCCGAAACACTTTTCCAACATTTCCAACGTCCGTGCGCCACGAAATCCGTTTTTTACGCAAAATTTAATACAAGTTCGTTGTTGCAAATTTAAATCCATTTCTGAAATTGTAAAAAATCGCCAACACACACAGAGATAGATGTACTCTTGGCTACGTAACTTTTGCAAATGTCAAGTTATGACACTAAGATTTAAAGGGAATATCAACAACAGATGTACCAATTTAACAAAAAAACAGAACTCAAATCGGAACGATGGGAGCGCCACACGGTGGTTATTCCGGGAACTTTTTGATCAAGGTAGTACGTCGCTTGTATTATCATTCACGAAGGTAGGCTGAAAACTAATGCACACATGCTTGTAGACCACAAGCAAAATTACCTTCTGAAGCACTCCTGGTGACATGTGGAAGTAACATTCCCCATCAACACGCATGCGCAGGTTTGAGGTCCTTACATTCATCCAGTGTATTTTCAGAAGCGGAAGTAGGGAGACGTGTTCTAGTGCTACGTCAACGCGACTTTTCTCGAATCCAGGACTTGACAGCTGCCTTTACCTCATCGTCCGAGGTGTAATGATGACTCTCGAGTTGAGGAAAAAATAAAAATCTCAATGTGTAAGATCGGGGGAATAAGAAGGGTGTGGAATCAGTTCAAATTTCAGGTTTCGCGGAGCCACTCCATTTGCTTTCGAGCAGAGATTTAACGGTATTCCTATTGTTCAATAATGAAGCCGACACGTTCCTCGGAGATACTCCAATATGGTTTGCGATACGCTTTTGAGATATTCGCCGGTCATTTTGAATCAAACCTTCGACGAGTTTGCGATGTTTGTCGTCTGTGGCAGTGATCGGACATCCGCTGCGTGTTTCATCAACAATTATTGCTTTAACAGGGTCGCAACCCCGAATTATACTACCTATCGATTGAGAGTCGACTTATCAACAGAATCGTCACCATAAACAGCCTTTAAGCGACGATTAATCTCAGTAGGAATCACTTTTTCAGCAGTTAAAAATTCGATAATAGCTTGTTTTTTAACTCGCGTGGGCATAGCACAAGAATACGTCTCCATACTTCTCAAAATACACTGCATGAATATAACGACTTCAAACGTGCGCATGCGTTTTGAGGGGGGACTTTACTTCCACATGCCACCAGGAGTGCTTCATGACAGTCATTTATTTTGTGGCCTGCGAGCATGTGTCCATTAGTTTTCAGCCTACCCTCGACTGTATGAGCACCCATTGTAAATATGTACGGATTTAGCGTCTTTCGAACATTACACCGCGTAGGCCCATTGCATGAAACATAAATTCAAGTTTTGAACCTCTGACCTAAAGGAGTCGGCTGCAGCGACAGCGAAACTGTTCTCCCAGGAACTTGAACTCTGCGTAGGATGAATATATACCGCGGACACTAAAATTAACCAAAATATCTGCATACCATGCCAATTCTGCCAATTTACGTTGTAAAACCATCAATATCTGGTACAGAGATCAGTACAAGTTTATATGTGGAATCCGCGACGCCGCATTGCTAATTGTGCTCTCGGCAATCTCAAATTTACCTGTGGAATACCTTGTGGTCAAACGTTTTCTGAGAAATATGGTGATTATCTACGTGTTCGTTTCGTTTCCCTGAAAGTATCAGAGCCATTTCCTGATTAATAAAACCTTAAATGATTTGGTTATAGTTTCTCCGAGGTGTGCCCACAGCAACAATGGCCATTGCTACAGCATTCCAATTAAACAAGATGGCGTGATTCAGGAACAACATTTTCAATACTCGCGGAAGATACGGATTCTGAAATTGTAAGAATTTTTGCGTATTACAACTGAATTATGAATTCTACTCATCCACTCCGAAAAAGTTTTTTTTTGACGAATGACGACTCATTCATACGAATATGTTGTTTTTAGAAATGTGTTTGAACTCGAGACCTGAACATTTTTTGATTCGTGTCGCTTTGGAGGAAAAAAAGGAAATAAATACGGGGGAAAAAGTAAAACAGAAAATTGAGGGAAGGTAGAAAATGCATTAGGAGAAACGTTTCATTAGCAACTGAAGCATATAACAAAGAGGAGTGATCCATAGTGAAAGGGAATTTGGTAATTTTCCACGATTTTCTGGGGCAGTCACAGTAGACGCGTTTCACTCCACAGTGATGCACCCTTGTGCACAGGCACTGAAGGGTGAAGTTCCGCTGTCCAATAAATTTGTGCAAATTTACGAACAAGTTCATTTTCACCATGAATATTAAATACTTTCACGAAGTCACGCCTGACTTGGTAAATTTCTAGGAGAGAAGGGAATTAGTAATGGGAATAATGATGGCCGGAGGTTTTTAATATCTCTGTGGGGAGAGAAAGAGCAATTTGCATTTACTACTTCGTTATTCGTCACTTTCCATTTGCCCCGCACTCCCTCTCATCGCGTATGTCATCTCCCATGGCACTACTTGGTAGGCTCAAATGGCTGGACATTCAAAAGTAAATCACAGTTCGCCTTAACACATTCGGAACTTGTGCCCCATGACTGGAACTCTTTATTGAGAAAATACAAAATATCAGTAGCGACTTTAACATGGAGTATGCGAGGTCTGTACAACAAATACGCGAACTGAGGCCATAAAAACTTTATTTTGCAAAATTTAGTCTACATCAGTTTTGTCCATTTCAAAGTACTCTCCATTCGTAGGCTATGCACTTCTTATTCCATCTTCTTTTACACTGTTCAAAGAACCCTCGGAAGCTCTCGGCAGTTAGGTTTTTTAGTTTTCTTGTCGTTTCTTGCTTTATTGTGTCCAGGTCTTTCCAGTGATGTCCCCTCATCACATTTTATGCATTTTGGGAATAGAAAAAAGACGCAGGGGGCGAGATCTGGCGAATAAGGAGGATGATCACGGATGGTGATTGAAATGTTTGCCAGAAACTGGCGAACAATCAATGCTGAATGTGCAGGTGCATTGTCATGGTGAAGGATCCATCCATCGTGTTCGGTTAAAATAGTGTGCACTGTTGATTTTCCTTAATTCAGTTCATCAGCTATCATTCGGACAGTTTTTCGACGATCGGTAAGGACAAGGGACCGCACACGATCAATGTTGTCGTCAACACAGGTGGTTGAAGGTCTTGCATCATCCGTGGCGTCTTTTCGACCATATTTAAAACGCTTAATGCACTTGAAACCGGATGTTTTCTTCAGAGAATCATCACCGTAAACAGCTGTCAACATTTCAGTAATTTATTGATAACTTTGCCACACTTCACCAAAAAACTTGATGTTGATTCGTTGCTCCGCGATTTCGTCAATTTCCATTTGCGACAAACAGTAAAAACAAAGACTAACATAACTGGCACCATGCGCACAGCTTGACGATCCGCCAAACACAGACGACTCATTGGGTCTCAGGCAACTAGCGCCGCTAGTGGACGGGGCTATAGTCCGCGTCGTGGCCGGCAGATTGCACCAGTTCGCGTAGTAATCGTACGCTCGTAAGCCTCATTTTGAAGTTTTTTCGGCAAGGTTACCTCCCACTCACTGCTGTCATGCTTACCGCCTTGTTCTTACATACCTCTTTCGCCTCTGCCACAATCACATATTGGTCCGCTCTTCTTGAGACTCCGAATAGTAAATCGCGTCTTCGTAAAACCTTTGGCCACAGTGACCCATGAATTTCTTGGACAGCTCTCCCTCAAATAGTTTTACAGTTTTCTACGATAACTATCTGCATGGCGATTTCGAATTTCTCGCATTCTCCCGGCACACCAGCGAAGCGAACTTCTCCCGCACCCACTTTATCCATTGCCGAAGTGTGCACCGCTGGTTTGGTCATACTGTCGCCTTCGGTGGCCGTGGTGCGGTCAAGTCCTCGCCTGGTCATCCAGAGGTCACGGGATCGATTCCCGCCTAGTTGGGTTTTCTATAGTATTCTATAAAAAGGCTAGGGTGGATTTTATTGGTCGTTCGCCAAATGTTTTTTAAGCGGCTAAATGAAATAGACGGCCTTTCCCCATAAAATGAAATATTATTATTGAGGCCAGTACACGTAGGAAGTTGCCGGGGAGAAGGGAAAGCGAAGGAGTGATTCGAGGCATTTGAAAGATGCGATGCAACGGAGAGTGTCAAGTAAGCGGGACCTGAGTGAGGATAGGCAAATCGGGGATGCACGCATGCTGGCGAAAAATATGATGAAAGTGGGGCTGCGGAGTGGAAAGGTCTTTTTGACGTGCAGAAAGAAGTATTCCATAAATTCATTAGGGTTTTTAATACTCGTAGTTTTCAGGGGCGGTACCTTTGAATGCTCAGCCACCTGGAATAGCGCCTTTTAATTTATACTATGCATGCAGATTGGCTTTTCGTTCTGTCTTCGCTCTCAAAGGTTGCTTTAGTTTACTTGAATACTTGGGATGAGCACTTCAAATGCTGCAATTAAAATTTATTTAAATTTTTATACCAACGTGAAAAATGTAGGCCTTCGATACGTATAAAACTATCGAGTTTCGGTTATTTTGTGATCTATACAAACGAGCACACCGGGTATATCGAATAAGAGACCACATCGACAATACATACCATCCATATCGTTATTATTGATGATGTGAACGATTGAAATAGAACCTACATTGTCGTAACGAGAAAAGTTGTGGCACTGCGAAAAGTTGAACACAATATATCACCTGATTCGTCTGCACAGTTAATATCAATTATGCCATTTCGACGATATCGCCCACATCATATTATGCCCAATGTCGCCGGAACCGTTCATCGCCTTTATCGTCTATTTTATCTTCATTATCATCGTTATCTATCTCCATAATGTGAACTTCGTCCATGTCGTCATATTGACGATAATTCTCGAATGGCGATATATCGACCCCTTACGTATATCCAGGTCGCTATGAAACAAATGCCAACATGGTGATGTTGCATAGCCCTAATAACAGCGCATACTACTTGGTGGTGGTAAAGAGGACATGAATGCCCAGGAGCAAATTAATTTCTCTCCCTCTGTGCCTCCTCCACCGCACTGCTCGCTCTCCAGGGAGTCCACCTCGGAAAGTAGCTCGTGGGAGGCGTCGATTTATCAGCCCCACGCCAGGACAGGGCTTACTTAGAGGTACTGCAGCCCCTCGACTCGGGATGAATAAAACAACGAAAACAAAACAAAAAAAGAGCAGCACGAGACGCACGACACCACCCGCATCCCAGAAAGAAACTCTTGAGGAAGGGACGAAGGTCAAAGCCCTCTCTCTCTCCCTCCCTCCCTCGCGCCACGCGAAAGACTTCACCCCCGCCACTCTGCCCCCAGCGCACGTCGCCGGCGTGAGGCGGCTTCTGGTCGGCCGGCCCCCGGGGGACCCACTAACTCCCTCGCCTCGGGGGGGGGGAATCCGGGCACGCGGGCGTAAGCGTTTTTCTACCCCTGGCCTACCACGATCCACCATATTTATACACATACGTACACACACAATAATTTGCGGAAAGTTACACCCAGCAATAACTAAACGTTCCGTGACTATACCAGATCCAATAAATAATCAATGAAATATACTCCATGAGGGAAAATCGCGTTTTGGACAGTGATAGAGATTACGCGGATGCAATATTCATTCAGTGCTCCAGTTCCCTGGAAATCGGTCGTAATGCGAGAGTCGCCAATGAATCAGAAGTCCCTTTTATTAAACACTATTTGACGCGGGGACAAAGAGGGTGGATGTTTCATTATTTGCGCAAATAGGACGAGGAGCAATCTAGAACAATTCCCCGCCCACTTGATTCCTAGCCCTCCATGAAATTTTCTTGCTCTCCCAAGCACAAATTAACCCTCCCCCTGGGTTATTCATTTGAAATAGCTTCCCTTATCGACTTTCAGTTGGCACAATGTTGGCATGTAGTGGGGTTCCATGTCTGTAGACTGCAGTATTTGCGGAAATTCGAAAACTCCACAGTGATTTTTGATTTGACATGCGCGTGAAACCTTTCGGCATTCAACGTTTCTCCCACTATACAGCGAGACCTTCAGGGTGCGAAAAATGCAGCACGGCATCAGAGATTTGGCTCGAGAATCACTAAATCATATGCTTGTTGTTTATTGGCGCACAGATTGCCTCATAAACTCGCTGTAATCCTGTTCCCTTTCCTCGAGACTGTTGAATTCTCTGTCGCCAAATAATCACTACGTTTTAATAGAGGGGGGAGGTGTTACTGACACTTGAGATCGTGTCTCTTGTCTCAATGGGGAATCTGTAGGAAGAAGAAACGAGGCGAGGAGATAACGCAGAATGTGGTATTAAACGAAGCGCCCGGAAAAAAACCAATAAAATCGAGGAAGAAAAAAAAGATATGGGGGGATTAATAGGGGAAACGACTCGTGTACTGTTGAAGGAGACCACGGAGAGAAAGAAGTTGAGTGGCACTGACTGCCGATCTGACCGATTCATGGCGAATGGGTTATCCCTCTCACAATTCGCGATCACAGCGGTACGTAATATCGCGCGCGTGACAAATTCAAATTTTCCGGAAGTAAAATGAGATTAAAAGCCGATCATCAATTACTCTAATGGCTGGATACCTGCCCAAACCCTGGCAAATTTCCTTCGTAGCGGTTTGTGGGGTAAAATTTACATGCCATTTTAAATAAACTCGGTAAAGGTAGCTTCCACGAATTATTTCCACGATAAAAAACCTTTTCTTGAATTGTGAAAAATAAAAACTTTGTACGTTCCACTGATTTGTATTTATATCGAGCGTAGAACCGGTTGACTGTCCAACAACACCGGTCGTTTTAAAAGAAATCCAGCGAGAAAAAGAGAGTTTTTATTTTTTCACAATTCAACATGAATTTAAATATATTATAACCCAGTACCAAAGAATTCTAACTTTGCCTTTATTGTAAGTATTTTACGGATAATTGTTCTCATGAGCGTTTATCAATTTGAGATATTTTTCTTTAGCTGGAAACTCATGTGTGCAGAAGTAAATATACGAATAATCAGTAATGCTTATCTTATAAGGTTAAACTAATTATTTCCATTAACATTTGGCTCTTGACTCAAAGGTATCATGAGAATTTATTATTATTAAGTAATGTACCGGTTAAGGTAGGTTTTGGATTGGCACAACTACCAATTAAAGATATTGTTACTCCCAAAAAAACACAATGCAGTCACCTCCTCTACATCAATTCCTTATTCATCTCCATGGAATTCCTTCCACCCTTCATCCCGTCCAACATCCCTATCCCGTTCCTACCCTTTCCTCGTTTACCTTACATTCTCCCCTCCAATTCAGTCTTCAAAATCCCGCTAACGGTCAATACCCCCTTCATCCAATTTTCTGCCTCCTTAGAATTTCTCCACACAAACCCCTCTCTTCGCCCACCATACCAAGTACTTCCTCATTTGCTTTCTTTTCTCTCCATTTCACCTTCTCCATCATTCTTCACATCCAAATTCCAAAAGCCTCCAGTCTACGCGTATCCTCCCGCTTCAGTGACCACGTTTCCACACCGTACATAGCTACGCTCCATATCAACGTTTTTGCGAGTCTTTTCTTAATATCCTTACTCAACGCCCCTCTCATCAACTCCCTCCTCCTTGTGAAAGCCTTTTTACCAAGTGCAATTCTTCTCCTCATGTCCCGACTACTTTGACCATGTTGGTTCAGAACACTTCCGAGATACGTAAACTGTTCTACCTGCTTTAGTTTTTGCCCTCCTACTTTATTGTTAAGCTTAGCCTTTTTCTTTCTAGAAAATCGCATAACCTTTGTTTTATTAATATTGATTTTCATTTAATACCTGTCGCACTGAATTTCCAATTCCCTCAGCAATGCTTGCAACGCCTTGGCTGACTGACAAACTGAAGCTTGGTCATCAGTAAACCTAACTGATTTTACGAATCCCCCGCCCACTTTCATTCCTACCTCGAGTTCTTCCCATGCCTCTTTGATCATTTCCTCTGCAAACAGGCTGCACAGCAACGGTGATAATGGGCAACCCTGCCTTACACCTCTTCCTAACACTGCCCATCCGGACTCCCCGTTCCCCACCCGCACCTGAGCAGTCTGAGACATGTACAGGTTGCGGATTAGCCTCCTTTACCTCCAATCTATTCCTATTTTCTGCAATATACTCATTAGGTTTTCCCAATTCACTCTATCAAACGCTTTTTCGAAATCTACGAAACAGCAAATACCTCCTGGGTGTATTCTATATTCCTCTCGATTAATAATCTCATTACTGCAATGGCATCGCGCGTACCTCTCCTCTTCCTAAACCCAAACTGATCATCCCCTGAGTAATCATTTGCCCTACTCTCTATCCTTTTGTTTATGATCCTGAGAACAACCTTAGCTGCGTGGGATATCAAACTTATTGTCCTATAGTCCTCACATGACGTGGCCTTTACTTTTTTCGGAATAGGAACTAAAACTGATCTCACGAAGTCTTCCGGCCAGATTCCTTCCTTATAAATACTACGGATCAGCCCATATAGCCTCTTCCTCCCACATTTTCCTAAGCATTTAAAAAGTTCCACGGGAATGTTATCCACCCCCACGGCCTTAAATAGTTTCATCTTCCTTTATACCCTTTCTATCTCATTGCCTAGTATGCCTGGACCTAAGCTAACTTAATCTATGTCATGTTCCTTTTCTATGTCTAACCTTGTTGGGCAAAAGCTCTTTACCATACAGGTCTTCTATGTACTCTTTCCATCTCTCTTGTATCTTTCCTGCGTCAACTATTACCTTACCCGCCTTATCACTACCGATATTATGACTACGTTTCTTCCTACCTCTTTCTTTAATATTATGACAACCCTCTGTTGGCTCTCGTCCCCGCCGCTGATTCTATGATTATCACTCCAGTAATCCCCGGTATCCTTCCATCTCACCTCGCATAGACCTAAAATATCTATATTTCCTCTTCGCATCCATAGCTTAATAGTATCTTACTTTCATATCCTCAACATTGCCCTAATATTTCAAGTTCCTATTCTTACTAATTTGGTCTTCTTCTTTTGCGTCTATCATGAGCATATGCACTGGAATAACAGTTGACTTTCTGCTAATTCATTGCTCTCACTAAGGCTATCCAATCCCAGATAACACGCCATCTATGCGGGAATAGGACGTATCATGCCTAAATGAAAAACCGAAATGACTTATGCGTACATGATGAGATGGGAGGGGGAGGAGATGAGAAATGATAATCCTGCCTTATTTGGGACGCACGAACGTTCCTCTTAAACGATTCCGACGCACGAAGTTAATTTTTATCCTCACACTGCAACGGGCGAAAGGGGGTAATTAGCCCTCCATGTGTGCCGATCGATTGAATGCACAAGCATGACCTTAATAACGGGTGTTCGTCTAGACTGGTTTCACTGCTTTTGCGGGTGATTTATTTCGCCTAGGAAACACCATCGATCACTCAAACGACCGGATGGATGGATTGTCAATTTTAATGGGGAGATACTGTCAACTAACATCAGTCTACCCGTCAACGCAGGATTTTTTTTGATTGGAGATGAAACGAATATTTAAATCACACTAAGTCCAACACATTGAGGAAGCATTCTCTGGTGTTGAGCGACACTATCTTTCGATAATAATATATTCATTTTGAAAAATGGTACAGCCATATTAAATGCCGTCAGTATAAATATTACTTAATAGATAAACATAAGTTCTTAAATGTGATGACAATTGTCACAAAAGAATTCATCAAATGAGTTAAGTGGGTGAGCAAGTAACTAGGTATACTATATGCCCTATTCTTCAAACTCTGGATGCAGTCCGATTTCAACTGAGTAGGCAGATAGTTATACAGTCGTATGTTCATATTATGTAATGTGCTATAACTTGATGACAATCTACAATAAGTATTATTTAGATTCACCTTACCTCTTGATATACGAGTAATATCGACAAAAGAGCATGGGTCGAGGTACAATGCTTATTTGATGACTAGATAAAAGATCATTTTCACTCATAGGACTGAGAATAGTGTATGCATCAGAGACAGTTTGTGTTCATTTAGGTTAAATAGGCGTCCAAGTTTTCCCGGATATGCCCTCCTTTGAAGAGCGCCCTCGGACGTCCGAGAGGGATTTTGATAACGTTTCGGAATTTTAGATATTTTAGTACCTTGCAAGCTACCGATCAGGTGTGTGGCAGGGGGTGTATACACACCAGAATAATTTTACCCGAACATGACCCTACCGCGGTCGGACAATGCTATTCTGATCCCTTATCGTTCGTGGAAAAAATGACATCTTAAATCGATCCATTCTTCCCTTAATCTCTCTAATTTTATTGAAATAATCTCTCCTACCGTAGTGCGACGGGGCAAATAATACAATTTAAACATCACTGCTAAAGACATGTCCTTCCAATTTATGCAAGAGCTTAAATCTGTAATTTAACATTCTCTCCGTGAGTGATTCCCAGTCTAGCTGCTCTAAGGTTTTGGTTACGCAACTAAGTTTATCATAACAACGTTTTACAAATCTAGCTCCTCTACGCTGCACGCGATCCAATTCGGCAATCACTCCTACTTCGTGAGGATCTCATGCTTTGGAGCTTGCAGCATATTCTAAATGAGGCCTAACCAGCCAAAGATAGCATTCCTCCTTGGCCTCTTCATCACATTTACCCAGTACTCTTCTAATAAATCCTCATTTTTTGTTAGCTTGCCCACATATTCCCCGTATGTGTTTCAACCAGGAGAGGTCGTGAGTGAGGGTAGCGACTGAGTATTTAATTGAATCTCCAATTTCCATTTCGACATTCATGATGCAGTAAACGATCGGGAGGAAATTGCTCTTTTTACAAAAAAATCATTCAACTAGGCACTCATTTAAGTTAAAATCTAATTGCCAAGTAACGTAACAGTGTTGTATAGCATCAAGGTCATCTGATAAAGCTCATGTGTCCTCGGGATTATGGATACGGTACCACTGTGGATACGGTAAACCACTGATTCGTCGTCAAATTAACATTCACTCAATCACAGAAGAGTCACTTCTCGGTCACCTACAATGAGGCTTAACAGCCCGAAAATTGACTGTCCAAGTTTTTTACCGTTCGTCTTATCTGGGTGTTCCTGATACTCTGCTCTGTGCCCTCAAGTCATCTCGCGTGCCGCCTCGTCTACTTCAATCGTTTTTCCGCAAAATATACTCCTTGCGTCCAACATCATTACAAAATTGTCTTGAATAAAATCTCAAAAGGCCTGGTTGTCTTAGAACGTTTATCTACATCTACATAATACCCCGCGAGTCGCAGCGAGGGCGCGTTAGGTCACCACCCGTTTTTTTAAATGAGTTATGAAAGATACGAATGGCGTTGAGTTTTATCCATTATATTATTTATATTTCGGTCTTAAACACACATTATAAATTCAAAAGACACGAGATTCAAAATTTGGAATCAAATGAAGCGTTGTTATGCCTGACTTATGAATCTTCTATTTCCGCAATAAAAATCTCAGAGCCCTTACAAACTTTAACACGAAAATTGATTTGAATGTGATTCGAAATCCGATCCCTACCTGAATGTCGCAAGGAAACCATTTCATATAACCCTCATTCGTATGTCGAAAGAGGCGGCAAAGTTTTTGAGACAGCTGTTGCGTTTCGTTCGTTTGCGTAGTTTCGCTGCCTGTAATATTCATTATTACGACGGTTTGACAGATACACCGTAGGACATAAAACAAAAGAAATTTATTCCTATCGACCGTGCTAGGGGGGAAAAGTATATTGAACCAAAAGTAGTCCGGTATGTAATCACATCCTGTCACACATCCTAGCGGTCACTTGCTGGTTTCTATGTAAATGTAAAAGCCCATTTTCACCATGAAAAAATGCTAATTTAACGATTGACATTAACGTCAATGAAATCATTTCAATTACTGAAATAAAAAAAAGACTTGGACAGAAAAATCAGAGTATTTGGACTCTCCTATAAATTGCTAGACTATCGGGAGCTAGTTTTAGTGGGGAGGAAGAGGAGGAGGATTCATCCCTGGGACAGTCATTTTAATGATTGCTCGAAAACTACCTGGAAGAGGCTCCAAAGTGTCATTTCGAAGATGTGATGGTTTTTCGACCATAACAGAGTCAATCAGCTAATTAACTGCAGGAAAATTCTCAGAGGAGTTGTACGTATAGTGAATGCAATAATTTTTTTTTACGTCCGTGCCCTGTCCACAAGCAACATGATTCCAAAACTGGACTCCGGGGCGAAGTAACATTTAATTCTCCAAACTAGAGCACGCACGCGGCGGCCTCACGTAATTCGAAACGTATTGATCACAAGCGATGCAATTACGTCTGGGGGATCAAGTTCGTAATCTGTTTGTCTCGGGCCGCTCCGTCGCCAGGCAACGCGGTTTGGAAACCACCGCGACGGATGATGATGATGGACTGGGCCAGCCAGTCGCACTCGAGGGAGTGTGTGCGATGATGGCAGATCGAAGCCTTCAAAAAGGGGGGGGGGTCGTCCCGAAACCAAGCACCGCTTCAGGGCATGGGATGGTGGGAAAGGAGCGCAAGCAATTCTTCCACTTGCTCAATCCAAGGCAGACCCGCCGCGAATGTTTGAAAAACGCGAGCGAGCAAAGTGCCGAACCCTGGCAAAACGCTTGAGACGAGCAGGGTTTATTTTTTTCTTGGCAGAAGCCGGGGAAAACAAGTGAAATGCCCCAGGTGTCTCGTCCCTTATTTCCGTCTCTCGCTTCTATTTCCTCGTACTGCAACGGACACTGCTCCCTTACCGCCTCCCACGACTGCGAAATCGAACCTCTCCCAAGTAAACATTGAATCGGCGAAGAGTGCAATAGCACCCGAAAGAGGCGACTTCCTCGATTTCTCAGAATGGAACGCGGCGGCGGGGGTGGGGGGGGGGTGTGGCTTCAAATGAACGGGGGCATTACCCTGCCTCAGACCCTCCTTAGGGAAATTGATCAATCGATCGTAAAAAGAAACATTTTCTGGTTTTTTTACCCTCTCCCAACCCCCCCCCCCCATCCTCATTGTTTTCCAAAACCTTCTTGTTTGATGATTTGTTTCGGAATTGTGATGAATACGAGAACTTGGATTGCCAAGGAAATATTCTCAAAGGAATGTCCCATGAGCACAAATCAGTGAGCAAATTATTCGTTAAAGCTTACAAATGTTTATGATTAATGCATTTAAAAGAAAAACGATTTTTATTTGCGAATTTTCATCGATTAACGGCACTTTCACTCTGGGGTCACGAACACATCAGAACCATTAACTCATCTACATAATACCCTGCAAGCCGCCGTAAGGGAGCGTGGCGGGGGGTGTTAGGTCACCACCCGTAAAAGGGAACAAAACCACATGCCAAGTCAACACATACATTCAAAACCATACCCACAGTGGCGTATGCATTCATTCAAAAATCCTTTCATTTTACACGCATGCAAATACATATACTTCCATCGAACAAAAAATGGCACCTAAGGATGCAATAAGAAATTTATCCAATAACGTGCAAGCTAGAATTTAAAAAGTACGAAGACGAAATTCCACTCCCACATGAACATGCAACATACAATGGTCTCATCCCCAAGGGCGCAGGTAGGGAATGTGATCCAAGGCTGCAGGTAGCGGGAGGGTCCCCCCCAACAGATAGATAGCTAGAGGTCTTTATTTGGGCGAAATTGAGACCAAATGGTCCCTCCTTCCATTTAAGCCACAGATAGTGACGAGAGTTGGAAGGGGAAAGTTGAAAACGAACGAAGCAGAACAAACAATACTATAGAGCAATACATTGCGCTTTATAGTATTGGAGCTAAGCTAAGAAACTAATAATGGAGATCCTATAAGGTTAACAGTGTGTGTCTATCTATCTCTCTCTCTCTCTCTCTCTCTCTCTATATATATATATATATATATATATATATATATATATATATATATATATATATATATATATATATATATATATATAATTATAAACACAGTAATCAACCCGAAGGTCGGCTTGGTAGGTGATGGCACAGTTCACCCAGTACTAAGCCCGACGGCGTGTGAAATTCACATATTAGCAGGGTAGGGGTGCCAGTTCCATTCCCTGTGCCGGTTATGGTTTCCCAGGAAGATCTGGTACCCGACAAAATCACATGGCTTGGGTGGAGCTCACAGTGCCCAGGAAGGCTTGCCCGGAAATTGAACCCGGGACCCTACGGTCAGAAGTCCAACGTTCTACCCTTGACTACCGCGACCCACACACACACACACACACACACACACACACACACACACACATATATATATATATATATATATATATATATATATATATATATATATATATATATATATGTACATGTGTGTATATATATGTATAGAAAATGTCGGAGGAATAGGCTATATGGGCTGATTCGTAGTATTTATGAGGAAGGAATCTGGCCGGAAGACTTTGTGGGATCAGTTTTAGTTCCTGTTCCGAAAAAGGTAAAGGCTACAGCATGTGAGGACTACAGAACAATAAGTTTGATATCTCACGCAGCTAAAGTTGTTCTCAGGATCATGAACAAAAGGATAGAGAGTAGGGCAAATGATTACTTAGGGGATGATCAGTATGGGTTTAGGAAGAGGAGAGATACGCGTGATGCCATAGCAGTAATGAGATTATTAATCGAGAGGAATATAGAACACAACCAGGAGGTATTTGCCTGTTTCGTGGATAGGATTGCTCCCAACAAACCCCTCTCTTCGCCCACCATACCAAGTACTTCCTCATTTGTTTTCTTCTCTGTCCATTTCACCTTCTCCATTCTTCTCCACACCCACATTTCAAAAGCCTCCAGTCTACGTCTATCCTCCTGCTTCAATGACCACGTTTCCGCGCCGTACATAGCTACGCTCCATATCAAAGTTTTTACGAGTCTTTTCTTAACATCCTTACTCAAAGTCCCCGTCATCAACTCCCTCCTCCTCGTGAAAGCCTCTTTGCCTAGCGCAATTCTTCTCCTTACGTCCCTACTACTTTGACCATGTTGGTTCAGAACACTTCCGAGATACGTAAACAGTTCTACCTGCTCTAGTTTTTGCCCTCCTATTTTAATTATTGTTTGATGTTGATTCTCATCCCATACCTGTCGCACTGAATTTCCAATTCACTAAGCAATGCTTGCAGCCCCTTGGCTGACTGACAAACTAAAGCTTGGTCATCAGCAAACCTAACTGATTTTACGAATTCCCCGCCCACTTTCATTCCTACCTCTAGTTCTTCCCATGCCTCTTTGATCATTTCCTCTGCATACAGGTTGAACAGCAACGGTGATAATGGGCAACCCTGCCTTACACCCCTTCCTAACACTGCCCATCCTGACTCCCCGTTTCCCACCCGCACCTGAGCAGTCTGAGACATGTACAGGTTGCGGATTAGCCTCCTTTCCCTCCAATCTATTCCTATTTTCTGCAATATACTCATTAGTTTTTCCCAATTCACTCTATCAAACGCTTTTTCGAAATCTACGAAACAGGCAAATACCTCCTGGATGTGTTCTATATTCCTCTCGATTAATAACCTCATTACTGCAATGGCATCACGCGTACCTCTCCCCTTCCTAAACCCAAACTGATCATCCCCTAAGTAATCATTTGCCCTACTCTCTATCCTTTTGTTTATGATCCTGAGAACAACTTTAGCTGCGTGGGATATCAAACTAATTGTCCTATAGTCCTCACATGACGTGGCCTTTACCTTTTTCGGAATCGGAACTAAAACTGCTCTCACAAAGTCTTCCGGCCAGATTCCCTCCTCATAAATGCTACGGATCAGCCCATATAGCCTCTTCCTCCCACATTTTCCTAAGCATTTTAAAAGTTCCACGGGAATGTTATCTACCCCCACGGCCTTATTTAGTTTCATCTCCCTTAATGCCCTTTTTATTTCATTGTCTAGTATGCCTGGACCTAAGCTGTCCTCCTCTACGTCATTTTCTTTTTCAATGTCTAACTTTGTTGGTCTGAGTTCTTTACCATACAGTTCTTCTATATACTCCTTCCATCTCTCTTGGATCTTTCCTGCGTCAACTATTGCCTTACCCGCCTTATCTCTAACTGTTAGCATAGCTCTTCCTTTCTTACTTCCCGATAACGATTTAACTTTGCTGTACAGCGCACCGATTTCACCCTTCCTCTGCAGACTTTCCATATCCTCGCACTGCGTCTTCCACCATGCTTCTTTTGCTTTATTTGTTGCCCGCCTCAATTTATTGTTCAATTCTTTGTACTTCATTTTGCCTAATTCTGTATTCATATTCTTCCATTTTCTCCGCTCATCCATCTTTGTAACCATCTCATCCGTGATCCATGGTTTCCTAGTCCTTTTAGCGTTAACGGTTCCAATAGTGTCTTTTGCGGCTTTAGACAACGCCTTCTTGATCATTTCCCATTTTTCTTCGATAGTACTAAGCCCTTTACCATCCTCCATGATTTTCTCTACCGCCTGTTTGTATTCCTTCCTTTTCAACCCATTTAACGCTTCTACATTCCATTTTCTAACTCGCCGCCCCTGCCTTATCTTTTTGAAACGTACGCTACATTTCATAACAACTAAATTGTGGTCTGAGTCCGCATCCGCTCCCGGGAAGCTGTGGGAATTTATCACACTATTCCTAAACCTGTGTCTAACCAGGATATAATCTAGCTGATATCTTCCTGAGTCACCTGGCATTTTCCATGTATACCTGCGTCTTTTGTGATGTCTAAACCAAGTGTTGGTGATGACTAACCCCTGTCTTCTGCAGAACTCAACTGCTTTCTCCCCGCGGTCATTCCTCGTGCCTAAACCGTAGTCCCCCACCTCATCACCATCTCTTCCTTCGCCTACCGTCGCATTCCAATCCCCCATCACTATCAAATGTTTCCCTGCAGGAACACACGCGATCATGTCCTCTAACTGATCGTATATCCTATCGATCTCTTCTTCCTTATGGTTACTCGGTGGCATGTATACCTGAATAATAACTAAGTTCGTCGGTTCTGCTTTTATCTCCACTAGTAGTATTCTATCCGTTACCTGCTCTATGTTGACTACGCTTCTTCCTACCTCTTCATTTAATACTATGGCAACCCCTCGTTGGCTCTCGTCCCCACCGCTGTATATTATTCTATACTTATCACTCCAGTAATCCCCGCTATCTTTCCATCTCACCTCGCATAGACCTAAAATATCTATATTTCCCCTTTCCATCTCTCGCTTAACATTCTCCAATTTCCCTGTCCTCATCATTGTCCTAACATTCCACGTTCCTATTTTAACTAATTTTGTCTTCTTCTCCTGCGTCTTCTGTCCTGCTGCTGCTGGTTTTCCCTTGCAAGGGTTTCGTGGGATGACGACCGCGGAAGCCTTGCCTCCCCCGCTGCCGGGCACGACACACGGCCGATTGGGCCGAGCCCCGTGGTTGCCAGGACTCAAATTATCTCTATTGTCCATCATATTTTTCTAGGGAATGATAATTGAGGTGGTTTCCCGTTGCCTTCCTCAATAGTGTTTTTAACGTGACACCATCACTTACTGGCCGCCCCACTGGGGTCAGACGCCATTGCAGCCGCCTCACTGAGGAACAGACGCTGCGTGGACTACCTTTCGTCTGGCTCCTAACCTTCGACCTATCTGGCATGGGTGACCCTACCAGGAGCAATAATTATTACTCCCGCCAGCACAGCTCTAGGGGTCATCGGAACGCACAAGCCCTTCCACCACGTCAAGGTTGTAGTCCGGGGAGGGATATATATATATATATATATATATATATATATATATATATATACATATACGTATGTATGTGTGTATATATATATATGTGTGTATGTATGTGTGTGTATATAAAAATATATATACACACACATACACACACACACACACACACACTTACTTATACGTTGCGGCCATTGTTCAAGTTTCTTTGCGAGTCTGGTAAAGATAAAATAAAGATACTATGACGCCAATGACTCGACGAATCACAATGATGTACGCGTATGTGTACACAATTAACGGGAATTACCTGGGATGTGACGTGACAATGCGGTATTGTTGAGGCATATTCATGCTCTTTCTGGGTAAGCCCACAAGTAACGGTTCCTTGGCCAAATTAAATTGGGGAAGTTGTCCCGCAGATTGGCATCAAAACACTACCGAAGAGATTTAATGGCTTATTACAATTCCGCTTGCGAGTCATGACCCCCCATCTGCCGCTTGGTTGGACGCGGGTAGACGCAGATAGGAATCTCGAGCAAGGAATGGAATACGTTCTACCCCGTGAGTTCGCAAATTATGGACAGTCATGATGGGAAATAATCGTCACCGTCGGTCGATTCCTATTTCGAATTAGTTCTAACGCGCGCGGTACGAACGATTTCGGGCATTAAATGGACCTCGAAGTGAGTGGAAACGCTAAACAAAGCAATTAAATTGCTCGAAGCATAGATCGGAATCGTTGTTTACGCACAGCGCATCCCAAGATAACGAACGTGGCAATAGGAATAAGTAAAACTACTCGAGGTCAAGCAAAGACAGATGGGCCTCAGAGCAGAAACTTAAGATATTTCCTGTTTTTCAACAAACCAATTACGCATATTGGCGTTTTTCGACCTCTCTGTTCCCACTGAAAACCGTGATTGAATATGAACATAAGCACTGAGCGAAGAACTAGTATTTCTTTTTACGTTTGTTAGCTCCGGATATCTCGTGGAAATATCTCGATTAAATATCTAAATGCTTTCTTTGTTCATCATTAGCAGTCCACGGACCAGAAACTGGAGTTGGTTAAAGGAAGATGTATCTTCCAGAAGAGTGCTAGGTCCCACTTGGAGAGCCTATGAGTGGGTCATCAACGAGTCTAATTATAAGTACAACAAATTAAATAGTTTTAGGTGCGTATTTGTGGAAATACATGATTATTAACTCGCTAAAAACTTTCTAAGCTTTCACAGTTTTATTCTCTGATTACTTGTTTCACGGCTCAAGTGACATCAGCAGGTGGCGATTATGTGAGATCAATGCAAATGGATCACAGAGAGACGCTTAACATATTGGTCAAGACTGGTACCTGGAGCAAAAATATTCGCGACCGGTCCCCGATGCCAGGTACATACGGCAATAATCCTAGGGATTTCTCGGTACCTGAGTACTGGAACAAACAAAACGTCGATCGGTAATCCTTCAGGAGTTTTTGATGGTAGGGCAACATCCTTGGGCAGGGGGTGGTGGCTAGAAACTTAAAACTGAAGGTCGCTAAAAGTTACTTTTTATGATGAAATATTCATTAAAACTATTTTAGGCGTAATCGCATCGAAAGAGTGCAAATGTACCTTCCGTACTGGTACATAGGGCAAGAACGGTATGTACCGATAACCCTGTACCAGTAACTAGGTCAGGAATCTTACGGACGAGTAATTTGAGACTAGTATTTAAGTCTCTATAATCCAAGCAACTAGCACTTTTGGTCCGAATCCTTTACATTTTTTGGTACACAGATGCCAATACTGTTCCAGGCGACATATCTATCATCGAAGGATAATTGATAATTTCGGCACAAGGCGTCTTCTTCAGGTCGCCAGGTCGTGATTATAAAACATTTGAGTGAAATTTACAAAGCTAGCATTGTTTTTTCCTTGACGGACAATATTTACTAATAGAAGCCAGTGACTATTTCATACCGTTCATTATTTTCAGTTTTTTTTAATATACTACCTTGATCAAAAATTTCCCGGAATTTATTCAGAAAATTAAAAATACAAGTTTATTCATCTAAATCTATATTGTCCCCTTCAAAGTAATCCCCATCGACTGCAACACACTTATGCCAGCGCTTGATCCAATCCTCGAAACATTTTTTATATTCGGTTTTCGGTATGTCCATCAGTGCTTCCTGCGATTTTTCCATTACTTCCTCTCGGCTGCTAAAACGCGTTCCCCGTAATGGTTTTTTAACTCGATTGAACAGAAAGAAGTCACAGGGAGCCAAATCAGGTGAATTCGGTGGCTGTTGGATGGTATTTGTTGCATTTTTCGTCAAAAAATTACGAATAATGATAGCACTGTGCGACGGTGCGTTATCATGGTGCAAAATCCACGAGTTTTCTGCCCACATTTCTGGTCTCTTTCGGCGAATTGCTTCACGCAAACGTCTCATAACGCCCAAATAATACTCTTTGTTTACTGTCTGGCCTTGTGGCAAAAATTCATGATGCACTACACCGTTGTAATCCATGAAAACCGTCAGCATTGCCTTCTTTTTTGACTGAAAACGACGTGGTTTTTTTGGTCTCGGCTCATTTGGTGAACGCCATTCACTTGCCTGATGTCTGGATTGCGTGTCGTACTCATAAACCCACGTCTCGTCTCCAGTAATGATCCTTTTGATGAATGTGGGATCGGATTCAGCCTCGCAAATCATGTCTTTTGCGACGTCAACACGGTCTCTTTTTTGCATGAAATTGAGGTCTTTAGGCACCAACTTTGCTGCTACACGACGGAAACCCAAATCATTAACCACAATGTCTTGGGCGGATCCATAGGCAATGTTCAAGTCCTCCGCTATTTCTCTGATGGTTAATTTGCGGTTATTGACCAACATTTCTTTTACTTTATCAATTTTTTCACCGACTTTCGATGTCGATGGTCTGCCACTGCGTTCATCATCTTCGATTGACTCACGACCACTTCTGAACCGCTCGTGCCACTGGTAAACGACCGTTTTTTTAGAGAATCGTTGCCGAAACACTTTTCCAACATTTCCAACGTCCGTGCGCCACTAAATCCGTTTTTTACGCAAAATTTAATACAAGTTCGTTGTTGCAAATTTAAATCCATTTCTGCAATTGTAAAAAATCGCCAACACACACAGAGATAGATGTACTCTTGGCTACGTAACTTTTGCAAATGTCAAGTTATGACACTAAGATTTAAAGGGAATATCAACAACAGATGTACCAATTTAACAAAAAAAACAGAACTCAAATCGGAACGATGGGAGCGCCACACGGTGGTTATTCCGGGAACTTTTTGATCAAGGTAGTATACGCTACTGTTTTAGACAAACCCTTAAAAGTTTTTAAGTGTCTTAGACTCGCTAATTCAGGGAGACAACAGGGGGTTCCTCAAGTGATACCCCCTGATACCTGCATAACAATTCAACTCTCGCATTTAGATTCCCTGAGATCCCTAGATTCCAAGGCGCTTAGATAATCCGGAAGCAATTCGCATTCAGCGAAGATCTCAGACCAGACCTTCCCCGCGTAGCTCTAGTGCTCCCAGGATCGACCAAGAGGCGCCATTTAGCATTTCTCCCATTATAGTTTGCATTGGGTTTCTCACCATAGCTGACCCCTTTCCCGTAACACACTTTAGTAAAATACGACAGCGTGGTAATCAGAAAGGCTAGGGTATGGTCCCAAATTATGGCCGTCACCATATTATAATATGTTAATTTAATAAAGCATATAATACAGTAGTTTCAATGAAACAATTTGGGGATGTGGTAGTTAAAGGCTAGACCGTTGGGCTACTGATCGGAGGGCCCTGGTTCGATTCCCGAGCCCGCCTCTTGAGCACCCTCAAACCTTCACCCGTGCTGTGTGATATTTTGGGTACCAGATCTCCCTGGGAAGCTATAACCGGCACACGGAAAGGCACTGGCCCGCCTACCCTGATGTGTGAATTTTACACGCCGTATAGGACTTAATACTATGCGAACTCTGCCCTCACATACCAAACTGACCTTCGGGTTGACAACCGTGCTTATGGCTTTTTAAATGAAAAAATTGCAAAATACTGAGATGTTACCTATCGAAGGAGAGTTCATATATTTAAAACGATGGAATTAACGTTTGGAAACAGTTACAAGCTTAACATTTCTAAACAGCAAGTATTGCTCAACGAATGCAAGACCAAATGCTAGCATGGATTACAATAAAATATAGGCACATAGAATAATGGCTGAAAAATAGACAATATCATAAGAAAATTGTTTCCTAAGCTTCTCTTATAATTTTATAATTCGTTTCAGCTCAGGACTACATAATTTTTAGATTAGCATGCGAATTGCCAAGCATCACACCCATCCTGTATCGCATTTAGGTCATTTTCTTATGCTACTATGTCCTCAGGGGAGCGGAAATTTCTGAAAACGACCAAGTCGCTACGAATATGTGAAGTTAAAACTGTTGACCAAGGTATTGAAATCATTAGCGTAAAGCAAGAAAAAAGAGGGCCAATTACTCTTCCTTGGGGAACTTCAGCCTTAATTTCAGTTGTCTTAAAACCTGATTTTCTGCTAGTTATTTGAACTAACTTTCTGAAGGCAGGCCAAGAGGAGGAGGGCGTAGACTCATCCCAGACATTTGAAGTAGTACGGGAGGCGGGCGGGAGAGGGGGGATGAGTGGGAGGCTGAAGAGTCGACGGGGAGAGAGAGTAGAGAGCGCCCGAAGAGATGAGACATGGGAGAAGGCGGACCGAGGTCAAGGGAAAGAAAATGATCGGATGACTCCATTCATGAATTTTTCCCGACGACGACGACAGCCCGTGACTTCGCGCGTCCTAATTCGATCATGGCCGCTTCCTCGAGTGTGAAAAACCAGTTCGCTTGAGATAAAATGCAAAATAAAAAGGCCCTTCGTGAGTGACTGAGTTAAGTGGCCGGTCGCACGCCTTAATCACTCCGTCTGATAGGGCAGGGTGTGGGGGAGGGAGGGGGGAAGTAAGTGACCGGAGTAGTGGCTTCGCGATCCGCCACCCACAGGGCAGCGAATCCCCCACACTCAAATGAAACACACACTGCTTCACAACAACCCTCTCCCCCGCCATTCGAGCGGCAGGAGCCTCCAAATGAGTCGAGAAATCGAATCGACAATCGGGGAGTCGACATTGGAACCCTGCGCGATTTGTAATGCGCACGCGCTGTGGACCCCAATGCATCATCTACATCTACATAAAACCCCGCAAGCCGCCGCAAGGGCGTGTGGCGGAGGGCGTTAGGTCACCACCTGTAAAAAGTGACAAAACCATATGCCAAATCAACACATGCATGCAACTCTATACCCACAGTGGCGTATACATTCATGTGAAAATCTTTTTATTTTACACGCATGCAAATTCAATCATCTAACAAATTGTGGCACCTTTGAATGCAGTATGAAATTTATACAATAACGTGCAACTTAGAGTTTGAAAAGCAAGAAGGCGCAATTCCACTACCACATGGACATACAACCTACAACGCTCTCCTCCCCAAGGGCACAGTAAGGAATGTGACCCAACGCTGCAGACAGTGGGAGGGTCCCCCCACGGAGAGGGACGAGGGTTTGGAAGGGAAAACTTAAATTTGGACAGAGCAGATCAAGCAATACTGTAAAGAGCACTACATTATTTAATGGCATTCTAATGCGGTCATACGGAAAGAAAGGGTTTTGAAAACAAAACACTTGAGGTTAGTGAAAGTGCATTCAATTGAGTAGAACTAATTATTCCCTAGACGCTGAGATCATTCTTCCAAGCCATAAACGAGTCAAACAAAAGTGAAAGGAAATAAACAGCATCCCTATAATCCTTGCAGCTCCGAAGTCGCTAGATCATCTATTTGGCCTGGTGATGAAGAAGGTGGACAATACATAGGGTAATTTGCATGCGTGTAAAATGAAAGAATTTTTGCATGAATGTATACGCAACTGTGGGTATAGGTTTGCGTGGAAGGTTCATTTTATGTGTGGTTTTGTTCCCTTAAAACAAGTGGTGACCTAACGCCACACGCCCTTCCGGCGGCTAGCGGGGTGTTATGTAGATGTAAATTTCCGTACTTCAGCCACATATATTTATTTATTCGTACAACAAGTAACCCAAAAAACAAACAAATTGGCGTTTACATTGAATCACCAACAAAACGAAATGAAACGAAAGAGATAGTAAATAAATATTTAAATAAATATTGAACAGAATTAGCTGAAAAAAACATTTACATTACATAAAACACTGGCAACGCGTTGGATTTCAACAAAACATTCAGCAGAAATACAAAACTTGACTAGTCAATTCATCAAAGCACGAGTTGCAGGACAAAGATTAGAGCGAAAGTCTGAGATTTGAGAACGAGAAAGATGGGAGGGAGGATGGGATATTAATTTCATAAAGAAAGTGGAAAGAGGAAATTGAAAGCGCACGGGAGGCGGTGTTAAAGAGATCTCCGAGTCACGGATAAACAGCACTGGAGAAGGTGAAAGAGGGACGGGTGTCTCCTTTTCCGAGAGGGGGCGTTAAGAGGAAGGAATTTGCAGGAGAGTTCGTGAGAACGGCTACTGATGATCCCGTGGAGAAATTTTAAGTCTGCTAATGTACATTTCCGTAGCCGAGGAGCGGTCCCGAGTTCAGAAGAGGACGCTTTGGCGAGATTTCTCGCGCGTGTGTGTGTGTGTATATATATATATATATATATATATATATATATATATATATAAAAAAAATATATATATAATATATAAATAAATATATATATATAATATATATATATAGTATATAATATATATATATAATATATATATAAATATATATATATAATATATATATATATATAATATATATATATATATATATATTATTATTTATTAGGTAATCTACCGGTGAACGTAGGTTTTTGGATGGAAACAGCTACTAAATAAAACATTTTGTGATTCCTAACAAAGCACAAAATCCAGCATCCTACCCTATATCAAGCCCCTCTTCATCTCTGAGTACTTTCTTCCTCCCTTCATCCCGTCCAACATCCCTATCCTGTTCCTTCCTTTTCCTCGTTTGCCTACCATTCTCCCCTCAATTACAGTCTTCAACATCCCAATGCCGGTCAACACCCCCTTCATCCACTTTTCCTGCCTCCATAGGATTGCTCCCAACAAACCCCTCTCTTCGCCCACCATACCAAGTACTTCCTCATTTGTTTTCTTCTCTGTCCATTTCACCTTCTCCATTCTTCTCCAAACACACATTTCAAAAGCCTCCAGTCTACGTCTATCCTCCCGCTTCAGTGACCACGTTTCCGCACCGTACATAACTAAGCTCCATATCAAAGTTTTTACGAGTCTTTTCTTAACATCCTTACTCAGAGTCCCCGTCATCAACTACCTCCTCCTTGTGAAAGCCTCTTTGCCTAGCGCAATTCTTCTCCTTACGTCCCTACTACTTTGACCGTGTTGGTCCAAAACACTACCGAGATACGTAAACTGTTCTACCTGCTCTAGGTTTCGCCCTCCTATTTTAATGTTTAATTTAGCCTTTTTCTTCCTGGAAAATCGCATTGCCTTTGTTTTATTTACATGTATATTTACTCATATATAGAGTCTCATCCCATATTTATCGTACTGAATTTCCAATTCACTCAGCACTGCTTGCAGCCCCTAGCCTGACTGACAAATTAGAGCTTGGTCATCATCAAACCTAACTGATTTTACGATTTCCCCTCCGACTTTCATTCTTACCTCACCAGTGTCAATGATGGAAAACATAGAGAGTCCCGGTTAGGGGAATGATTTTTGAATTCCTCCGCAAAGGTCACTGCTGCGAAATTTCGCTCAGTTTCTTTGAATTCATCAAAAATAAGTTTGTATTAATTGATTCGGGACAGGTAACACTTAAGCTCAGACCGAGTAAAAAATTGTCTAGCTTTTTTATTTTCGGAAGACTCTAAACCTCGGTACATGCAGGAAGAGGTCCGTCGTGGAACAACTCCTTTAAACAGGGGCTCGAAGAAGGTGGAGTGAAACCGCCGAGTTTCTTCACCTTGGCACTCCCGAGACCCATTAACCCCATCCACGGCCACCGGGGGAAGGAAGAGCAGCGAGGAGGTCAAACGGGGGAGAGGGAGGCATCATTCCTTCCCGTTCGCGCAGTCGAGCGCGGAGACCACTTTCTAACCACCCCGCCAGTCGGTGACCGAAATTCCGGCGTCACCCCGAGCACGTAGCGGCCCCATAGAGCTTGTTAAGAGTGTGCGAGGCGTCTTGCGGGCCTTCATAGCCTTCAGGGCCAGAGCGACGAGCAGTCGCGCGGAAAGAGGATGATGGATCGATATCCGAAACATTGAATGCATTTCACTAAAATTTGGCGAAATCGTGTTCCCTGAGACGGTAGGATATGCATGTAAGGGAAAAAATGAAAAAAGGCTGGCTTTAAAAAAATTCCCCGCTAACCATATGACATATGTATAAGGTAAGACATCAGTTAGATTATAGAGTGAATAGATTCGCATTAGTGGGGGATAGGATAAGGAAAAATAATCCTTTCATGATGGCCGTATTGCAATGTTTTATTTTGAATCGGCAGCGTTCATTACAGTTTTTAATTTTCGCATAAATTCGCTCAATAGGAATTTTTGTGGTATTTTTGTAAAATCCGTATTTACGGTAAGTTCGATCGAAAACGGCGAGATGTACCACCCACATTATATATATATATATATATTATATATATATATATATATATATATATATATATATATATATATATATATATATATATATATATATAAACCATAAACACAGTAATCAACCCGAAGGTCGGTTTAGTAGGTGATGGTAGAGATCACCCAGTACTAAGCCCTATACGGCGTGTGAAAATTCACACACCAGGGTAGGGGGGGCAGTTCCTTTCCCTGTGCCGGTTATGGTTTCCCAGGAAGACCTGGTACCCAAAAAATCCCTTTAGCTTGGGTGGAGCTGCAGGTGCCCAAAGTGCCTTGCTCGGGAATCGAACCCGGGACCCTCCGGTCAGCATGTATGAATGCATGTGTGTATATATATATTTTTTAAGATAATCTACCGGTTAAGATAGGTTTTTTGATGGACACAACTACCAAAGAAACAAACATTTTACTACTCCTAACAAAACACAATATCCATCATCCTACTCTATATCAGGTCCCTCTTCCCTAGTTTTTGCCCTTCCATTTTAATGTTTAGCTTAGCATTTTTCTTTCTAGAAAATCGCATAACCTTTGTTTTATTAATATTGATTCTCATATATATAAATAATTTTATATATATATATATATATATATATATATATATATATATATATACATATATATATATATATATATATGTATATATATATATATAGTCCAGGGGGTAGAGTGTTGGACTACTGACCGGAGGGTCCCGGGTTCGATTCCCGGGCAAGGCACTCTGGGCACCTGCAGCTCCACCCAAGATATGTGATTTTTTGGGTACCAGGTCTTCCTAGGAAACCATAACCGGCACACGGAAAGGACCCGGGCCCCTTACCCTGATGTGTGAATTTCACCCGACGTATCGGGCTTAGTAATGGGTGAATTCTACCAACACCTACTAAACCGACCTTCGGGTTGATTAGCGTGTTTATGTTTATATATATATATATATATATATATATATATATATATATATATATATATATATATATAATTATATCCGCTTCAAAAATGTTATGTAAATTCAAATTTCTTTCCGATTACAGAAAGTCGAATATAACTTACAATTATGATAACCACGACCTATAAGTGATCAAGATCGCTGCTTCTGCTGCTGGACACTCAAATGACCCACAATGAAAGACGAACTTCGGCAATAATGACTTTTTGACGTCGCAGCCAAGAAAAATTTTACCGTTTTATTCGTACGCGAAAATCATAAGAGGTTTCAAAGCCGTGACGTCACAACTTCGGCATTGTCGAGGCACGCCATTATCCGAGGCAGTGACGTCAGTGCTTCGTCACTGCAGATGCTCGACGATCTCGCGAATCCTTGCTGAATGAGACCCAAGGACACTCCCTCTCCATGCCAGGACTCGTTAGAGAGGAAAAAACACACGAGGCATAGTACACGGGGTGGGGGCGAACCCCGGCGGTGACCCAGAGGGCTCTAACGAGGCATCCGCTCGCTAAGGCCCGGCGAATCCGCCACGCGTAGGAAAGACTCTTCAAAGAATTGGAAGAACGGCATTGGGGGCGGGGGAGTACGCGGACAGTAGGCAATTCTTTCCCACACTCCGAACTAAATAATATGATTTATATAAATTTTTATGATTTTTAACTAAATTTTGACGGATTTAAAGGAACAAGATACGAAATATTCTTCAACTGAAATTTCGGGGGCTTTTAAGTAACAAGAGGTTATGACGAAATATTTGGTTACGACATCTTTATCCTTTAATGGATATTGTGGGATGAGAATTCGTTTTAATGGAAATCAGTGGGAAAACTCTAGACGATTCAGGGAAGGAGTGAAAACACGAATACAATACTTGTAAACAACAGGAAAGCAGGATTAACGCAGTTAGAGACTGTGTTGAGCGAAAGAAGACAATTGAATAATCAAATAGAACGAATAAAAATCGAAAATTTGAGACTTTGCAGAACTTATCCATTATGGAAAGCAAAATTGCAACTTTGTTAATTCCACTTATTGTTTTATGTCTTACGGCTCGAGTTCCAATGCATAGTAGTATCATCTTCAGGTCTACCGGAAGAATGGCTGAAGATGATACCATATATACCCGTATCGTAAGATTAAAACATTAAGTGTGGAATCAACAAGCGGAAAGTTTTCTTTCCTTTATATAGATGAAATTTGGACAACAAGAGAAGAGTATAAATATGCAGAGAATATTTAGCGATATGAAAAAGAACAATATTAAGACCGAGGAAAAAGTAGAAAGACATCACGCGAATGCTAAAAAAAAAGGAACCGTTTGAAAGCAAAAATTAAGGGAAAAGAAGTACACATTTTTTTAAGGAGCTAATAAAAAAATCAAGAAAAGAAACTTGCATCAGAACACCATATCATCCGGAAATAAAATTTAGTTCCGACGGAAAAAAATGATTTCATGATGTTGATATAATATTTGAGGGGTATAAATGACTAATTCACTCAGCGACATCTCAGGGTTCATTTGGGCGAATGCGCATCGCGAATCACGAGTTTCAGGCCAATGGCGAGGGTCCGTCGTGGGCCGTGGTCCATTCCAGCTGATACATACAAGGATTTACAATAAGAATTTCAGCGCTTGGTTTTTCCCGAGATGCACGAGATGACGACGCCCCACGTTGCCATGGTGAACGTGGAAAAGATCCTTCTGTGGAAGAACACCCAAGTGTCCCATTCGATCCCACGAAGTGATGCCCGAGACGACCTCACATGCAAACATTGCATCGATGTGGGGAATTTCCTCATGATTCAGGTTCTATGAACGTCCTCCCACTAATTCTCTCCTTTCCAATTGACGCTGCGTAGTTATGTAGTCCTGCCTTACCTTTTGGCCAACATACAGGGGGCGTTCTTTAAGTAATGCAATTGAATTTCCCGCACCGCTCCTATTGATTGGAATGGGATCGAACCACTCGTGGTAGGTGGGGGGGGGGACGCTAAGCATTACCGGAAAGGCTTAGTGCCGCCCCCAGATACTGCAAGTAACTAGATCCCACTCCGACCAATAGAAGCGGCGCAGGAAACTCAATTGCATTACTTTTGGAACGAACCCTGCAATCGACTGAACAGAACAATACTACGTAAAATGCCTAAGTTAACATACTTTCAGAAGTTTCTTTTCAAGTGACATGGTTTTCCACCTATTTGTATCAATTATTCGTCTACATTTGACTGAAATTAAGTGATCAGGTAATCCGAACGTTGGGATGGATATATTGGGAACGGAGAGCATCTTAAAAATCGTATCTATAAAGAATTGCGTACTGCCAGCTGCCTCCTCCTGTTAACAGCCAGGACATATCGTTATTGGCAACGTTATGGTCTTCCTAGTTAGCAAAAACTTCACTTCTTCCCTTCCGGCGCGACTCCAGGAAAAGAGATCACTCGGAAACAAGTCAGACCCGTTGCATCCAGTGGGAAGGGGCAAACAGACGAGTGCGATTTTCTCAAACCTTAAGAAAGTTTTTGACAAATTCCGACATTTCGAATTCTCATTTAAGCAGTAAAAGATGTGGAATAAACAGAGAAGACAGCAAACTGGATCCTCGACTTTCTCGCCGACCGCAAAGAAAGTAGTAATGGGCAACTCGATTTCCAAGCACTTGGAAGTATCTTTGGTATCCCTGAGGGTAGCACAGCAAGCGATTCAATGGGAATCTGAAATTGTGTCAAATCCTAAAGCAAAACTTAATCGAAATCCGTTCGCACATGACATCATCAAAATTTGTCAAGAAGTAAAGGAATGCGAAATTGCGAAAATAACCACGTAAAATCGGCTGCATACACAAAATGCAAGTGTGATTAGGGATTCGTATCATGTGAACACGGTGCTTCTTTTTCTTATTCTTCTTAATTACCTCTTTTTAAAGAAACTAAAAGTGAACTCATGCTAATATGAACACCGGGGGAAGGTTGAAATAAGTTTCCATCAACAAGTGAAATACTTGTTGTGCTCACGCTGTGGCATGGTTACCTTAATTGCGAGTGACTTAATATTGGCGATTCAATTTGAACAACCTGAAAATTTGGCACCACTGTGGATCCTGAGTATTTATTTCTAGAATGCACTGCGCCTATGCGCGATTCTCCTTGACCCGGAAGACTTTCCCGAGACCAGGACATTACTGATTTGCAAAGCAAATTCTCTCCGATAACGCTGGTGCGACACTTGGCAATTACAATTAAACTTAAAAAAGTGCGTAATGATGATTTTTAAAAAAATATCCCACCCGACCGCTGCTACTGCATCGGGAACACCGAAATGGTATGTGTAGACTCGATTAAATACCTAGGCGTCACCCTCACTGACGATCTCTCTTGGGTGAAACTCATGCGGGGAATATGTGGACAAGCTAAAAAAATATTAGAATTTATTAGAAGAGTACTGAGTAAATGTAATGAAAAGGTCAAAGAGAACTGTTATCTGTCGTCGGTTAGGCCTCATTTAGAATATGCTGCCAGTATGTGGGATCCCCACTGAAGTTGGATTAATGCCGAATTGGATCGCGTGCAGCGTAGAGAATCTGGATTTGCGAAACGTTGTTAAGAAAAGCTGTGCAGTGAATGCAAAATATCAGAGAAACTAGGCTGGGAATCACTCAATGGAGCGAAGGTTAAATTACAGATTAAATATCTTGCATAAATTGGAAGGATGTCTCTTTAGCAGTGATGTTGAAAATGTATTATTACCCCTATCGTACTAAGTTAGGCGAGATCATGTCAATAAATTAGAGAGAGTGTAGAACAGATGTATTTTAGATATCATTTTTTCAACGAACGATGAGGAATCAGAATAACATTGTTCGACCGCGGTAGGGTCATGTTCAGGTCAAAATTAGTCTGGGGTGTATTCACCCCCTGCCACACACCCTAGCTGTAATTTTCAGGGTACTGAAATTAAAAAAACATTCCCTTTCATCCTCGTTCACCCAAAGACGCACGCCACTGAAATAAAATTTTAAGCTTCGAATTCAGGCGTCGATGCTCCTTCTCGTCCCGTCCAACCTTTATCATGCGAGTATTCCATTCCAAGTAACGCCATGGTATTGGATTGATGACGAGATAAAGGAACTTACACGTGAGGAGGAACTTCAAAGAAGTGCACCTTCTGGTACTTCTTCAGGTGCTCCTCGTCGTAGATCGGCAAGGTCTTGTACGGGTTGACCGATATCAATACTGGTCCAATGTATGTCTGCAAGAGAAGAGAAAATATTTAAGATCCTCATGTAAGAAGCGACCTAAAAGAGGGATGGAAACTAGGTGCGACTGCGACCTTTCGCCTGGGACAGGTTGCTATCGTTCTGGTCTGGTTCGTACCTTTCTTGAAATGTCTTTAATTACTAAGCACGCGGCAAATACGAGGGTCATCCGGAAAGTAGTACCCGTTCGTGCCGCATGAAGTGCTGACGACGCGAGTAGCCGCTGGACGAGGTCAGATAGCTTCAGTGGCTTGTCTGCCTTCTCTGAGCCAAGTTGCGTGACGCTAGCATTGCCTGTGTTGTTTCTGTGATTGTTTACAATGTTTAAAAAAATTGAGAACGCCGCCAGTTGTGAAGTGAGGGCAGTGATTAAATTCCTCAATGCAAGAAACGTTCGCCCATGTGATATTCATCGCCAATTAAAGGAGGTGTATGGAGACAATGTAATGGACGAGTCGTCTGTTCGGCGGTGGTGTCGCAACTTCAACATGGGGAGGGGGAACACACACGACGATGAGCGTTCGGGGAGACCGTCTGTCATTACAGACCAACTGGTGAGCTCAGTTGACGAATTCGTGAGGAACGATCGGCGCGTCACAATTGATGACATCTGTGAGCATTTTCCCAATGTTTCTCGAACAATTGTTCATGAAATTGTTAAACACCATCTGCATTATGCAAAAATTTGTGCAAGATGGGTCCCTCGCGTATCTCAATGAGCTGGCGGCGAAGGACTATGCAGCAGGAATACAGAAACTTGTCACACGTTATGACAAATGCCTTAATTTGCTTGGAGATTATGTTGAGAAGTAGTTTAAAGTATCCTCTTTCAAATAAAATTTTTTATGTTTGTTAATATTTACTTTTGTGTCTTTATTTCACGAACGGGTACTACTTTCCGGATGACCCTCGTATATTTATAAAACTTGAGGGAGAATACATAGGCCAAATATTTAAACAAAAAATTCAGAAAAAACAGATACAATCAGTTTCCGACTTAAATAGGTGGAATTTTGACCAACGTGAGGTCCAGAAAACAAAATAACAATGCGATTCTATTGGAATAGGAGTGTTTTTTTGCACTCTGTATCTCATGGTAGAAAAAAGATGTTTCTTCCTATTTATCCGAAGATGTATACTTCTAATGCCTGTGGAAAAAACTTCGAATTACTCGATATGAAATCTCCCTCTACAACATGCAAATCAAGAAGAAGGACTGAGATGGAACAAAACACACATGTTTGTACGTAGCTGTTTCGTCGGAATAGGCATATGCTACGAGTTGAACAAACAGAAATATCAAGGTTCAAGTTCAAAAGTTGTTTATTTATCCAAGTTGTTGTACATAACATTTATAAATCAATCATATAACAGATAACAGGTAACAATAAATAACAGTGTACAACAAACAAGGAAGCCCTGTTTTAGGCTGTGCACCTCTTCAGGGGAGTTGAACAGAAATATCAAGGTGGCATTGGCTTGGTTTTATAGGCGACTGATAAGCTTGAAAGGGGTTGGGTGGTGAGAAAATGCGCGCTTTTTGATTCGCAATCAAAAGTGAAAAAATAAAAGGCACACTTCTTACTACTGAAAATAAAGACATGCTAAAATCGAGTACTTTCATCCATTCCGAGATAATTGTTACATGACGTGGAATTACTAGACCGTGAAGAAATTATTATTATTGTTAAAATATAAATCTCGAAGCAATTAGGCAAATGTACTGGTGGCAACGGACAATCTTACAATGCACATACATACACAAGAGGAACAGATATGAGACAAAATGCTTTTATATATGTACAATGACACTTTAAGATTAACAACCGTACCTTTACCTCCACTCAGGGGCCAGGTTCACACTAACAACGCTCCGTCCATAATGACGCACTCTTCAATTTCATATACCGTTCAAAATCACGCTCCGTTAACACATCATACACTTTTGCAATGAAACTTCTCCCGCGGTTCACATCACATAACGACAATATTTTAATAAGTACAACAGTAGAAATGAGAGTCCATCGTTCCTTTTGATCAGTAACATACTACACGCTCCCACCAATAAAGTAGACTGTTTTTGAAATTTTAGTGCACATAACCTTCTTCACTGTAAATGAAAAAGAAACACTTTGTTCCAATCCACCACTTTATTACAGGTACGACTAGTTTCGACGCTACGGCGTCATCCTCAGGTACCTAGAACTTTACTCAATTACCTCAGGTAGTAGATAGGAAAAGCCGTTCCTGAAACACGCCATCTTGGATTTTCTGGAAGTCGGTTCCTAACCCGAGCTGGTACGTTTTCCTACGGTTGGCCGGTTACTATTAGTTATAGTCGATCAACGGACCCGTTCCAGTAGCGTCGAAACTAATCGTACCTGTAATAAAGTGGTGGATTGGAACAAAGTGTTTCTTTTTCATTTATTAAAATGAACTTCCACAAAGTTGAGGCTGAATCTATTGAACTTCTTCACTGTAATTGAGGGGAGAATGTTAGGCAAACGAGGAAAGGGAAGGAACAGGATATGGATGTTGAACGGGATGATGGGGGGAAGAAAGTACTCAGAGCTGACGAGGGACCTAATGTAGTAGGATGTTGTGTTGTGCTATGGGTCACAAATTATTTAATTAGTAATTATGTCCATCCAAAAACCTACCTTAACCGGTAGATTACCTAATAAATAATAATAATAACCTTCTTCATGTTATCAGGCAAGCCACTTTGAGGGTGTGTGGCAGGAGGTGATTCCACGCGATGTACATATATGCAACATGATAGGTTGAGTCATGCATAACCATTAGCTACCAATAAATATGTTTAAAAACGTAAATAAATTTTACAACAACTGCATGCACTACGGTATCCTAGTATAAAACACTTGGCTACGCATTCGACACAATCTGGTAATAGGGAGAACGGTAAACCTTTCATGAGGGCAAATGAAATATAGAAGAGAGCGAAACCTACTCGCTCTGATTTATTTCTTTTTTGGAGGTCATCCTCGTGTTTGTTTCTAAATTGTGCACATAGACACGCATATTATCCGAATGGGGTCGGACAACCGCATCTACGATCCAACCGGACGGCGACTTTTCTTTTGATATGGGTTCTTCATGGGAAGCCAGTGGCGATGCAGGGAAAGGCATCTGCCCCATAACCTTTATACGTGAAGGTCATGCGCCTGAGGGCATAGTTCCGAGGTTATCTCCGCCCTCACCTTTCAAACCCCACCACTAAGCCGACTACATATGTGTTTTAGCTTTCCTACGTCGGTAAATCAAGGAATGGGCCACCCAGGGAGTGTGACCCACAATGATTCAACACTCACGTCACCCCCTGATATATAAAAAAAGCACGTTTTACGAATTACACAATAGCTTCGTTCACTAGAACTGCCGCTTTCGGCGTTTATGGCATCATCATGTACACGTTACATTTGGAAGAAATATACATTTCGCTATCACGAGTCCAGAGAGCACCCCATCACTCGCTCTTTAATTTCAAGCACGATAAATCTCATTTTGTCGAACGTTGTCGATTGATCGAGGGCGATCGAGAGATCTCAGCACTCCCACTACCTTTGTAAGAGAATCGTGTCGGACTGGGCAGTTCAGAACGATTGAAAATCCTACTCAAATCATTGCTTCTCTAATACCCAAGCCAAAAAGCCTATTCATTCACTTACATTTACACGATATACTTTATAGATTCTACATCTCTACATCTACATAATACCCCGCAATCCGCCACAAGGGCGTGTGGCGGGGGGCGTTAGGTCACCACCCGTAAAAGAGAACAAAACCACATGCAAACCTACACCCACAGTGGCGTATAAGTTCATGCAAAAATCCTTTCAACTTACACGAATGTAAATACATATATTATCAGCTGACAAACAATTGCACCTAAGGATGCAGTAAAAAATGTATCCAACAATGTGCAAGCTAGAATTTGACCAGCAGGGAGGCAAAGTTATCCTATCACATGGGCATGCAACATACAATCGGGGGGCTTGAGAAGTAAGTCATTTACGTTGAGAAAAATACACTGCTTTAGTTGAGATTGCCGCGGTGGATTTTCATGACGTGATTATCAATTTCCTCCAATGGGAGCGACATCACGAGAAAAGCATCGATGACAGATTTTTCCCATTATTCCGAACGCCCTGAGGATGTGCGAGGGAAAACAAAAGAGAGAGAGAGAGAGTCGTGGAAATCTGGATTCGAATTCTTATACTGGAAATGGAATATTTATTCTTTTTACACGAGGCGTGTTACATAAATAATTCATTATGTTTTGACGACCGACTACTACAGCTGACACTGGATGACATTCTCCGAGTGCTGCAGATCGTCCCACCAGGTGCAGCAGTGGAGCGATTGTCTTTGAACTGACCGTCACGAGGAAATTGAAAGAACAGGTGAACGCAATTCAATCCGCAATATATATAACCCCAAGTCCATATTTTTCTCGTTTCCAAGGCACTTAATGCCACCACGCGAACTGTGCGTTTAACTCAGATAAAAGGAGTAAATGTGTCGAAACGAATCTTAACAAGATTGGAAATCCTGCTTTGACGCGGCGATGACGATGAGATTAAGATAAACTCTTAGGTTTGGATTACTCTACCACAGCGCATAACAGCCCTTTTCGTTCGTCCACTCAATCAACAATCTAAAAAAATAAACTCTCCATCATCTGCCGTCATCTGTGGCCTTCATATATTTTTTGTGATATCTCCAGATAAGAGATAAGGGATCCTCCTCTCCTTAATGGCGATGTGGCGACATCCTCAGCTTAACTTGAACCTTTCCAACCGACCAATCATCAGCCTCGGCTGACGAGCTACGCCATGGATAGAGTTGGCGATAGAGCTGAAAATTTAAATTTAAACACCCTGCCTTTAGTTTTAAATATAAATATTTTCCTAGTTCATTCAATGAGGAGATTGCATATTTTCCGATACTACCTTGATTGAGCCCGTTTAGTCGTTAGATTGATTTTTCACCAGGGACTGAAATACGGTTAGGTTATGTATCTATCATAGAACACACCGCTTGATAATTAGTAGAATAGAGATGCCTTCTATAATACGATTCGCCGGTCATTTGGAATCAAATCTTCGACGAGTTTGCGATGTTTACCGTCTGTGGCAGTGATCGGACGTCCGCTGCGTGCTTGATCATTAATTATACATTAATTTCGGTTCGTCCGGAAAATAAGTGTACTGAGCTCAGGAAAAAAAATTATTACACTTTTACATATCTTAAGCTAATATTCCTCAAAATAGGACCCTTGTGAGTCGATACACTTGTTCCAGCGGCGTTCCCATTCCAGGAACTCTCCCGCGAAGGCATCATCGGGAACCTCTCGAAGACTCGTCGTCGACCTCTTCTCTGCCCTCCACGAACATCTTGTGCCACCGAAAGACCATGTTTCTGGACATGGCTGACTCCCCGTAAGCCTGGTTAATCATACCGACAGTTTCGGTAGACGATTTCCCAAGCTTTACCGCAAATTTGATGGAATAACGCTGCTCCAAAAACTTCGGCATCGCGTTCCGTGACGTGGGTCGAAGCGTGGAGGTTCGCGTTAACATAGCTCCTCACTACACCACAGCTCAGAGCCGACTGCCTTTTTCAGCGTCGCTTGCCAACATACCCCCCTCCAATCGCAGCCCGTCAGAGCGGTGCTGGGCGCGCCTGGAGCGGCGCGCCCAGCCCAGGAGTCAGTACACTTATTTTCCGGACGAACCCTGTAGCTTTAACAGGCTCGCACCCACGGAATTTTACTGCACATAGATTTACAGTAGACCTATCAACGTCATCGTCACCATAAACAGCTTTTAAACGACGACGAATCTCACTAGGAGTCACTTTTTCAGCAATTAAAAATTCGATAACAGCACGGTGTTTTACTCGCGTTGACATAGCACTAGAATACGTCTCCATACTTCCGCTTCTCAAAATACACTGGATGAATGTAACGACCTCAAACCCGCGCATGCATGTTTAGGGGAGAATGTTACTTCCACATTACACTAAAAGTGCTTCTGAAGGTCATTTTGTTTGTGGTCTACAAGCATGTGTGCATTAGTTCTCAGCCTATTCTCGTAGCTTGTCCGAAGGCACTTCGACCAATTGATGATCTTTGGGTACGTTAACGTGACTATTTCGACTTAGTAACTGTATTACGCCACCTTACGCTTCTAATTATCTCATAATTTAATATAGTTGTTCTATGCACACTTTTTACATGGGCTGGTAATCGTAGGAAGTCATAATCTTCCCCTTTAAACCCATTAAAATGCCACTCTGGTCTCGGGGTGCATTAACGCAACGGGACTAAGGAATTAACTTCATTAGGCACGTATATCTTGAAATACGAGCAATTGATGGACATTTCTATCCGTTATCGCTCCAGGTAAGAATTCATTAGGCGTTTTAATTACCTAATCCCAAATGGTTAAGCATATGACAGGGAGGGTAATTAATTGTGCAAGAGATAAAAGGGAAGTAAGATGCCATTTTCTGACGTCGAAGACTGGAAGATTTACAAGGCTTCGTAGCGATGAAAACGTCGTTTCTTTAAATGCGCCGTTTCCCTTTTCCAATCCAATTAAGAGAAGCTAAAGGGTCTCAAGAAGCCGATGCATTACAAATTTTTTAACGTTATCTTTTTGGCCTTTGTGGCATATCTAAACCCACATAAGAGTGTATTGAAATGAAATGAAATAATTTACTTTGTAATTCCACAAACTTTATTTAAAAAACACGACCCAGGTTGACCTGATGATGACCATCATCATTGACTGGATGATGACGTTCAACGTCGAAACCTGAGTCGTGGTTTTTAAATAAAGTGTGTGGAATTACACAGTAAATTATTTCATTTCATTTCAATATGTAATCAAATTCAATAAAGTTACGCCTGAGACAGCAAATTTTACGTAAAGAGTGGTTTTCGTGACAGCACCAATCTGAGAGTTGAAAGGGGCGAATTCACATCGTCACTAAAAGTTCATAAATGTCAGTGAATTCACATGAGACATAAACGATAAAGAGTGGCTCGGGTGCAAGAAGTACTACATGCGAATCAGTATTCAAGTTCAACTAGTGCTCAATGTATGTTAAACGAACTATTCGTGATGATTATAGAACAAGCGAGTTGACGAAACTACCAAAGCTAAGAAATTATCCCGGTCCGATGATAAACCATGATGGCTTTTTTGTGCAGATCGTGGATAATAATATTTTAACCAGTTTTCTTCTGATCTCATATCTATCATACGCACTAGTCTAGTGTAATAAGACGCGTAAAATGTTTTGAATTCTTTGTAAAAGAGTCATGCTTAAAATTTACCAAAACACTTCGGTCATGTTGGTCCAAAGCACTCCTGAGATACGTTAACTGTTCCACCTACTTTAGTTTTTGCCCTCCTATTTAAATGTTTAGCAGTCTTTTATTTCTGTAAAATAGCATAACTTTTGTTTTATTAATATTTATTCTCATCCCATACTTGTCACACTGAATTTCCAATTCACTCGGCAATGCTTGCAACCCCTTGGCTGACTGACAAACCAAAACTTGGTCATCAGCAAACCTAACAGATTTTACGAAATCCCCGCCCACCCTGATTCCTACCTCCAGTTCCTCCCATGCCTCTTTGATCATTTCCTCTGCAAACAGGCTGCACAGCACCGGTGATAATGGGCTACCCTGCCTTACACCTCTTCCTAACACTGCCCATCCGGACTCCCCGTTCCCCACTCGCACCTGAGCAGTCTGAGACATGTACAGGTTGCGGATTAGCCTCCTTTGCCTCCAATTTATTCCTATTTTCTGCAATATACTCATTAGGTTTTCCCAATTCACTCTATCAAACGCTTTTTCGAAATCCACGTAACAGGCAAATACCTTCTGGTTGTATCCTATATTCCTTTCGATTAGTGATCTCATTAATACAATAGCATCGCGCGTCTCTACCCTATCTAAACCCTAAGTAATCATTTGCGATACCCTCGAGTATATGCTATGATAAAATTGCCATATGTGAAAACGACAACTTCTGCAAAGGTTTAAATGATATCTGCTTTAGTATCAGCTTCAATTGATAGTCAAGGTTTTTAAGTTTTACTTTGTGTGTTTTTTCTAATAAAATCAGCTTTTAAAAATAAATATGTGTTACTTTTGAATTAACAGTTTTTATTTCCTACGTTTAACCAATCTTCAGTTTCTTTCAAAGGATATATCGGTCGAAAATACAAAAGGTTGCCAGTTGACTAATCAATAGTACTTAAATGTATTTTGTTTTCACCAATTACATTATTATTTATCGACCTCGTAGTAGCAGTTAAAAACTAGGTTAGGAATATTGTACTATTTCAAAATACTCGTAAAAATTTTGCTTTGATGGATGATGTGTGAATTTTTTTACTGTTTCAATAAATCGATGACACAGATAAAGATGCCTGGTGAGCCAAAACATCATCGGAACAGGGCGAGCGTCCCCCATTGGGCTACTTCGAACCAACACTCAATAACAAAGTAATTGCGAGGTAAAAAAACTCATTTTGAAAAAATTATCGACCTTTCCAAACATTCGAAGTTAAAGCATGATCCTATCGATGACCGATTTTTTTAAAACAATGTAATCAATGCGTGTTTTAGGTTCTGGCAGAATCCGAGCATCAATAAGGAAAAAAAAGAGTAAAGTTCGAATTTACGCCTGAATAATCTAAAAAAACATTTTGAAGTAACAGTAGTATATGTAGCGCTTTCCGTTCTGTTCGACGTGGTGCAGCAATTGAGATGATACCGCAAGCACTTCGGAAGAAGGTAAGGACATCGTGTTAAGAGGAGGGAGGAGGAAAAGAGGTAACAAGGAAAAATGGGAAAGTTAACAGCCCGTTGTTCTAAGGCTAGAGCTACGCGCATGTCTCCCTCTCTCTCTCTCTCTCTGACCCGGAAACTCTTTTGAGGAATAAAAGGGAGTCTGCCTTTCTCCGGGTCACCGACGGCGCCTCGATAAAGAGAGAAAAGTTCCTCCGCCTCTCTCAAGGAGTTGTCAATCGGGAGAGTGAAAAAAAAGACCGGTCGGTACATCTCCACCTTCAATTGTTTCTTCCATGGCGATGGGTCGCCTCATTTGCATGGGAGCGTCGAGAGGGAGATTCCTCGGGCAATTTTGTCCGACGAGTGAGCCTAAAAAAATAAGCGGTCCGAGTCGTCATTCGGGAAGTCTTTAAGATGCGCGATCGCGAACGTTTGAAGCACCGGCGCCCACTCCTCCACCTCTTCCCCCCGGTCCCCCCCTGGAGAAAACAAAAAGGCGAAGCTTTCTCCGCGCACGGGTAAGGGCCCGAGAGTGTGAGCCACTCGGGTGAAAACCCCCCTGCACCAAAGCATAAACCAATTGCAAGTAGTTCCTCTCCTGTTGCCCCGAGCAGGTGAGCGCTGTCCCCCTTCCCTCGTGATGGGACTCCCGCGGAAGGGAAAGTCACCGCCCTTCTCTCGCCATCTCTCCCCGCGGCAATAAAACCCGTTCTCGCTTCCGTAACAAGACCCGCGCTCATGTCCATGGGATTGGGGGGGGGAGGGGGGACTCGGACGAGAGATGTATCGCAAAACGATTTTCAGGTTACAAGTTCCAGCGGCGCCGAAACGTTCGCCGAGTGTCTCGCTGCGGACCTCTAACCTCTGTAGACGCGAGGTAAGGGGCAATCATGAATTTTATACGGATATATGGGTCGTGGTAGTCCAGGGATAGAGCGTTGGACTACTGACCGGAGAGTCCGGGTTCGATTACCGGGCAAGCCTTACTGGGCACCATCAGCTCCACCCATTGTTTCGGGTACCAAATCTTTCTGGGAAACCATAACCGGCACAGAGGAAGGAACTGGCCCCCCTTAACACCCTGATGTTTGAATTTCCCACACCGTATAGGGCTTAGTACTGGGTGAACTCCACCAAATATTTTACCGTTGTAAACGAAGGAGCAGACTCATCCAGAGTAGAATCCAGTTCAGCTTTTATATTGGTTGGGCTGAGACTTTTCAAATAAAAGTATTGTATCACATAACGATGACCAATTTTCTCCATTTTCACAAATTCACTGAAAACGTTCACTATTGATGACTGCCAAACAAACCCTAAACAACGTAGCGTCGTCAAACTTGAAACATTTGCTTTATAGATTGCGTACTTTCTAATACAGTGATATTTTTCAAACAACTACGGCCATCTCTGAGTCAGGCCTTTTACTAATGGGACCACCCTTGTAAAATTTTCCCGTCTATTACAGTCTTCAACATCCCACTACCGATCAATACGCACTTCATCCACTTTTCCTGCCTCCATAGGATTGCTCCCAACAAACCCCTCTCTTCGCCCACCATACCAAGTACTTCCTCATTTGTTTTCCTCTCCGTCCATTCAACCTTCTCCATTCTTCTCCACACCCACATTTCAAAATTCCTCAATCTACGTCCATCCTCCTGCTTCAGTGACCACGTTTCCGCGCCGTACAAAACTACGCTCAAAATCAAAGTTTTTACGAGTCTTTTCTTAACAACTTTCCTTCCTCAACGTCCCTGTCTATACGAGCCACCTCAAGGGAGAGAAGGATTTTCTTCCTTCTTTCCCTTGAGAAAGGTGGCTCGACCACCGAAAATTCGATAACTTGTGAGTTTATTTTCTTGTTTGTATGTTTCTGTGTATTTTTTTGTTTACTAGTGCTATAACACACACAAGAAATTTTGTAGCCCAAAGCTTTACATCCAATGCAGGCAGCATCATCAGGAACCGTGTCCCTATGGCGACTAACAGTGGACTCAAATGAATAGAGACGGCGAGGCGGGAGCTCCCGGAAACCATCAATATTGATCATGAACGACGCGAAACCTACTTTCGGCGTCGAACAAGGAAATTATCGCATGCGCAAGCGCATATATTGCGGAGACAGACGTCAACTACTATTCTGAAAGGTTAATAAAAAGTAGAGCATCGTTGTTGAAAGCGTATCAACTTGTGTTGAAGAACTAATATAAAAATGTCAGGTTTATAAGTAAGGTCGGAAACTTTTCAGACTACTCACATATGCATTTTTCTCATTTACCCAACCGTACCCGTACCTATTCCCTGCCTGCCTTCCTATTTCCCGTTTATCCCATGACATCTTTTTTTCCACGGCTGTCATCTCGCTATCTATCGATGATCCCTCCATATCTCTCTCTCTCTCGCCACGATTTCCGCCTCCTTCGAGTCCAACCTTCAAACTTCCTCCTTTGCCCAGCATGTCCCTCTCACTCCACCGCACTCGACGCCAACATTTCTCCCCCAGCATTTCCTCTTTTCTCCCTATGCAGATAACGGATAAAAACAACACATTGGCTTACATGAAGTACTGCAAGCGATTAGGTGCGAATATTTCACTGACTTTTCCGTCCTCGCTTCAGTTCAGGGATCTATTCAATACTTGAAGAATATTGCTGGATCTCAGCAAAGACGATCGAAGAAGAACGTGAAACTCAATCTTAATGCACAAAATAATCCGATATTACCAAGGCTGTGAGGTCACGGCATCGGTATTGACGAGGAAACACAAAATTGCCGCGTATATACTTTACACATAGAGGCTTCACTTCGTGGAAGCATTTAGTATCTATATTAAATATACAGGGCAATATGCGGATCTGCTTCGAAGAAACTCGGCTACATCAAACGGGTGGTGGGTAAATGTAATGAGAAATTTAAAGAGAGGTGTTATTTTTCTCTAGTTGGACCTCATTTGGAATAGATCACAAGTATTTGGGACATCAGGCATATTTGTAGGTGCTGGTAGTTTGAGTGTTTACATACATGTGGGGTGTAAAGATATTTCCACGAATGCATACCACGTTTTGTTTGTGTACTGCATAAATTTGTGGCTTTTGCATGCAGCTTTTTTTAATAATTACGGGTGGTGCCCTAACACCCCCCGCCATACGCCCTTGCGGCGGCTTTCGGGGTATTAAGCACATGTAGATGTAAATGAGTAATTTTCTACAGACTTAATTTTAGGTGCAACACGTTTCATCGACTTGCGGCATCATCGGGTAAATCAGGATGGTTCCTGATTGTGCCGCAAGTCGGTGAAACGCATAGTACCTTAAAATGAAGTCTGTCGAATAGCGCGAACTCACTTAATATGGACAATTGCAGCACCTTGATGAATAGTCGTGGATTTGAATGCCATTGAAATAAGTGTAGTATAAAACTGATTAAGGTTGAGTGTTTGAACGCAAACAGGGAAGGAGAGGTTCTGGGAGAAGAGATGAAATTACCGGGAAAAAGGTAAGAGGCTGTACGCGGAATTGGATGTGGGGGAAGGGGGGGGGGGCAGATGACTAAGGCCTGGAAGTACGGGGGAGGCGTCTGCGTGGTTGGGGAGGAGAGGAAGGAACAACGAGTGGCGGCACCGAACAGGGTCAAATGAGTGGTGACTTTCGCAGCAAAGGGCAGGGGATAGATAGCGGAGGAGGGCCACAAAGAGAGGGAGAGAGATGGCAATTACGAACGATACAAAACCACGTCATCCCACAAAATAATGCCGCGGGGCAGACTTTAATGGAGATACCTCACAACATCCAGAAAATACAGCTTTCGTTAATCACATGCAAAAAGGCTGAGTCCACGCCTAGCTCACTCACGTGACGATTACTTCGATTCAGAATCTCGGGAAACTCGCGACTCTGGGACGCTTACGTTCTGCGTCTATCATATTCACGAACGCTTCTCCCTCAATTTCCTTTCCTTTCACGTCCAAACTAAACGCACGCTGTTGCAATCACGACTGTAACGAATGGCATACCATTTCAGACCAAAACGTTCGGTACGCATGTTTATATGGAATTGAACGATATTTACAAAACGGTTCGAGGAACATGAAGAAACAAGTTAAAATTAACATTTCTACATCTACATCTACTGAATACCCCGCGAGCCGCCGCAAGGGCATGTGGTGGGGGGGGGGTGTTGGGGCACCACCCTTAATTAAGAAAAAAACCGCAAGCAAAAGCCACAAATTTATACAATCCACAAACAAAACATAGTCTAAATTCATGCGAAAACCCTTACACCCCACACACACATGCAAACACACAAACTATCAACTAACATACACATACACCTACAAATGTACCTGATATCTATGCAATGTTTAATTTTGTTGTAAATTCAATGGTTTTAATATTTCTAAAGTGACTTTGGTTTCTTACTATTATAATTGCTGATTGTTCGGGGAAAGAATGAGTATTTGTATCTATCTGTACTGGAATCTATCTCCCTTATTTTATCTTTGTGGTCTGATCTACCTTAGTAGTATGGGGCCGTTATAATTCCTTCAGTGTCATAGTTAAACTCGTTTGTTCTGAACCTTTCTAAAAGTCTAAGTCTCGCTTGTTCTATTTGTATCTCAAGTGGCTCCCAGCCGAAATCCTCTTAAGAGACCTGTCACACATGTGACCTTATCATAATAATTTTAACGAATCTGGCGGATTATCTCTGGACTACATCTAATTCTTTTTACCAAATTTTCTCCCAAACATCCCAAATACTTGCGGCATATTCCAAATGAGATCTAACTAGAGCAAAATAACACCCCTCTTTAACCTTCTCATTACATTTCCCCACCACCCGTTTAATGAAGCCTAGTTTCTTTAAAGCGGATCCGCGTATTGCCTTGATATGTGCTCCCCATGAAAGGCGTGGTGGTAGCCCCAAATTTTTAACCGCAAATTTGATCTGCCGTAGTTAGTACTCTACCCTCTACTTCATTGTTGATGTCATGTTCGTCACTTCCTTTGTTCCAAAATTTCAAAACTGCGCATTTGTATATATTAAGCATGAATCCCATTTCTTGCACCAATCCGAGATTTGGTCTAAGTCTCTAGAGAGTAGCTCGCTATCTAGTTGGCTCCTTATTTCCCTGTATACCACCGTGAGGGGAACCTTTCTGGGAATATTCTTGAGAAGGCGTATTCTGCCTAAAACTGACATGCTTTGTTCCGCGGATTTCCTTCATGTGTACCTTATTGTACATCTCAAAAGAAAAATTCCCTCCAAATGTACATGTCGAGTTAACTTGTTCCGATTCCTATGTGATGTCCAACATTTTTCTTCCTTCAGAACCTCGTTTCGCAATTCATCCGACCATTTGATGCTCAACGCTCTTCTCCGAATTCAAAAAATCTCTCGAGCCTTTCTCGAGAATGAAGAGAGGACGGAGGAGAAAGGAACTGACGGATGACCTCAAAGGAAGAAGATTGTCGACGATGGAATGGCGGGAGGGCCGAGAGGGTTGGACAAGAGGCACATGGCACATGCAGCTGTCGGGCGACCAGGACGGTACGTTCTCCCTCTTGTTCCAAAGCTTATTTATTCCCCTGAATAATAACCATCCTATGCCATGCACTCAAACAACAAAACTATACAATACTTCGTGTAACTGAGGTAATAGCCTCATTGAAGGATTCCAAAAAAGTTTTCAATATGTAGTAGATTGGTTGGTGATCGCGTGAAGTTAATTAAATCGATCCAATTAAGAGTGGTTAGATTTATTATGGTCGCCAAAATGTACTTGAGTAATTAGCACTATTCCTTAATGGATATGCTTTCGGATTAATATGCAAAGTTTTAATATTTTGCATGTTCACTGGGTTATCCGTTAATTACTTTCGTCAATCATTGCCTACTTCCGATTCTCGCTTTTATTGAAATCAAAGACTTTTTTGAGGTGTAGTTTCTCATGCAAACGAAACTTTGAGCATTATTTATAATAATTTATTTTTCATAATAGGTATTAATTGCGGAATTAAACGTTGAATTAAATGATTTTGAACATTAAAAAACTTAAGGGCGAACAAAGGAGCGTCTTTGTTTACCAAAAAACAAGAAAAAAATGTGAACTCCCCGGAGGGGGGGGGGTGAAGGGGTGGGGTTCGCGTCGAGAATCTACGCTTCGGAGCGTGTGCCTCGACTTTCCTTCCTTCCCTCCGCTTTCAGAGAGGCGCATCATCTCGCGTGACAAGCGCAAGAAGTCCGGTTTTTCGCGCTCTCAGCTGTGGCCTCTCCCCGACCGCCCCCCACACGCCTCCCTCCGCCCGCAGACCAACGGGGAGGCGACGAGGGCGCGCGAGCTCTGTAGGTGACCGTCGAATGAGCGATGGAGGACGCCAGTGACTCACTCGCTCACGCTTGCGAATCCTTTTCCGTCAACAAGGTCCTGCCCGCTTGCGAAAAAAATAAACCACCGTATCTTCGCGCCGTCACTTCAAGCACAAGCATCATGGGCAGTGCGATATGGCGAATGCAAGGACGAGATGCCGATATTTTCCTCACACAGTCGATAGATCATTTTCTCAAGTCAATATAGAAAATTTAAAGGAATCGATTAATCTATGTTAGATAATTAATAGGCGAAGTCAATGTGACGCTAAGGATAACATTTTCGTAATTTGGAAGATATTGTCGAAATGGGTGGTAATATCGATTCGATGGCGAAATAATCGGTGAGACGATAAATATTCGATATGGTAAACAAACCTGATAGATGACGGAGTAGATATGAGTATCACGTTCACAATATATTTAATATGGCAAAAAATTATCTAGTACGATGTGTAAGTCGGTTGATGGTGCACTCCCTGCCACACACCTTATCAATGGCTTGAAGGGTATAATGTAAATGTAGATATCGAACCACCCTGCCCGCAGATAATCTAGTGCTAATATTGAAAGTTAAAGAGAGGTGTTATTTTGTTCTAGTTAGACCTCATTGGGAATGGACCACAAGTATTTGGGATCCTTGGGAGAAAACTCATTCCTGACCCTATCCGTATTATAAAAAAATAATTCTCATTCTCGATTTTCATATTTAATTTAATAGATCGATCATAATTTTCGTAACGTCTCATTATGAAGGTAAGACTGACTTTATTGAGGCATTTGGGATCCTTGAGATAAAATTTGGCAAAAGGAAATAGACAAAGTCCAGAGAAAATCCATCAGATTCGTTACATTTTTTTATAATAAGAACACAAGTGAGACCGGGGTTTTAGGCTGGGAGCCACTTGAGATACGAAGAGAACAAGCGAGACTTAGACTTTTAGAAACGAGTTCACATCAAACGAGTTTCACGATGACACTAAAGGAATTATAATGGCCCCACACGACTTAGGTAGATCAAACCACAAAGATAAAATAATGGAAATAGATTCCAGTACAGATAGATACAAATACTCATTCTTTCCCCGAACATTCAGGAATTATAATAGTAAGAAACCGAAGTCCCTTTAGAAACATTAAAAACATTTAATTTACAAGTCTGAACAAAATTAAACATTGCATAGATATCAGGTATATTTATAGGTGCATGAGTATGTTAGTTGATAGTTTGTGTGTTTGCATGTGTGTGGGGTGTAAGGGTTTTTGCATGAATGTATACCATGTTTTGTTTGTGGATTGCATAAATTTGTGAGTTTTGCATGGGTTTTTTCTTAATTACGGGTGTTGCTCAATCACCCCCCGCCACACGCCCTTGCGGCGGCTTGCGGGTTACTACTAAGTAGAGGTAGATGTAGAATTTCAAAAATAATTTTTCATTCGTCCAAAAGTAAATTTCTCATAGCTCTTGAACACCTTGGTTTTTATGGTTATTTGAAGTTTTTTCAATTCCCGCAATTAAAAGGGTTCTAGCCGAGTTACACGCAAAACCTGAACAGCTCCATTATCGCGAATATATCGCCATCTCTGATTGAATCTCTCGAAATGAGAGATTTAGTGAAACAAGAAAATCAAGCCTGTCCTCTCTTCATTTGTAATAGAAATCTACGTACGTTTTTCTTTAGATGCAACAAAAATTATAAAATGGTTTCGCATTCTTTTAACCTATTTCCATCATGACGCAGAAGTATTTATGCATTTAAATTTCATTCGTCCAGAGATCCTATCCTTCCTGTTGTCCAGATTGGTCCCGCACCATTGAGCCCTCCTTTCCCGACCGCGATCAGCCTCTTCCCTTCCTGCTCGATCCCATAAATGGTCACAGCTCCTCCGAGTCTCCATAATGATAAGTATTGCTCCTCTCTCTGTCCTCCCCATATGCTCTGCCGCTCGCCTACACCAGGGTCCCTTCGCCCCCTCACTGAATAAGTCTCTCGGGGGAGTGTACGTACACACAATGGCGCCATCTATGGAGTTGGTGCGAAGCGGGAAGTTAAATGGCACGGTTTCCATTCAACAAGAACTGAGTCGTTGGGAGGGAGACCCTGCGGCCATAATGAAAATACTTTTACTCTCTTAACCCCGTTTTCAAATGCAAAGCCTCTAGCGTTTATTGGCTGGCCCTTCTTGATATGTTTTCTTTGTCCGTCAGGATATTTACTGATCTGGAGCGTGAACACATGCATTGTTATTTGTTATGATCGATCGTAATGGTTGTTGCGAACTAAGCGATTTTGTCGAATTCTCTAACAAAATAGGCCGTTAAGAAAGAAACAGTTGTGAAGTGGGGTGACTGCGAAATGATTTTCATTCGCGATGATTAATCTTGTTGCCTTCATGATAACGTTGAAGGTTTGATTTGATCCATGTAAGTATATAGGGTTGCCCATTCGCCCTCAATTTCAGCATCAATCTGACGGATAAAAAAAATTAAATCAGCATGAATTTTCATACACGTTTTTTTATTTGTAAAAGTTTTATACCTGTATTATTATGACTCTAGTTTTTTTTCTACTCACCAAAAATCGCCAAAAAAACCACTGAACCATATTCTTGCACTTAGTGGCTACTATTCATCACCTGGGTAACGATCGATGCATTTTTACACGCAAAGTAGCCATGGCCGGAGAGTGATACAAATATAAATACGATACAAGGCGTGGCAAAACACCTTAGGCACGAGCCTGCCGTACGCATTCCTCATCGCTAAATCTTCAGTGACAATGCGAAACATAGCAGTACACGATAAGTTCAGTTCATTGGTAACCTGCCGCTTCCACAGCTTGGAGAGCACTGTGACCGGTTTAGCGGCAAGTGGTTCAATCCCACTCCGACCAATAGGAGCGGCGCGGGAAATTCAATTACATTACTTTTGGAATAAACCCTGTACACCAGCTTCCTGCAGTTTCACGCAACAATTAAAGCCGCAAAACCAGGGTATGTTGTGGTTTTTAATTTAGGTGTGAATTTGAATCCGTGGGAATTGAATGCAATTCATGAATTAGTCAGATGTTTGATATTTATTATGGTACTTAATGTGCTTGGGGACGTGGCAGCCTATTGGGTAAGAGCGATGGACTGCTGACCAGAGGATTCGGGGTTTGATCCCGAGTGACGCCTCTGGACACCCTAAGCAGTCATCCAAATTGTGTAGCATTTTCGGGTGCCAAATGTTTCTGGGAAACATGAGGCGGCACAGGGCATTGGGCCGTCCCTTCCAACGTCTGAATTTCAATCGCCGCTGTGTCAATACAACATGAGGTCAACCCTCACCAATCAAAACAACCTGGGGGTGATCACGGTAATTTTTAGCATTGTATTCTGGTCACTACTGATAAAAGATATTGCATTTATTATATTTAAAAAAATTGCTACGAATTATATCCTGGAAGGCATGTCAATGTTCTGAACTATTTCTTATCCATGGTTTGTTGGAAGAAATCAGGAGGTAGGAAATATGGATTCAGGTCGTTTTGATTGGGATATTGGAGCCATTGATAGAGGGGAGAATGTTAGGCGCAGAAGGAAGGAAGCGATGAAGGGGCGGAAATAGGATAAGGATGCTTGAAAGAAAGAATGGAGGAAGCAAATATACAGAGAAGTGGAAGGATATTTTGTAGAGTAGGATGTTGGGCTGTGTATTTTTTATTAGGAGAGGCAAGCAAATGTATTTTTGCGCAATTATATCGGCTTAGTACATTCAAAACCTACCTTAAACGGTAGAATACCAATAATAATACTAATTGAAAATGTACTGAAATATCTATTTACTCTTATGGAGACCCCACATGTATCATGTCCTTGACACTGTACTTGACTAATGTACGAGCGTAGGTGCTGTGGATGTTCTCAGTAATTTCCTCATGTTTAAAAAAAGGATAATTTTGATAATTGGGAAGTGGGATTTCTGTATTTTTGGTTTTTTTAATGTCAAATTTAAGGAAGCATAAATTGTAATAAAAAAGTGGAGGGCACTACTTCTGAATAATAATCATTTACTCCCGACTTTGACTGAAAATCGCGGGAGGCGGACAGGGAATGAATGGCACGGGTCTTGAGCAAACACTCCCTAGAGGGGGACTCTGACGTGGCACGCGGGGCAAGCGCGGCCCCCTTCCGTTCGAATCTCTCACTCACGCTGGAGGCGGGCACGCATGGCCCCACGCGTCCTCGGCCCTCCCCCCTTCCTGCCCCACCCCCTTCCTTTTAAGGGGCCAGCTGGCAAGCCATAACCCTCCTACAAGCCCCTACTAAAAGCTCCGCCGTCACCCCTCCTCCAGACACCCTTTAAACACCGCAACCCCCTCAAACCTACTACCCCCTTCCTCTCTTTCCAACTCCAGCCCATCCCCAACCTCCCAACTTTTTCATGATGCTGCCATAAACGGACTTGCTGAGCTCCCCCTTCCATACACACGCAAATAATAGCATGTGTGTGTAATATATGAATATAAAAATATATAGTTATTTATTTTTATTTATTTATTTATATATATAAATAAATATTATATTTAATATTTATGTAAATTAAATATATTATTTATATATTATAAATTATATATAAGCCCGGGTTCGATTCCCGGGCAAGTCTCATGGCACCTACAGCTCCACCCAAGCTATGTGATTTTTCGGGTACCAGATCTTCCTGGGAAACCATAACCGGCACAGGGAAGGAAACTGGCCTTACCCTGATGTGTGAATTTAACACTCCGTCGGGCTTCCTGAACTGTACCATCACCTACCAATCCGACCTTCGGGTTGATGACTGTGTTTATATATATATAAATAAATATAATATATATAATATGTATATTATATTATATATATATATATATATGTATATATATATATATTTATTTATTTATTTATATGCACATATGAAATCACCACCAACAGCCTCTACCTTCCACAGAGGTGGTGGGGGTAAACACCAGGAGGGGAAAAGAATCCTCCCCCTGTGCGGCTGTGGGGTCCTCTATATGTGGTGGTCCTCAACCTCGCAAACTCTTCCCCCCCTGGAAGCATTCCCCCCTCTCCATTTCCCGCTTCGCCCTCGTCAAGGGGGCGTCGGTTGTAAGGGTGCCTGCCCTGTGCTCTCCCCATTTCAGAGCAGAACACCGCGGCGCGACTCTCGGTGGAAGTGGAATATCGCAGAAGTGTTCGTAGATACGTGGACAATTTTTGCGAGCTCATCGACACCAAACTGGCCGTGAGAATATGTGTTCATCATCCACACCACACATAAAGCAAATGCACGCCGAAACCTTTCGGGCAAGGAAAAGTAAAATATACGATGGTAGGCTGAAAGCTAATGCACAGATGCTATCAGACCACAAACAAAATGACCTTGAGAAGGCAGCGTCCAAGTCCTGGATTCGAGAAAAAGTAAAGTTTACTCGCGTTGGCATAACACTAGAATACGTCACCATACCTCCGCTTCTCAAAATACACTGGATGAATGCAACGATCTCAAACCAGCGCATGCGTGTTGACGGGGGAATGTTTCTTCCACATGCCACCAGGTGTGCTTCTGAATGTCATTTTGTTTGTGTGCACACAAGCACGTGTGCATTGGTTTTCAGCCTGCCCTCGTACCACAGCTTTGCTTTGAGTTATTTCAAGCAACCAACTCGCTTTCACTAATTTCAACCCTACTCCCTCATACGTACGGTACGTGCGCACGGAGTCCTTTCAATTATTTTTTCCAGCACATCCATGACGTTCTTACACACACCAACAACCATAGTAATCACCCCGACGGTTGGTTTGAATGACAAAGGTTCAGTTTGCCTAATACCGTAATAGTCCTGCGACGTGAGCAATTCACACATTAACAGGGGAATAATTAAAGCCAGTTCCTCAAACTCTGCGGCTATCGCAAGAAGATCTGGTATCCGTAAAATCACACAGCTTGAGTGAAGCTGAGGGTACACCAAGTCACCCACTTTCGAGCCCTATCCGTCACCGAACACCCCACCCCCTGGGATATCACTACTCCCCCTCCCCTTCGCATATGTATTACGTTAGGGCGTTCGGCTGCTACGTGGGGGAATGTTACTTCCACATGCCACCAGGAGTGCTTCTGGAGCTCATATTGTTTGTGGTCTACAAGCATGTGTGCATTAGTTCTCAGCCTACCCTCGTAATTTGGATTGTTTCAAACCTTGGTGGTTCCCCTGAATGCCACAAGTTAAATTCAAACCGTGTAATTTTCTTGGCATTTCGGGACCGGACATTTTTAAATGACAAGTTTCGAGTGAAACTTCATCATTCGTTGTCTCATTGATATCGTTTATACTGATCAATTTCATGAAATGTGAAATCTGACTAATTTCTGTTCGAACTGCAGAATGTGGGAAATTCTTTTATAAATATACAAAAAAAATTTCAAGATAATTAGTACCAGGTGAGCTCTGCCATGGTCCATCTAAATGACCTTTTGCGTGAAAACTGGCTACCACCAGTTACAAGTTCCATCTTCACCCCGATATTTTACGAAGCGACGGTCGAGACACTACATGGCTTGTCCAAAAAAAAAATGCAGAATGATTTTTCCCGCCGACGTGGATGGCTTGAGTGCGGCGGGATAGGTGGTGGGAGGTTTTTAGAAATGCAACGCGACCCGCGTCAGTTTTCTGTGGGCCGTTACAGCGTGGTGTTCACTACAAAACTGGACCCCTGCTTCGAGGGTCGTGTCACGAAATCACGATGTCACGTTCCATGGAGCAACAAAGCGCGATAAAGTTTTGCGTTGATCTCGGAAAATTGGGTTCGGTAGATACAATCAATGTCCCAGGTGATGATTTTCTGCTTGCACAGGATGTTTTGAAAGGGTAGCGAGGAGGTTGACGATGAGGAATACCCAGGACATCCATCAGCAATACAGTGTGTGATGAAAATGCGCAAAAAATGAGAATCATGCTGAATTCTGATTGACTCCCAAGTGTCAGGATGTTAACGTAAGAGTGCAGCATTCAGAAAACCACCGTACATTGTATTCTTACAGAAGACTAAGCCATGAGAAAGGTGTGCCAAGATGGTCCCCAGGGCGCTGTCGGAAAACGGCTTGTGTGACTATCTTGCCTTGGAACTCTCGGTGAAACACGGTGAAAGTGACCCGAATTTTTTAGGATAGGATTTTTTACTAGCGATGAGACATGGGTACTTTTGAGTTCGACCCGAGTACAACCCCTTTAATTACCACTTTGGATCACTGGATTATGTCGAAGAGGTCATGACAAAGTGCCTGAACGTGGGTGCTGTTGATGTTTTACAGGAAGCATACCACAATCATAGCAGAAGCGCTGGCATTGGTGTGTCGATACATAAGGATGCTCTCATGAAGAATATTAGCAATTTGTACTTTGATATACATTAAAATGTGTGGCCAGATTTATTCTACTTGTTTTTGGACAGACCTTGTGAGTAAGCAATGGAATATCACACATTATATCGTACATTGAAATATAAGGGGATCGAGATGTTGAGGTGGCTATCGTACTGGCTTCTCGCCCAGAGGGTCCGGGTTCAAATCCCGTCGGTGTTGAATATTTTTCAGAGGTATCTCGATCACTACTTGAGGTGCTTTGTGGAGGGCACTTTGAGTGAGTACGACGTCCGTCGGATGGGACGTTAAGCTGCGGACCACTTGGCGCCTTTCTTAAAGAGTAGGCTAATGCCGACGCCGGGTTTCTCTCCAGCCGTCATCCTTTCCTGTCCATCCCCTATGGCGCAAATGACCTCAGCAGTCGGTCGCCTCCCTTAAATACTACTAATACTACTGGAAATGTAAGTACTGTAGCCTGGGAAGTCGTTCAGGGATGCGTGATGATGGGATGTTTCGACTGCGATTTAATTCGATTAAACGATACATCGAATACTGATTCCGATCCCCTACGAAGGAGAAATACGAACACAGTGAGTAGTGGTGCGCGTGTGAGACAGTGCAAAAGCAAATGCGAAGAAATATGTTTCAATGTAGATTTGACGTTTCGATGTAACGGATGGGCGACGTGAATTGGATGCGGATTGGGTTTCGCGACGCGGGACGGGAATGCATTGTTTCCGATGACCACTCGATGCCTTGCGTCTTCGCCGAGGGTGGGACGGGACGGGTTTGTTCCCAGATTCCATCGACGATGGATCACCAAGACGGCGGCGCTCTTACGATTCGTATTTACTGTGCCGCCAGAAGCGTAACTTCACTTCCCCCTTTGTTTTCTAATGTCCGCGTTCGACTTCTTTTCAAATAGTCAGTCCGAAGTGCGAATTCTTAATCGTCCAAATCAGTCCTTTCCAGAGCTTACCAATTCATTGCTTTGTTCTCACTCTCACGTTGGCTCTTCGTGTTTTCCAGATTGGAGAGCATAAAATATTCGAAATGAAAGAACAAACATTGGTCTTAACCATCTTCCATCTGTCCTTGAGTGCAAAATGAAGCTTTACCCGAGAATGTGCAGTTCGAAGACAACAAAGAGGTGTTTTTTTAAAACCACGTAGCACGAGGAAACAATATAAAGCGATACCTTGAGGTGGCAATCAACATTCATATCGGTGATAATAGCGCATGCCGGTGATGAATATAACTTTAATAACTACGAGGGTAGGCAGAAACCTAATACACACATGCTTGTAGACCAAAAACAAAATGACCTTCAGAAGCACTACTCGTGGCATGTGGAAGTAACATTCCCCATCAACACGCATGCGCAGGTTTGAGGTCGTTACATTCATCCAGTGTATTTTGAGAAGCGAAAGTATGGAGACGTGTTCTATAGTGCTATGTCAGCGCGAGTTAAACGGCGTGCTGGGTGTTAGGGGTATAGAGGTTGACGTGTTTCCTCCGCGTAGGTATGATGTAGAAGGTGTCCTGAGGACACCTACACTGTCCCCACTGACATGGTGTCAACGTGGTGGAACCAGCGAACCAGTTTACCAATGAATCTAGACGCCAGAAAAACCTTCGCCAGAAACAACAGTTGTGGATGTGGTACAACCGATACCAGAAGAATAACTAATGACAAGTATTATCAAGCATGACTAATGAGGTAAAATTTATGATACCATCTTGAAAACATGATACCATGCTTTGCGGATTTGCGTGATTTTCAAAATGAGTGTCAAGGAAAGCGACGCATAAATGTATATTTAGAAGTGAAACAAGTAGTGATTCGTAATCCGCAATTTGCTAGCGAACCCTTGACAGAGCCAACTGCTTAATTGTTTGTTAGAAGTTAAACAGAATACCAATACATTTACTAATAATAGATTAAGCTTTTTGGATACGACCATAAATAATCAAGTAATTACTTAGACATATTATGCAAACAAGACATTTTGCACACATTACTGTCTAATTACCTATATCTTCACCTACATCAATATCCCACATGCCGCCGCAAGGGCGTGTGGCAGTGGGGGGGTCACCAAACATACATTGACAATCGCAGTCATCTCACCTCTACACACATAATAGCTTGATCGTGCACTCGAAAATTTATTTTCATTGTACGAAAGACAGTACTCACATGCAACACTATTCAATAAAAGCATACGTTTATTCAAATCATGCTGTAGAACTGATGAAAATATGGCTCTAATAAATAAAAGAATATCATTCAAGATATCGACAATATATATATATATATATATATATATATATATATATATATATATATATATATATATATATATATATATATATAACGATATATATAACGATATATATATATATATTTATATATATATATATACTACCAATTCTAATTATCTCCTGCGCGATTTCTCTCACATGCTATATTTTGTTCTCTAATGGTTCGAGGAAAAAACGACATTTTTTTAATCTATCCGATCAACAATAAATCTCCCTGATTTTGCGTTCGTGATCTGATCTACCAGAGTAAGTGGGGGCCTGTAATATATCTTTAAGATCCTCAGATATGTAACCTGCCTCAAATTTACACAGTAAATTGAAACTGCATTTAAGCTCAGGAGCCAACTAGTATAGAATTAGTGGCTCCCATCTTAATTCCCCCAACAGAGAGTGCAATTGGAGGAATAAAGCCACAAGCCGCTGTCACATTGTTCATAAAAATTTTTCACAAACCTAGCTGGAAGCATTAGTATAATAAAATTAACTTTTTTACCTGATTACATAACTTTTTATAACGACGTGATTTGAAGGTTGGTCAAGCGTCCGGATACTGACTGAAGGGCCGCGGTTTCTATCCGGATGTCTCTGGACAACCGAAGCAGGGTGATATACATTCTGGTTGCTGGACCTTCGTGGTAAACCGCAGGTGGCACAGGATAACGAACTGGTCCGTCTGTCCTGAACATGTGAATTTCACACGCTGCATGGATTAATATTAGGTAATCACTACTCTCATCCATCACATTCTAGGCCCAATAATGATTACCGTGCGTTTGGGTACATAGTTTTATCATTTTGACAGGCTTTCTTCAGACTCGATACCAAGAGATTCAACAAATATGACACCGTTCTTCGAAGATACAAGAAGACTGATTTTCCCTCAGCAGATTTTTGTTATTTAAAATTCCATTTTGAAAATACAATTGTAGTTTTCCGTTAGCGTATTATTCATTACATTAGGTTTCGATAATTTTTTTACTTGATCGTAAATTAAATTCATTGATTACCACGAGAATGGTGGTGAGAAAAGCGTCGTGCTGAATTCAAACACCGTTAAAAAATTCAGAATGCTACGCTCGAAAACACACTGACACATATCCCTATGACCTTACCTTACTTCGTCTCTTATTTGTACAATTCTAGCTTGTACGTTATTGGATAAATTTTTTACTGTATCCTATGGTAGAATTGTTTGTCAAATGATAGTGTATGTATTTGCATACGCGTAGAATGAAAGGATTTTTGCATTAATGCATACGCCACTGTGGGTATAGGTTTGCATGTATGAGTTGATTTTGCATGTGGTTTTATTCCCTAACACCCCCTGCCACACGTCTTTGCGGGGTATTATGTAGATGTACTTTTAGTATGGTAATAAAATTCGACGAGTATCGTTCCAGTGAAGCCAATTCAAGAGATTTATGCATACAGGAAGAAAGAATAAATGATTTTAAAGTCAAAGGCTTCTGAATCACCATTCGCTTCCTAAATGCAAGATGAGTAGTGGTGGGGGGGGAGGATGTGGAATGGGTTGACGGGCGTCAGACTTCGTAAGTTGGGGTTCGTAAGCCGAAGATGCAGAGGTGCGCCAAATGGCAGTCATCATTTTAGGTGAGGTCACCCTGATAGAATATGCAATAGCTTGAGTAGGCAATTCACTTCAGCACCGACTGATTGAAAGGTTCTTCAATTTTCGACACAGCAAGACTAGGGTCTTAGGTGCCTCTCTTCCGATCGGTATTGCATCGGGAGATTGAATTGAATTCAACGCCGACATATCTCATGTTTTACAGAGAAAAATTCCGAGTTCCCACAGCTAGTCAAATCCTCAGAAAGCCATGAGCCCTACGGATTCCATGTCAGGCGGGATAAATCAAACCTGCGGTCCTTCAATTTTTCACTACGGGCTACAAGTTTATTTATTTAGCCTTATTCGAAAAACAGCGCTTTTTGGCCTTAACATCGGACAATTAACAGTGAAAACAATGGAGACGATTACAGACACCCAAACCCTACGTGGAGGGAAACCCACCCAGGCGGAAATCCACCCCGCGACCCTTGGATTGGCAGACTAGGGCGTTGTCCCATATGCGAGGGCACCCGGGTTGGACGTAAAAAAGAAACTTCACGGAGAAGATATCCTTGCAAACCCTGAGTGTGTGTGAATGTGATTCACGAGATAGACCTTAACACACCCTTGGGATCGAGTGGTTGTAAGTCCGTTTCCTTTATTTATTATTTTTGCCCTGTTTATGTGTGACCATTAATGACCTGATCATGAATCAAAGTTTATTCACCCTCAACAACCAGTTCTACAACGTAGTTACGCAGTTGTGGATAAACGTGAAATATTAGTGAAATAAATAACAAGCGAAACCATATTTTTTCAATCACAGTTGTTAGAGGCAGCTTCCCTAGTCTCGCTGTGTCGAAAATTGAAGGGCATTTCAATCAGTTGGTGCTGAAGTGCATTGCCCACTCAACCTATTGCATATTTACATCAAGGTTACCCAACCTAAAATGATGACTGCCACTTGTTGAAACGGTCGGTTGTTCATTTACTGTTGAGGCCCTGCGTAGCCATTTGGTAAAAATCCAGCGGATCATGTTGAACTTCATCTAACAACTTGATGAAAACTTTGATATCTTAATTCCTTAAATTTTCGATTCACGCCTTCGAGTGAAAAGGAGCCCGCTGCCGGCTTCTTTTATGGTGATACACACTGATTTTTCCGCTTGGGCAGAAGACCATTGGGTGTGAAATTTCACAGCGAGGCCGTTTCTTCCCTTGAGACGAATTTCCCGAAAAGCTATATGATCTACGTATTTTTTCATTGACCTAATGGAGCAAGAACGGCGCCGGGTTTTTGATTCGGCTAATCCGCCCTGAAGCTTGTTCGTATGCAAATAGCCAAAGGTTTAACCGCCAATGCTTTGAGAAAGGTCACACGAACACGAGGTTTTATGACCCCATTTGTGTCTGAAGAAATAAAAATCAACCATTATACCTGTGCAATTCTTGCTTCGAGGAGGGCTTGGCAGAGGTTACAGGATGAAATCGCAGGTATAGTATAACTCGCATAAAAAAATTCTTTTCTTTTGCATAATTCCAGTCTCTTAAATTCACTCGTTACTGCGACAATCGGCAAACTTTCCTAAGATACTTGTTTTAAGGCATAATAAATATGATAACAAGAGAGGATTCTAAAAAAAAAGACTAAGCCGAGAAGCCTTCGGTGGAACATCGTTTCCCCCCTTGATGCAATACACCTACACGATACCCGGCAACACACCGCTACGGTGCATGGCAGGGTATGATTCAATACCGTGTATTCAATATCAAAAATTAAGTTTTTCTTGACAGTTAGGTAAACGTTATATCAATAAATAATGTATTTAGGTCGTGTATTAATGCATTAGGAAAATAATGTATCAATAAATTCGTAAAATGGTTAAAATAATGGAGATAATTCTAACTTACAAGTACTGCGGTCTCTAAAAGTGGAATACTTCTCTACGTATGCAAGGCGACCTACCAGTGACAAAGATGGCGGTAAAATAAAGTTTAGGTAAAATAATAATGACAACATTCTTGGCTACTCAGAATGGAAAAAGAAAACTGCTTTTTCTTCCTAGTGTGGGCTGTTCCGATACTATATATTTCGTTAGGGGGAAAAACACCACCTTAAATCTTTCGGTTCGAGATTTCATCTCTCCAATCTTATTTCGCAGTTTTCTCTTACCGCAGTACGATGGCGCTAATGATACTGATTCTATACCATTGCGAAAGAGACCCGCTTTATGGCACATGTAAAAAGGGCGCGATTCCAAATGGTATTATGGTGTTTTTTCCCCAGCCACATTCGGGGTCATTTGGTGCAGGGTCCTCGGAAAACGTTTAGAAAGAAGGATTGGGTTTACAACGAGATGCGTTACAATAGCCTATAAGGAGATTTTGGTGCCTATATAGTTGCAGTACGTTATCCTAACTCCTTTAATACCTCTAATAGTTCACGGTACAACAGAAATGGCGAATGACCGTATCTATCAAATACTTCTGTTGACGATTGGAACACCTTTAACATGGTACAGAAATTTACCACCGAGCATTTATTACGGTTTCATGACAATCCCCATGTTGTACATAATTTCTAAATGCAAACGAGATCCTTTGCTAGCATGATCTAGTAGCCACAAATTTATCCGAAGACGTCCTAGGTACAGCAAAACTCGATGCACTTAGTGACCACGGAGTAGTGCTAGTTAAAATTGACTTGATGACTATGAAAAATCAGATGCTCAAAAGAAGGATATACTTGTATGACCGGACCGATTACGAAGGATTATGGCGTGACCTAAAGCAGTCTTAATGGTACATCTACATAATACCACGCAAGCCGCCCCAAGGGCGTTTGGCGGGGTTGTTAGGTCACCACCCGTAAAAGGGAACAAAAACACTTGCAAAATCAGTACATCAATTCAAAACTATACCCACAGTGGCGTAGACATGCATGCAAAAATCCTTTCATTCTACACGCATGCAAATATATATGTACTGTCAACTAGCAAAAAATTGCCCCTTAGGATGCAATAAAAGAGTATCCAATAACGTGCAAGGTAGAATTTGACAAGCAGGTAGCGGGAGGGTCCCCCCACAGAGAGAGAGAGAGATGAGGGATGGAAGTTGAAGGATTTTGACACACGGGGCCAGTCAAAGGGCATGCAATTGGGTAGAACTAATTATTCCCTGGACGTTAAGGGCGGCAAGTGGAATTTTAGCTATCTGTAACCATGCAGTTAATATCCTGTTTTGTCCGTGGCAATAAGGAGTCTTTGAATCTGCTAGTTCTGGCATCTACTTCCCGAATGGTCGATTTAAGGAAAGATATAGAAACAGAGACAGTAAGACGTTGTGGAGTGCTTTTCTCGAAGTCATATGCAATGGAAATAACACATGTCTAGTAAATATCAAAGTGACCGGAGGGAACCTAGATGGTACAACGTAAAGCGAAAAATTGCCATCATGACTGACAGCCAATTTAATAGTGCCCTAGTTTATCAGGATTAATTCCCAAAGGCGGGAATGCATTTTTTTGCGTACAAATTCCAACTCCTGAGGGACTTACCGAAGAAGGATAGATTGGCACGCGATCATCGCGTGTCACCATCGCAAATCCACGCACAGACGGAGGGCGAGGCCTGGTTGTGGAACTCGATGAAAAACACCGACGAAGTTGGGACGGTTCGAGAGGGGGGGGGGCGTCTTGTTTTTACGCAAATATCATCTATATCCACATGATACTCTACAAGCCGCCGCGAGGACGTGTGGCGGGGGGTGTTAGGGCAGGACCCGTGATTAAGAAAAACAACCACATGCAAAAGCCACAAATTTATACAATCCACAAACAAAACATGGTACGCATTCATGCAAAAACCGCAAGGGGGTGTGGCGGGGGGTGTCAGGTCACCACCTGTAAAATGGAACAAAACCACACGAAAGCGTCAACATTGACAATCAAATAAACTGCACAATTAAACCATTTTCATGGACCCCTTGGTGAATCACGGAAAGAATATCTCAGATTTATTCGGAAGCTCAATCGCGACGATTATCCAATGTTTTATCGACGAAAATTAAATGTGTCATTCACAATGTCAACGCGATCTAGTTCAGGCGGGATGAAGTTTTTTGTAAAACTCTATATCAATCAAATTCAATAATCCCAATCTAGCAATGCTGATTTTCGCAAACAATTTTTTTTTAATGATGAACTTATTGGACGTAAACTCGAATCGGAAAATGCCGTTAGCAGGGATCCTACATTACGGACTGGTGCTGTTACGTCCTGAGAGACTATTTCATTCACAACCGAGCGATTCTCGAGAAGAGAGGGGCGAGAATGGAAGGAGAGAGTTGATGTAATCCATTCAGAGTCTCAGTCGCGCACGGCTGAGTGCGCGCGATCCGCTATTTGAGCGGCCAAGTGAAGAGGACTAAGTGGATAACTCGGGAGGCTAAAACAATGCCTTCGATCCTTTTGTCACTTGGATGATACACTCAAGCCCAGAAACATCAAGGAATGGGGATTAATGCTTAATATATAGACAAATGCTCAGTTTTGAAATTTTGGAAGAAAGGAAGTGGCGAACAGGACTTGAACTATGAAACAGATGGTTCAGTGCTAACTACGGCCAATCAAGTCAAATATTTAGGGGAAGTTCTAACACCACGCCTTTCATGGGGAGCACACATCAGGACAATATGCGAATCCGCTTTAAAGAAACTCGGCTTCATTAAACGGGTGGTGGGGAAATGTAATGAAAACGTTAAAGAGAGGTTGTATAAAAAACCATAAACACAGTAATCAACCCGAAGATGATGACGGTGATTTTAGAGTTCACCCAGTACTAAGCCCTATACTGCGTGTGACATTCACACATTAGCAGGGTTGCCTTTCCCTGCGCCGGTTATGGTTTCCTAGAAAGATCTGGTACCCGAAAAATCACATAGCTTGGGTGGAGCTGAGAGGCCCCGAAAGGCTGGCCCGTGAATCGAACAGACACACATTTACTTCAGAACTATTACCTAGTTTCTTGAAATATTAGGTTGATGGATAATCGGCTATGGGGATGGAGGCTTTACGAGACCGGATGGAGTATGAGGTCCGAACAATTTGAAAGTATGACCATCTGAGGCCAGTTACATAGTGAGCGGATAAGAATTCTTAGTTCTCCTGAGAGTACATTCAACACTCATCATTCCCGAGGAGTCCGGAATGGGTGTCACGAGGTGACTTAACTAATCGCCAATCTGTCTGCATAGATACTCATTCGGAAAGTTTCCAAATCCCACAAGGTTGCGAAACTCGAGTCGATGCAGTCCAAAGTACGTGATGTCATCTTATCTTTCAAGGTGTCCGTTTGTGGGAGAGCATAAGGAGGAGGTAAGATAATATAATTACGTATTACGATCCACCGAAGGCGTATGGGTGATATTTCCTAACGTGGTCATGAGTTGTATGTCCATGTAATAGTAGAATCTCCCCTTCTTACTTTTCAATTCCGCAAGAACTGTCTTGTTCTGGTGGATGCCCACCGTATGAATGGCTGTGGTTCATTTTCATTCGCATTTTCCGAATAACAAATAACTAATGCATCAAGTGAATTAAACCTTGTTATGAATTAAGTCTTCCTCTAGAATGTATACAACTTTGCACGTCATTGGATAGATTTTACTACAATCGTAGGTGCATGAATATGCTAGTTGATAGGACATGTATTTGCATGCGTGTAAGTAAGTTAAAAGGTTTCCGCATGAATATGTCTTTGTAAATGTAGATTTGCATGGATTTGCTGCTTTTGCATGTTGTTTTATCCTCTTTTACGGGCGATGTCCTGACAACTCCCGTCATACGCCCCTGCGGCGGCTTGCGGGATTTTATGTAAACCTAGAAGTGTTACCAGAGAAGTGAAAATAATAATTAGTATACAGGTACCATGTGGCTCGTGTTCGACAATTGTTGGACTCTGACCATCGATTGAGTACGATATCAAGATAGTTTACAATAAACTGAACCTGTCGTCTGCTGTTGTGTTTCGCATTATTACTGAAGATTAAGCGATGAGGAAAGTGCGAGCCAAGCTCGTGCCCAAGGTATTTGCAGCAACGCGCTACGAGTCCGCGAGTTCCTGGCCCAACACCAGGTTCCAACGCTACCCAACCTCCCCTATAGTCCTGAAGTCGTCCCAGTGACTTTTCTTTTCGTTCCCTCGGATTGAGGCAGCCCTGAAAGGAACCCGTTTTTCGTCCATAGAAGAGATCCAATCAGCCGTGACGAAGACCTTGCGAGATGTCCCCGAAGACGCCTTCCAGGGCGCGTACCGGTCATGGCAGAGTCACTGGAAAAATGTGTAGAGGCCAAAGGACAGTACTTTGAAGAATTTTAAGTGTTTGTGCAAATCTGTTGAATAAATTACTTAAAAAATATAAATTCATTACTTTTGGAACGCACCCTGTACATAATAATCTTGATTAATTCCGACGTTCTCCAGAGGATCGGGTGTGAGTTTTTTTCAAATGCAGTAATTGCATTACGATCTTAATCATTAACGACTTGAAGTGAGGATAGGAACTATTACTTTCATGCGAGGCTTACTTCACGTGGCGATACCTTTTAATTGATAGGTGAACGACAGCCGTAATCCCCTTCATACGTACTCTCTCCCCTATGCCAACTCTCGTCCCCTGGCCAATGGGTCATGGTCTCCTTAATATCCTCAGTCGACCAAATCCACCGAGAGCCAATCAGCATACAAAGCGTACACGCAAGTGGAAGAAATTGCTTCGCTTTCACCTAGAGGAGGAGAAGCCTCAGAAGAAGAAGCCATAAATGAAGAAGTCCCGTGTAAACCCTTAAGGCAATCGACAGGTTGCGACAAGAGTGACAGTTAGGATATTTTGAGAGGAGGGTAGGAGGGGGGGGGGAAACTGTCATGGAATGTTCTAGATCTCGCGAGAGCTATTGCTGTTGAACTAATCATTCCGTCGAACAGTTCTCGATTGGACAACAGGTCACCGGAGGCCTGGCTGGTTGGTCACTCGTCTGAATGAGACATTCATTCAACAACTCAATAGGCAAAGGAGACATTTGGAAGTTGGAATTACAACAATTTTTCCTCATTCAAAGAACTGCGGGAGATCCGGCGGCAGTAACTTTTGACGGAGTCATCCGCTGAAATGCATTTTTCTCCTCATTCGCAAACAAAGCACCTGCTCCGTAGCATCAAAGCAAACAAAGCACCTGGTCCGGAAGAAATACCTGCTAGAATATTAAAGGAATTAGCCGAAGACATTGCCCCGGTTTTAGAAATTGTTTTTCTAAAATCGATAGAGAAAGGCTCGGTGCCTCGCGACTGGAAGCTAGCCCATATAACTAACTCCCATCTAGTATAAACGCGTCGATAGGGATAAACCAACCAATTACTGACCCATTTCCTTAACATCCATCTCTTGTAAAATATTAGAACACATTATTGTCAGGAACATTATGAGATTTCTTGATAGAAGGAAAATACTAATTCACAACCAGAAGAATTTTATTCCATAAAAAGAGAATATTAACATGTTACTTCAAATTTTTAAATAAAGTACATTCAACTGATAACAGCCAATAATAGTAATGAAGTCACTAATAGGGAGAGAATACGAACGCCATGTATTTGTTTGTTTCGCAGAATCCGAGAAGGCGTTTGATAGAGCGAATTAAGGTGGAATTAATGAGTGAATTGCGGAAAATAGGAATAGATTGTGGGGACAGGAGGGTAATCCTCAAACTGTACATGTCTCAGACTCCTCAGGTGCAAGAGGTGAATGAAAAATTTGGAAGAACAGTGTTAGGAAGAGGAGTAAGGCAGAACTATCTAATATAATTTGTTTTTCTGCACATCCTCGGAGGAAATGGTAAAAGAGGCATGGGAAGGGCTTGGAGATTGGAAGTTATAACAAATGTTAGATTTTCGGATGATCAAGCTTAAGTGAGCCAGTCAGCGGAAGGGTTACAATTAATGCTGATTGCATTAGAAAATCAGTGTGGTAGGTATGGGATGAGACTTATTGTAAATAAAACAGAGAGCTTTTCGAGGGAGGGTACAAAAGGGTTTTCAAGAAAGAGGAAGAAGGCTAAGATATGCATTAAAATTGGAGGGCGTAAAATAGAGCAGTTTCCCTAACTTTGAAGTGTTTTGTACCAAGATGGTACCTAATCAGTAGTCACGCGAGAAGTGGTATAATGCTTGGCAAGGAAGCCTTCAAAAGTTGGAGAGAAAGACAGGGAAACTTGGTCGCTGAAGCAAGATAATAGGCATAGATTGGACGCTTTTGAAATTTGGGCGTGGAGAAGGATGGAAAAAGCAAAATGGAAAAACACATGAGGAATTGCTAGGTATGGTGAGGGAGGAGAGAGGATTGTTGGGAGAAATTTGAACATGGGAATGCAATGCAGGATGGAGGACAGATAAATGGCAATGGAATGTTTAAGATTGCGACAGTAATAGAGGGGAGAATGACGGATGAGCGAGGGAAAAGGGAGACCAAAGTTGGCCGTGAGGGATGAACTACAGGGAGGTGGTAAGTATGAGGAGTTAAATAATGATTTACATTAATACAGATTGTCCCGGAGTTTAGTGTCGAGCTAGTTACAGCTTAGTCCTACACCTACATAATACCCCGTTGCAAGGGCGTGTGGCGGGGGTTGTTAAGTTACCACCAGTAAAAAGGAACAAAACCACTTTCAAAATGAACACATACATGCAAAAGTACGCCCACAGTGGCGCACACACTCTTACAAAAATCCCTTCATCCGACACGCATGCGAACACGTACACTATCACCCAACAAACAATTGCACCCCAGGATGCAGCATCCAACGACGCGCAAGCCAGAACATGAAAAGTAAGAACTCCACCAACACATGAACATGCAACATAAAAGCCTAATGACAGTGTTTCGTCCCTGGGTCCATCCAAAACGTACGTCGACCGGAAGAACCACTGCTTATAATATTTATGGACGTAGAATCCGCGGGACAAGGGAGGGACTCGTACCCCCAACATTGTCTTAAAAAATTTAAAAATCATAAATGCTGGATACGTTATTCGGGTGAGGCTTATTATTTAAAACTTTATTTTTATAATATGCAAACATTCTACAAACTATTGATACTCAGGACGCGAAAATAACTTATGAAAAAGTATTTTCCCACACAGATACATAAATTACAAATGTGGTCCTTATCATTGACAGCAGTCTGCCGGTTAAGGTGGATTTTGGAGGAAACCAGGGATCAAGCATTTCAACCCTTAAAATGCAACCCTTAAGCGACATTAAATATCAATCCAATACCCTGAATTACAATAAAACATCCTTCAAATCCATATTTTTCCTACCTCCCTTCATTCCGCCCAACGTATGCATCTTTTCTTTTCCTGCCTTGGCTTCATTCAACCCAACATTCTCCCTTCTACATGAACACAGTCATCAACTACTGCCGCTCAAATAGACTAAGAAGGGAAGCAGTGATTTTAAAAAACACATTCAAATGAGGCAAACGCACATTAGTCCTCCCCTCCATCGAACCTTTCATTGAAATCCACGCTCATGACAACAATGACTATTTGCGCCGGCGGAACATGGCGCGCGCGCGCACCCCTAATCAGATGACCGCGTGTGTCTCGACGGCTGGCCGACGCACCACGTGGACCTCGGGAGGCGCGCACCAGCCCGAGACTCCGAAGAGGGGTGGCAGGGAGATAAAAAAACGAGTGGCGCGGGAGGGGGTGGCGCGTGTGCCGCACGCGAGGAGACACACGTGCCACCTGGCGCGCGAAACAGTCGAAGGCGGTGGCTGCGCGCGCCATTTCTCTAAGGGGGAGAGGACTCTCCCGCGATGCTGCCTTCTTTATCACTAAAGTGAGCAGAAGAGCACAAAAAAGAAAGAAACTAAAATTACACAAATGACCATGCGTGGCGCAGGCCGAATTGCAAGAGTTGGGAGCAGTCCAGGGATGCATAGTAAGTAAGCGCGGACTACGAATACGACCCAAAAGGATTGATTCCGGCCACGCTCATGTGAGGGTGCGAGCTTCCTCCAACTTCCCCTTCTCTTAAACGGTTACTAATACTCGCCCCTGGAAAGCATTTGTCCGCCAAAACCACTTGGTATAAAAAATAGACATCCAACGCCACTGAAGAGGTGAAAAATCGCTAAATGCAGTTCTGTTCCACATTCTGGAACAACGAGATCCTGGCCGTTCCTTAGTAATGGCGAGAAGTCGAGGGAAATTGACCGCATGAACGGACCGGTGCAAGGAATTCTTTTAACTCCGCATAAGTGGTAACCGCCGCGCAATGTGGTACTGGAGGCATTATGTAGCAACCATCAGAACTTCCCTGAAGACATAATGATGCGGAATGTTAATAATGGCCTTTGGTTCGGATGTGGAGTGAGATGTAGGCACTTAGGATGTAATGATGAGGAGACCCGTTTTTTTTAATCATGGGTGGAAGTTTTGTCTAATCCCCGGGCATCCTCTACCCAAGTCCGCGGATATTTAGAAACCCAGGTCCATCACTCGCATTCCTCACCCGATGGGTACCCGGTCTTTATGCCTAAAGAATCCCGAACGCACAAAAACCAGGGTTACATACAGGCAACATGATACCCTGCAACCACCGCTAGGGTGTGTGGCAGGGGAAGATGCACGCCAGAGTACTTTTCGCACAAAAATCTCCTGCTACCGCGGTCGGACAACGTTATTATGATCTCCTATCGTCCGTGGGAAAAATGATATTTTAAATCCATCGGTTCTACACTTAATCTCTCTAATATTTTTGACATGATCTCTCCTGCCGTTGTACTGTGGGGTTAATAATACATTTTCACCTTCATTGCTAAAGAGATGTCCTTCCAATTTATACAGGAGCTTCAATCTGTAATTCAACCTTCTCTCCATAGAGGGGTATAGCGTTTCCCTACTGACCGGAGGGCCCGGGTTCGATTCAAGCGCAAGACTCTCTGGGCACTTTGAGCTCCACCCAAGCTATGTCATTTTTCGGGTACCAGAACTTCCTGGGAAACTATAACCGGCACAGGGAAAGGAACTGGCCCCCCTACCCTTATGCGTGAATTTCACATGCCGTCTTAGTATTGGGGAACTCTGTCATCACCTACTAAACCGACCTTAGGGCTGATTACCGTGTGTTCCATAGAGTGATGCCCAGCTCCTCTAACATTTTGGAAACGCTACTAAGTTTATCATTAAAACGTTTTACAAATTTAGATTCTCTACGCTGCACGTGATCTAATTCGGCCATCAATCCAACTTCATGAGGATTCCATCTTATCGCGAATCCTTAGGATTATACGATATCTTCGTGAAACACGGATTCTAGTACTATTCTAACCGCAAGTATCCAACAGGTCCCGAAGCCCTGCTTACGCGCATGGTCCACGTGACCAATCGGGAGTCATCTGGAAGGGGGTCATCACAATAGCCATCCAGCGTCGGGGAAAAAGGTCTCCGCAAAGTAATCAAAGGACAAAATTTAAGGTTTTTTTTAGTGTTTCCCGTGAAAATAAAATAATAGAAAAAAGTAGATAGTATCTTCAAAAATGTGACAAAACTGGAACAAGTTTTTCCTGGCGTCCCTGGCATGAAATTAATATTTCTGCAAACGAGCATCAAGGACTTCTACATCTACATAATACCCCGCAAGCCGCCGCAAGGGCGTGTGGCGGGGGGGGTGTTAGGTCACCACCCGTAAATGGGATCAAAACCACATTCAAAACCAACACATACATGCAAAACCATACCCACAGCGGCGAATAAATGCATGCCAAAATCCTTTCATTTTACTCGTATGCGAATACATATACTATCTTCTGACAAATTATTGCAACTTAGGATGCGGTAAGAAATTTATCTTATAACGTGCAAGCTAGAATTTGAAAAGCCAGAAGGCGAAATTCCACTACCATACGGAAGTGCAACATACAACGGTCTCCTCCCTAAGGACACAGGTAGGGAATGTGACCCAACGCTAGAGTTAGCGGGAGGGGCCCCCCAACACTTGAGAGTTTAGTGCACTTTAAAGTGCGTTAATTGTTGGGCTTTATTTCACCATTTTCGCTCAATCAAAAAATAGTTCAATAAATTCGCATTTTAGCCACGTGGGATACACTTAATCTTCATTTTTTCAATCATTTTTTCTCCAGTTTAACGAGTTATGGTAGTTGTCATATATGTATGTATTCTTTTGGGGAAACTCTTTAAAGGTTTGGATTTTGGTTTTCTTATAAAGGAAACCCAAAACTGTTCGCCATAAGTCATCCATAAAATTCATCCATTACCAACTACAACATCCTCAATGGTTTAATCCACAAACATTCACATGATACTATACGCACCAACGCTTACACGTTTCGTCTAAATCAAACAACACAAGCACTTCCCTCTGGTTTTGCACCCATACCCTCCCTTAGCTGATCCGCAATCACCCTTGGCCAACAACCCTCCCCTAACGTGGTTTTAATTGATCATAGTATTTATTCATCACGGCAGCCATCCATATTCATTATTTCGTGGCAGGACGGGTCATCGACTTTTTCGTCCGTTACTCCTGATTTTCGCTGGCGGAACGCAAACAATGCTCAAATCGGTTATCGATCGGAGATCCAGAATCGCTTGTCGTCGACGACACCGGAAACTGGTAATTGAAACGTAATCCATGCAATCCACCGGCCCGAATCGTAACTGTGATTTGAAGTGCGAGCATTTCTGCACATTATGATGTGAAGACTCCTTCCTTTTCGCGGAGCAAGTAGAGCGGGAATTACGTATATTTGAAATAAGTTACAGGAAGGATAAGACGATTACAAAAAAAAACAAATTCATCAAGGTTTTGGACAGGTCCCCTAATTACTCTTATCTTCTTTGAACATCGCGAGAACTTCCTCATGTTTACTCTGCATTATTTTCTCCTTAAGTTCTCCGTTAACTTCCAGTTTTCACGCCGTTCATAAAAAAATCCTTCCCACTTCCTTCCTCAACCCCGATTGCCGAACGTGTCCTCCTCCCTTTATGTCACGGACTTCAGCGTACCTCTCAACATTTTTTCCTCACACTTTTTCCGCCTCTTTGAGGTTTTCCTCCAACAAACCTCCTGTCACCTCGTGCTGTTGGTAACACTTCCTCGTTTGCCTGAATAGTTTCATAAGTAAAATTTGTAGCAAAACTGACAGCTGATAACTCCAAATGTCACATTTCATTCTAAACTAACTACGAGTATATGAAAAGCAATGATGCCGGTATGACGATGCAGGTATCTTTACTCGTATGCTAACAGCAAAGCCGATTTAATCATTCATAGACTATTTAAAAGAGTTGAGTAGACACACTGTATCAACGGAGTCTAAAAAACAACCAATGAAGTCAGTTTCCATAATCACACCTAGATAAAAAGGTAAAAATAACTTTTAAGTTCTTTTCTCACTCCAACCGTTAAATCATTTTCAAACTGCACACCTTTGAGGACTTTTTTATATGTACGCTATTAACTTCCAATTGATAGGCGAGAATAGGGTCGACAGATCTTTTTAGGTTAATGTAAGACAAAGGGAATGGTTTTGAAGATTCCGGGAAAATAATCAAAACTGGACGTCAATGGGTGTTCTAAAAACGAGGACATGTCAGGGAAAGCCCAGTCACCACTACGTGAACAACTCATTCCCCATCAAAGGTATTCCCCAAAACGAACGGCAGCACTTAAACGCCTATGTACGAGGCTAGGCTGATAACTAATGCACACATGCTTGTAAACCACAAGCCAATGACCTTCAGAAGCACTCCTGGTGGCATATGGAAGTAACAGTCTCCCTCAACACGCATGCGCAGGTTCGAGGTCGTTACGTTCATCCAGTGTATTTTGAGAAGCGGAAGTATGGAGACGTGTTCTAGTGCTATGTCAACGCGAGCGTGCTGTTATCGAATTTTTGCCTTCACCTCATCGTCCGAGGTGTAATGATTACCCTTGAGGTGCCTCTTGAGTTGAGGGAAAAAATAAACATCGCAAGGCGCAAGATCGGGGGAATAAGGAAGGTTTTGTTTGTTCTCGCCTGTGAGACGGCGTGGTACCCATCGTGCTCAGAGTTTACGGTATCCCAATTGCTCAATAATGAAGCCAACACGTTCCTTAGATATTCCAATGCGGTTTGCAATACGCTTTTGAGTGATTCGACGGTCATTTTGAATCAAATCTTCGACGGATTTGCGATGTTTTAATCCTCTGTGGCAGTGATCGGATGTCTGCTGCGTATTTCATCAACAATTATGAATTTTCCAGGATCGCAACCACGAAAGTTTACCACCCATTGAGTTACAGTACACCTACTTAACAGCATCGTCATCATAAAGAGCCTTTAAACGACGATGAATCTCAGTAGGATTCACTTTTTCAGCAGTTAAAAATTCGATTACAGCACGCTGTTTACCTCGCGTTGACATATATCACTAGAGCACCCCTCCATACTTCCGCTTCTCAAAATATACTGGTTGAGTTTAACGGCTTCAAACCTACGCTTGCGTTTTGAGGGGGAATGTTACTTCCACAAGCCACAAGAAGTGCATTTCAAGGTCATTTTGTGGTCTGCAAGTATGTTGTTTTCAGCCTACCGTCGTATACACGATTTTTCTAATTCTCCATATAATCCCTTGATTACTTATTGAGTAGCTTCAGGTGGGATGTGTTGGCAGTTGAACATAATGAATAACTAGCTGATCGTAGCACTTTTTCACTTGAAAAAATGTTTATTTTACGACCGGGTTTCGATGTATGACATCATCATCAGGCCAGACCTGGAAGTGGAGGATGCCTGGATAATTACATAATTCATTCATAAATAACTTTCAATTCCCGGGCACGCCAAAGGATTCTGGACACCCTCAGCTCCACCCAGGCTGTGGGATTATTCAAATAGTACCAGATCTTCCTAGGAAACCATAACCGGCACAAGGAGAAAACGTGGCCCCCACTTACCTGTTAATGGGCGAATTTCACACGCAGTATAGGGCTTCGTATTGAGTAAAACGGAATATACGAAACCGACCTTCGGCTTGAAAACTGTGGCTAGTGGTTTTATAATAAGATGCAACATTGTAACATGGCGTTTAAGGATAATTTGGATCTTACGGATCAGACATTTGGTGTCATATCAGTTAGGGTTTTGGAGGAGAGCTTTGTGCAGAGCCCGGGTAATTCAAAAATCTATCCTAAGGAGATAACCTATTACTAAAAATAAATGAACACATCAATAACCTTCACCCATTTCTTTTTTGAGGTAGGCACTTAAAACCAATAAAAACCAAGTTTTTGAGTTATTCCAGGAAACCCTTAATACACCTAATCCTTACACAGCCGAATCTTTGCATACCACTTTCGTCTTGGTCACTCCCACACATGCCATGCGTTTACTCACTGTTCCCGAGACTTCCAATATCCCTCGACTCGAGAGTCTTAATGGTACACCTTCGCCCATTACTTTCTCGGTCTATCCCTTCCTCACGGCCCTCGACCACTCGTGCGGTCAGTCGATTCTTTAATCAACTCTCTCCCTCAACACGGCCAATTCAGCGCAGCTATCGTATTTGTCCACCGCCATCTTCTGTACATCACCACAAACACTTTTCAAGAACCACATGTCCACAGTACTTAATCGACTTCTATGCTTACACTTCTACACTCACACATATTACAGACACAAATATTAGCTTGTACGGTATTGGATAAATTTCTTACTGCATCCTAAGGTGCAATAATTTGTTAGATGATAGTATACTCTTATGTATTTGCATGCGAGTAAAATGAATGGATTTTTGCATTAATACATACGCCACTGTGAGTATAGTTTTGCATGCATGTGTTGATGCATGTTGTTGTTTTGTTCCCTTTCACGAGTGGTGACCTGGCACCCCCTGCCACACGCCCTTGCGGCGGCGGCTTGCGGGGAAGTATGTAGATGTAGATGTGTAACTTTCGCTTCCTTGCAATATTGCGTGGGGCAGTACGCTTCCATACACTTATCATTTTTTTTTTGTTGAATTGGGCAAACAGTTTAATTTTTTTTCATGCGCTGTGACGTTTCTCTCGGATATTCTTTCATTTTTTTTTCCTTTCCGTGGAATAACATACGGAGGTGGATCATAATTTTTTTTATATTTCTATTTAGAAGTGACTAAAGTTGATTGAAATTAAGATGACATTCGAGAGACGGAGCATTCCTTGCGACTGCTGTCATCTATTTTTTATTTTTATTTCGCGGTCACCCCGTGATAGGGGTGCCGCTCGCGGCGTCGCTCCCAAGGCGTGAATCAGCGAGGCCCACCCCTCCCTCCCCCCCTCCCCCCCCTTTGACATGCCCTCCGCGTCGCGGGACTTGGCACTCACGCCGCTTGACGTCATGCAAGCAACGCATCCCCCACCCTCCCTTCCCCCCTGTACTTTTCCGCTGCTGCTAAGATATTACAAGAAAAAATGAAATAAATGAATAAATAAAAAAACTCGTCTATCGAGAGGAGGGGTAAGGAAAGGGGGGGGGGGAGAGAGAGAGAGAAATGGAGGATATGAATCGGCTACTACTATTACTTGGAAGGGGACGAGCATTTCAAAGTGTTCGCATTTCCGCCCGGACTTTGGGGGGGAGGGGGTCATTAACCTCGACGAGATGCCGCAAAGTGATGGATACACGTACGTTCGCGCGTATGACATGTACACAAACACACACACACACGTCGGATTCGAACACTAGGAAGAAGTGTCAAAGCCGAAAGTTGAAGATCGTGCCGTCGACCTAACGGCAAAATACCCTTGTGTCTTTTGCCTCAAAAGAAGTCGAGGCACCGTCATTCTCCACTCCTCCCACCCCCCCCCCCCCGCCTCGCCCCTTAGATATTTTCAATATATTTTTGTCATTATTTGCCGAGGCGAACTTCGGCGTCCGAAAGGAATTTTTTTTCAATGGAAAACTTCGGAATAGGAAGAACAATTCATTTCGTGACCCCACAATTGTCGGCAACACCCGGTTCGAGGCCTTCCCGATCATTTTTTCCAATGCAATTTTTCTAAACCACAATTTTTAGTGATGCATGCCTACTGTGGCATTCTTTCTAATTTTATTTTTCTCATAAATGAATTTTTCTAATACCTTAAAAATATGAAAAAATATCGTTGCTACGGAAACTGAATTTGTTGTACAAGTGTATAATACACATGTATACATATGATAAGGCCACATGCATGTAACAAGTGTATATATAATACACATGGATCAGAAACCCAAAGTTGTTGGAAAACAATTATATCTAGATGGGTTTGTTTGCTAAAAGGTTAACGTTTTAAAAGTTTGCTGGCACTGGAAATGTTCAAAAAGTTGGAGAATGTAACGCGAGAGTTTGTTGCCATTGATTATGAATATGATATTTATAAGGATGTAAATCGAAGTGTAGAATATTTAACCCTGCTCGCTAATACCATTACTATGGATTAATTGTACACCAAAAATAAAAAAACATTTTTTAGAAAAATTGCCAATTTAACCCTTGAACAGTAACCATGGTAAAAAAAACACCCCAGAGCGATTGAAAATATCGCGCAAAACGAAAATGGCTTACGTTTTCGAACGCGGGACCTTTGCCATGCGTCTGTGTGTGTATATATATATATATATATATATATATATATATATATATATATATATATATATATATATATATATACTACCTTGATCAAAAATTTCCCGGAATTTATTCAGAAAATTAAAAATACAAGTTTATTCATCTAAATCTATATTGTCCCCTTCAAAGTAATCCCCATCGACTGCAACACACTTATGCCAGCGCTTGATCCAATCCTCGAAACATTTTTTATATTGAAGAATGGAGAAGGTGAAATGGACAGAGAAGAAAACAAATGAGGAAGTACTTGGTATGGTGGGCGAAGAGAGGGGTTTGTTGGGAGAAATCCTATGGAGGCAGGAAAAGTGGATGAAGGGGGTGTTGACCGGCATTGGGATGTTGAAGACTGTAATTGAGGGGAGAATGGTAGGCAAACGAGGAAAAGGAAGGAACAGGATAGGGATGTTGGACGGGATGAAGGGAGGAAGAAAGTACTCAGAGATGAAGAGGGGCTTGATATAGGGTAGGATGCTGGATTTTGTGCTTTGTTAGGAATCACAAAATGTTTTATTTAGTAGCTGTTTCCATCCAAAAACCTACGTTCACCGGTAGATTACCTAATACATAATAATAATAATAATAATATATATATATATATATATATATTATATATATTTATATATATATTATATATATATATATTATATATATATATATATTATATATATATATATATTATATAAGTAATTCACTCCGATTATCCGGGAGTAGGAAGTCAGGGGCACGCGCAGTCTCGAGCAGTAAACATTAGAATACCCTAATTTACCAGAATAGGGTGAAAAAAATAGCGTTACAGTCCCAGGGTTAATAATCTTAGAAATATTTAATTTAGAAATTTCAGTTTTGGAAATAATTTTATTTGGAAAATATTTTATAGAAAATTGCATTTATTAGAAAAACTGCATTTGAAAAATTCTGACAGGGAACCGTTCGAGGAGACGTAACTTTTTGCTTCTTCCGAATTTTCACCCGATTTGAAAACCAAAATCCTCTTCCACCAATCCTCGGAAAACTCTCGAATAATCCTTCCCGATCGAAGAGAGGAGGATACTTGACAACGACCTGTCACATTCATGAGGAAAGGTACGTTAACGCCAAGGCCACGCGGACGTCAAAGACACGTCATGCGAGTACGTACGATCCAACTCCGCGCGACAACACACAGCATTGTTCCCATAAAAGAATGACCGCCCGCAAAGTGAGCAATTGTTGGGCCGTGGTCCATGCGCGAATGCGAGTGGTGACGTCCGATTGGTTGCACACGATGCCGTCCGTTCTGACGTCATCGATGGATGGTCAACTCAAAAAGAAACTCGAAATAAAATGAAAAAATGTGCGCGACTCATATACATATTCTCGGCACAGTAATTATCCTCCGAAACGAATGCTAAGTCTATGAATGTCACGAATACAGCGTAACTTACCACTCGGGATGATTGCGGAATTTGATGATACCTTACGACACGTGGACAAATGCCAATCAGCACGCTCTGACAAAGTGCCCAGTCCACTCACAGTGCGGTCCTTCCAATAAGCACGCACGGACCGACAGAAATAACAGGCAGCGAGATAAATACGCAGACAATTAGTTTGGCATGCAATCCATCAAAGTCGTGACGCTAATTGTAATGGTTCATGTTCAATTTTACCTTACTGCGTGATCGCCATTCACAGGGGACCTATGTAGAATGGCCACCAAAAGGGACTGAGGAATTGGCCGCTGTAAGGTGGTGTCCGCTAGGGGTAAGAGAGCAGCAGTATAGCAAATTATGAGGCAATGCGCATTATTAGTTAATAATAATAATGTACGTAGTCTGAACAATAAATACGCGAACTGGTGCAATCTGGCAGCCATGACGCGAACTATAGCCCCGCCCACAAGCGGCGCTAGTTGCCTGAAACCCAAAGAGCCTTCTGTGCTGTTGGCGGATCGTCGTGCTGTGCGTATAGTGCCAAATATGTTAGTTTCTCTTGTCCTTGTTTTTACTGTTTGTCGAAAATGGAAATTGACGAAATCACGGAGCAACGAATCAACATCAAGTTTTTAGTAAAGTTCAAGGGTTTAAAAAATAATGCCCAAGCTGCATTGATTGTTCGCCAGTTTCTGGCAAAAAATTCAATCACCATCCTTGATCATTCTCCTCATTCGCCAGATCTCGCCCCCTGCGACTTTTTCCTATTCCCAAAATGCAAAAATGTGATGAGGGGATACTACTGGGAAGATGTGGACTCAATAAAGCAAGAAACGACGAGAAAACTAAAAAGCCTAACTGCCAAGGACTTCCAAGGGGGGTGCTTTAAACAGTGGAAGAGAAGAAGATGGAATAAGAAGGTAGAGCAACGAATGGAGAGTACTTTGAAGGGGACAAAATCGATGTAGACTAAATTTCGCAAAATAAAGTTTTTCATGGCCTCAGTTCGCGTATTTATTGGACAAACCTCGCATATAGTGCGTGCGTTCTCTTTTGAGAGGAGTATTTACGCATAAATGTTGAAAAAAATCTTAATTTTAATTGGAAATTTTATTAAGTTTTTCCGTGATAATTTTAGGCCCTAGATAGCATACCCAATTATTTTTCATTTCGTTTAAGCGTCATGGCATCTTCAAGGTCCTCAGTACAATGACATTCAATGAGCTGAAGATTATTAAATGGGCAGACAAAGTAAGGAACGATGAAGTGTATGAAAGAGCAGAGGAGGAAAGGAGCATACGGAGAGCTCCACAACAAAGAATAACTTGATGGATTGGACCCGCCTTGAGGCACAATGGATTAGTTAGAAACATAATAGAGGGAAATTTGGAGGAAAGATCCCGCGAGGAAGGCCAAGAGACAAGCACATAGACGGCAAATTAAGAAGCACGTAGAACAGGGAACCTACCAGGGGGTGAGGGAATTAACACTAAATATGGAAGACTGGAGGGCTGCAGTAAACCAATCTTAGGATCGAAGTACTGATGATGATGAGCTTTTTTCAACAAGGTAAAATCACGCTTAAGAAACCTCCACATAATTAAATCAAATGGGGCATCATAAACTCCCAAGTACACGTAGATCGCATACAGTAGCCAATCTAGTAATACATAGCGGGAGCCCTATTGGGAAAAAGGAGGAATATTTATAAAGTCTCATTCGTAGTATTGGTGGTTTGGAGAACGGCCAGAAGAACTTGTTCGTCCAGTATTTATTCCCAACTTATTTAGGAGGTGATTTGAAAGATGGCCGAAGTAGTCAAGGCATTAAAAAGAATAGCATCCTTTGCAATGAAGTATCCCCGAAGAAGAGGATTAGAAGCAGAACATTTAAAATTAGGATGATATTTGGGACTTAAAATCTACATGGATAGTCAATCCATTGAGGATTTCTTCGTTGCATCCCTCCAAGCCATATCATTCGTTATCGACTGAATCTCTTCCATCCCCCACAGTTTCTTGCGTTTGGCGTTTTTCATCGTCTGTTTCTCTTAATTACGAGGCCAAGCTGAAAACTAATTCACACATGCTTGTAGACCACAAACAAAATGACCTTCAAAACCACTCCTGGTGGAATGTGGAAGTAGCATTCCCCCACAACACGCACGTGGAATGTTACTTCCACATGCCACTATGAGTGCTCCTGAAGGTAATTTTGTTGGTGGTCTACAAGCATGTGTGCATTCGTTTTCATTAGCCTACTCTCGTATTTATCCTTTGATCTTCCCTCTTTATTTCGACCTTTACATTTCCTTCAATTATGATATGATCTCCGGGGCATCCGGGTGCGTTAATTAGTTTTCTCCCTTAACATTGTTAAGCGTCCTCCGTTGGCTTCCCTTTTCACACGCTTTTCAAAGTATAAACATTATTCATTTCTCTTTTAATTTGTGAACACGCCAACAAATTTTTATTTTCGTCATTCTTTTTTATGAAAGTCATCGTTCTTCAAATATCTCATTAAAGTGAGCATTACATTTATTAGGCTGGACGTACGGGACGCGATTCTTCCAGAACCAATGCTTCGCGTCAATTGGCCAAACCGGAATACAGATACACTTTGAACGAGCGGAGTCCTCTGGCGAACGGGTGTCCTCCGTCGGGAGGTGGGGCTCCTTTCACCGGCATAGCTGTTGCCAACTCCCGCAGCACTCGCCGTAGGATACTCGGGAGGGAAGGGAAGGAGCGAGGGCAAAGACACGTCGTCCCCCCTTCGATCCTCCCCAAGGACGCGACAACGCGCGGACGAAATACTCCCGGGGAGGAGGCGCTCTCCCTCCCGGCCAAGGCACTCCCGCGCAATTCATCACCAAGGAACCCGAGCGTGACCGCCGTCTCGTGCAGACCTACCCTCCCTTCTTTCCCCCCCCCCCAAACAAGGGATAACATTCGATTTTACCCTCCTCCGTAATGGCTTTCCATTCGCTCGCATTCGACGCGATCAGGTCCACAGAAATACGGATGGACGTCGGTGGTTGCTACCGAGCACGAGGACGCTGCCGCCAGCCGTCAAAAGTGGACGCCGAAGACGGGGGTCGGGGTGTGTGGCAGGGAGGACGGAGAATTCGGAGTGAGGCGCATACGAAACGATACGAAATTAAGGACATTCACGTTTATATATATATATATATATATATATATATATATATATATATATATATATATATATATTTATTTATTGCCTCATACATTATGTATACTCGTACAAGTTTTCTGAATTTCAAAACTCGTGCAAGGGACTGACTATCTTGGTCCGTCAAGGATGAAATTGATTTGAAAACATAAAATCGTCTCACCAGGTTCCTCGGATTTTTTTTAAATTTTACTCTGAAAGATGCGTTTCAGCCTAGTAAGAAGGGCGTTCGGCTGCTAATCTGCGGTCCAGGGTTTTAGTCTTGGTGTGTTAGGACACACGAAAGCCATATTGAGGGGAAGAATGTCCTGAAGAACCTAATAGTGACGCAAGGAAATCAATTCTCCCTTATTACACAATCAATGCACCAACTCGTATGAATTTCACTCGTTGCATACACGCGCACTTAGTAAGAGGTTATTCATCTTTCATTAAAACCTCTTGGATTATTTCTGTGTATGGTGTTGGATGCTCAGTGCTCATAGTAAATGGAGGCGCGATAGTAGACTTGCACAGTCGAGCGTTCAGTTTCCTATCTATTAGACATTTTAGTACCCTGCAAACCACCGCTTGAATATGTGGAAGGGAGGGAATACACACCAGATTAATTTTGACCCAATTATGACCCTACCGTGGTCGGGCAATGTTTCTGATCCCCTATCGTTCGTGGAAATAATGATATCTTAAATATTATCCTTTCTACTCTTAATCTCTCTCCTACCGTAGCTACTACATTTACATTTACTACATTTACTACATTGCAACTACTACAAGGTATTACTACATTTTCAACATCACTGCTAAAGAGACTTCCTTCCAATTTATGCAAGAGATTTAATCTGTAATTTAACCTTCGCTCCATTGAGTGATTCCCAGACTATTTCCACTGATATTTTGGATACGCTACTAAGGCTATCGTATCAACGTTTTAGAAATATAGCTCCTCTCCGCTGCACGCAATCCAATTCGGCAATTAATCTGACTTCATAAGTATTCCATACGCACTAGTAGGATATTCTAAATGAGGCCGAACCAGCGAAACAAATCACTTCTCCTGATAATAAAAATATAAAAATTTCGTATTACTATTTATTTTGAGAGCGGTAGTTATTAGGGGAGGCGACTGATAGAGGAATTCATTAGCGCATGAGGGAAGTTGAGGCAGAGGAGGAAGGGTGGAGGGAAACCCGGCGTCGGCATTAGCCTACCCTTTAATGAAAGGCGCCAAGAGGTTCGCAGGTTAACGTCCCATTCGACGGACGTCTTACTCACTCAAAAGCGCTCTCGACAAAGCACCTCAAGTAGGGATCGGGATACCAATGAAAAATATTTGTTGTCTCCAGGATTTGAACCCGAGTCCTCTCGGTGGGAAGCCTGTACATTAGCCACCGCAACATCCCGAACCCATGTTATTTATATGAAGATCCCCTGAAAACATATATATTTATATAAAACAAAGAAACTGTTAAAATATTTTCAGTTTTCTAAAGTAAAGCTACTAACATTCAAGTACAAAATAACGTGTAAATAAATCCTGTTTTATACCAGTAATGCAGAGCAAATACATATGAAAGCCATGTATTCAGCCATGCTTATGTATGTTTGAAATTATGCCGCAAGCATATAAACATTTTCTTTTGATGTTTTTCACATGATTATTAGTTATTTTATTATTGTATTAATCTTACTATTTTATTAGTCTCCAGGAGTCGAACCCGGGTCCTCTCGGTCGGAAGCCAGCACGTTAGCGACCGCACCTTCGCGATTCTCCCTTTTCAGATTGATAAGAGCGCAATTTGATAACAGGATAATTTGATGAGTAATGTAGATGGAGGCGCGCCCCCCGTCTCGCCAGATGGGGGTAAAAGGTGGTCTCCCAGGCTGTGGATACGAGTCCCTCTTTGGACTTGTGCTATTTATAGGATTCCATCTCGCATGGAACTCACCGTGAGTTTCCGGGAACTTGACGATAATCTTGAAAGTCTCTCCACTTATTTCTTTTTATACGCCCATTGCCCTTCCTTTTAATGGACCAGATGATCTTTTCATGGACTGCATATTATTAGACCCAGATTTAATTTGCCTTCCATTGAAACCAAAAATACTGCGAGATAGAGGGTTTTCTGGACAACCCTCCGGTCATCCTATTCATTTGCCTCTCCGAGTTCTCGATTTACATTGAATAGAAGACTATATTTGAGATTCCGAATGAAAATTTAACTGTAGATTTGCGCCTTTTCAGCAATTGGAATACCGACGATACAACAAAATGTGCTGCCGTTTAAAACTTAGTAGATTAAAGATGTTTTTCCACAATTTCAAACTTCGTAGAGTGGATATGAACAAGAATAATTTATTTAAAAAAATTGAATCTTTAAAGGAAATAAGTGGGTTCAACAAAGAGTAGTCGTACACTTTCATTCCAAAAATTCATCGTAAAAAAATTTGATGTTTTATTGTCCGCTTCGTACATATTCGTAGGGTATGTCACGCAACAGCTTCGTCAATTTGACTTTAGCCCTGAGTCGGCAATAGCCGTTGCAAGTTGTACCATGTGCAGTTCGCAACGAGGATGGTGTGTAACACGCGACGAGCAATACGTATGCTGCATTGAAATTTCCCTTTCGCTCGAACGAACTGTTTCAAGAGGCCTATGTAATGCTGCAGGAGACACATATACATCTCCTTAATACCCCACAAGCCGCCGCAAGGGCGTGTGGCGGGGGTGTTAGGGCACCAACCGTAATTTCGAAAAAAACGCATGCAAAAGAAACATGCAGAACTTTCTGTTCTATCCCTCTCTTCCTTGATAAAGGTGGTCACGACCACCGAAAATTCGAAAAATAGTGAGCCTCTTTTTTGTGTTTCTGTGTGTTTTTGTCTGCGTCCGTATATATTGAACATTTGAACTGCACAATAGAACAGTTCAGTATTATTCACGTCCGTGAGACTTTCAAAAAGTGTTGTATATATACTATATAATAGTATATATATATATATATATATATATATATATATATATATATATATATATATATATATAACACTTTTCCATTCTCCCGCTGACGAGTCTGAATGGCACACAATGCTGGATCTGAGCGAGTGACCCAAGGTCGTCGTCGATATATATATACAGAGAATATATATATATACACACATATATATATCTTCAGACGAATCGAGCCCGCGGCCCCCTGCCTGGGTTGGCAGCCGAGAACGTTACCCCGTCGCCACCGGGGCCGGGAAGTCGTCTTCAGAAAATGACATCTCTTCGCATATTCAGAAACGACGGTCGGATATTTTACCATTATTAGTTTCTGTGTTACGGCCGAGCACATGTCGTGCAACACAGCATTATGCGTAGCTCCTTGGGCAATGCATAATGATTGATCTGATTTTCAGGCATATGTCGGTCGTCCTTCCCTACTTAACCCGCCTACTTGGTTTCGTCCTGGATAAATGAACGAAGGAGTAATATTACGCATTGACTGAATCCGACTTTCGTTCGTTCGGAGTCTTCAATAAAACACTTGGGTTACAAAGCATTAGGTTGCGACACCCTCCCCATGACGACATTCGCCGAGCATTAGTGGGTCTCCCGGTTGAAACATCAACAACACACATACGCGTGATGAACGAATACACAATTCAGCAATTACATTCATCCATTCTCCCGCTGACGAGTCTGAATGGCACACACACAATGCTGGATCCGAGCGAGTGACCCAAGGTCGTCGCTCCTCGGAATGGTAACGGCCCTTCTTTGGGTCACCCTAGTCTCTCCGTCTCGTGCATCCTTGGAAAGGGGAGGTGGGGAGGGGGGGGGCGACGGAGAGCGTTGGGAGGGGGAATTGGGGGGGGGGATGCTTGGCGCACAACAAAAGCGTAACCTACAAAGGCGACCAACACCGGCGTGCTGCGAGGCGCAATTTAATCCCTCCCCTATTGTCAGACACACACCTTTCTCGTTTAATTCCACATGCGCCAGATACAATGTTGTGCGTATCTTTGTGACTCGTTACCTCATACAACACGACACCCATGTGTCCGAAACTTATTTTCAAACATAATCACAAGCAGGGGGCTTGCCTTAGTGGAATTTTATTACGCTTAATGGAACTTACTCTGCGAGGACTGTCCAATAAATACGCGAACTGAGGCCATCAAAAACTTTATTTTGCAAAATTTAGTCTACATCGATTTTGCCCCCTTCAAAGTAAGTACTCTCCATTCGTAGGCTATTCACTTCTTCCATCTTGTTTTCCACTCTTTAAAGCACCTTTGGAAGCTCTCGGCAGTTAGGCTTTTTAGTTTTCTCGTCGTTTCTTGCTTTATTGCGTCCACATCCTCCCAGTGATGTTCCCTCATCACATTTTTGCATTTTGGAAATTGGAAAAAGTCGCTGGGGTCGAAATCTGGCGAATAAGGAGGATGATCAAGGATGGCGATTAAATGTTTTGCCAGAAACTGGGGACTGAGCAGCTTGGGCCTGATTTTTGCACATTTTTTCAAACCCTTGAACTTTACTAAAAACTTGATGTTCATTCGTTGATCCGTGATTTCGTCAATTTCCATATCCGACGAGCAGTAAAAACAAGGACAACAGAAACTAACATAACTGGCACCATGCGCACAGCTCGACGATCCGCCAACAGCACAGACGGCTCTCATTGGGTCTCAGGCAACCAGCGCCGCTAGTGGGCGGGGCTAGTATAGTCCGCGTCATGGCCGCCAGATCGCACCAGTTTGCGTATTTATTGGGCTGGCCAAGTATTCTACACAACATTCCTGATAGAATAAGTGTCAACCGTAGTTCCTAAGTTAACGCGTTATAATAGTCTGTCCAAAAAAAAACAAATCCCAGTGAAGAAAAGAACAAGGTTCGTATATTTCATTTGACTGGCGTCGTAGAAAAGTTTGTTGAATCCCTGAAAGTATTTTAATGAATCCCTAATAAACGGTTTTGACACATTTCGAAGCTATTCCTACGGTGTAATCCAGGAGTGTCATCAGAAGGTTGGGGAAATACACTTATAGCAACATTTAGAACCGCTAAATCTCGAATACTTGATTAACTAAAGGGAATTGTTTCGACTGGCTTTTATTCAAAGATTTTGCGACAATCGGTACACTTCTTCACGCGTGCGAGAGGAGATGTACTCGTATGTAACAAGAAGATAAGTAACTACAATTAGATAAGATGAAGACAACGAGCACGCTAGGCTACTCAAAAGAGAAAAAAATAAAACTACTTTACCCCACCAGTGCAGTCGGATCACATTATTCTCATCCCTTATCGCTTTTCGGGAAAAATGAAATTTTAAATCTATTTGTTCTACACTTCTCCAATTTTATTGAAATGATCGCTCCAACCAAAATAATATCCTACATTCTAGAGCAGCTGGGCTGGGAATCACTCACGGAGAGACAGTTCAATTACAGATTTAATCTCTTGCATTAATTGGAAGGACGTCTCTTTAGCAGAAATGATGTTGAAAATGTATTATTACCCCCATCGTACTACGGTAGGAGAGAGATCATGTAAAAACCCCAATTAGAGAGATAAAGTGTAGAACAGATAGATTTACGAGCTGTCATTTTTCCCACGAGCGAAAATGGGATTAGAATAACATTGTCCGACCACGGTAGGGTCATTTTCGGATCAACATTATTCTGGTGTGTATTCACCCACTGCCACACACCCAACTGGTGGCTTGCAAAGTACTTCAATAATTTAAAAATAACCGTGATATGGTGTAGCTTAACACACATATTCCACATCATTGCTAAAAAGACATATTTCCAAAGAATGCAAGAGGTTTAATCTATAATTTAACCTTCGCTCCGTGAATGATTTCCTCTCTAGCTCCTCTAATATTTTGTATGCGCTACCAAGCTTATCATAACGATGTTTCACAAATCTAGCTCGTTTACGCTGCATGCGATCCAATTCGGCAATCAATCCAACTTCGTTAAGACCCCATATACTAGGAGCATATTCTAAAAGAGGGCTAACGAGCGAAATATAACATTTCTCTTTGACCTTTTCATCACATTTCCCCAATAATCTTCTAATAAATCGTAATTTTTTGTTTTGTCCATATTTCCCCGTAAATGTTTCACCCAGGAGAGATCGTGAATGAGAGTGACGCCTAAGTATTGAATCAAGCCTGCACTTTCCAGTTTGGTTGTTCCTGATACAGTAGGCGTTCGGTAGGGAATTACTCTTTTAAAAAAATTCATCACTACACACTATTTTAAGTTTAATTCTAGTTGCAAAGTTTCGCAATTGTGCTGTTTAGCATTAAGGTCACCTGATTTTAAAAACAGCCTTATTCCAAAGTCCCTTTCAAACATAGAAAATCAGGCTAAATATTTAAGAAGATGTTGGGGATATGGGGCAATTCGTCAGCATCGAAATCATATGGTCCCTACATCAATTTAATTCACATCGGGATGAGGGAGTCTAGGATATTGACATGCTGCAATAGTATTTACCCTGCCACACACCCTCGTAACAGCTACCAGGGTAAAACGTTAATGAATTCATATTATTGATATTTGGTATTCTACCGGTTAAGGCAGATTTAGGATGGACGCAGCCTAAACAATTGTGCGAAAAACATTTACTTGCCTCTCCTAACGAAAAACTACCAGAAATCGGGCACTATAATAAGTCCCTCTTCAATTCCGCATGCTTCATTCCTCCCTTCGTTCCGTCCAACATTCCTATCCTGTTCCTTCCCTTTACTCGTTTGCCCCTCTATTCTCCCCTCTATTACAGTCTTCAACATCCCGCTGCCGGTCAACACCCCCTTCATCCACTTTTCCTGGCTCCATAGGATTGCTCCCAACAAACCCCTCTCTTCGCCCACCATACCAAGTACTTCCTCATTGGTTTTCTTCTCTGTCCATTTCACCTTCTCTATTCTTCTCCACACCCACATTTCAAAAGCCCCCAATCTACGCCCATCCCCCTGCTTCAATGACCACGTTTCCGCGCCGTACATAGCTACGCTCCATATCAAAGTTTTTACGAGTCTTTTCTAAATATCCTTACTCAACGTCCCTCTCATCAACTCCCTCCTCCTTGTGAAAGCCTCTTTGCCTAGCGCAATTCTTCTCCTTACGTCCCTACTACTTTGACCGTGTTGATCTAAAACACTTCCGAGGTACGTAAACTGTTCCACCTGCTCTGCTTTATGAAGTTCCTATTTTAATATTTGAATTAGCTTTCTTTTTTCTCGAAAAACGCATTACGCTTGCGTTTTTTCAAATTTATTCTCATACTACACATATCGCACTGACTTTCCAAAATACAGATAAACATACCATCTTAGTATATCGCGTCCCCAGCGTGAAGATTTACAGTGCGATGCGAAAGCAATGGCGTCCAATTGCATCGCGACGTCCACATTATTAGCGGTACTCAATTTTCATCGCACATCTCGACAGGCCGACGCGGAATTCCCCTTCTCCTCTCTGAGACGTCCCTCTCATTTTCTGCCAAGTGGACTGCCCACCCTTCCCCCTCCCCCCGTTGAGGACTGCGTCTGAGAACTGCAATGAAGTCACGAATTATTTTTTTCACCCACACCCCCATAGAACACGGGTGACGGTCGACGGCGTGAGTCACCCTTTACCGACACGCAGTGAGCGCCTCGTCACGCGCCTGAGCGCATCGCGCTGACGCTCGGGAAATGCCGTTCCGATTCAAAATTTACGAGGTGGCAGTATTTAAACGAATCAAGAATTTTGCTTTAAAAAAAAAAAACGATCCTCAACCATAAAAAATTAAATTAACCAACAACAGGCAATCAGTTAGTAATCGTCAGAGCTTCGTCACCGTGGCATTTTTGTAAACAGCTAACCGTGAAAAAAAATAAAACTTGGTCAGCAAACTCCCGCTGCTCTACCTGCTGATCGGAAAATTTCCGAATGGCCGGTTTTCTGGTTAACCATCCAAAATTACCGTTACATGCGATACTGGTGGACTGACAGCTCTTGCCAGACGCCGATTACGGTGATATACGTGATATTACCCAGATGTAAATGGTTGATGTAACCGGCAAATGTAAGTGTAAGCGCGCTACTTACGAACTCCATACGAGTACATCCCGTCAATGCGATAAAACAAAGTGGATCGTAATTTTTATAGGAGGCGACCGACAACTAAGGTCATTTGCGCCATTAGGGATGATGCTTGGGAAAGGAAGGGTGGAGAGAAACCCGGCGTCGGCATTAGCCTACTCTTGTCGAAAGGCGCCAAGTGGTCCGCAGTTTAACGTCCCATCCGACGGAGGTCCTACTCACTCAAAGTTCTCTCCAGAAAGCACCTCAAGTAGGGATCGGGATACCTCTGAAAAATATGAATGTCCAGGATTTCAACTCGTACTCTCCCGCTGGGAAGCCTGTACCCTAGCCCCCGCACCATCTCGATCCCCATAACTTAGATAGAACGCTAAGCCATTGTATTGATAAGCTGAAAAGATTAAACAAATCGCATGAAAGCACGAAAAAATACTCAGAACGACGCACCTGCGAACATTTAGTCGCAACTAAACTAGCGACCGAAATGAATTTCCTCAGAACTGTCGTATCTTTCAGAGAAGGAGTCCAGGTTGAAGAAACGGAAAAGCAAAATTGCGACGGCAAGTTTTGACTGCCACTGCTATCGAAATATTTCAACGAGTCATTCATTCATCGTCGCCTGAGACAATCACGTCACTTAAAAAATATGCGACCGGTGGCAACTTTTCAATCGCTGTTTTCACCTATTCTCGTATCCGTGGGGTCTACTCATTCGAGGGGGCCCTGACCAACGCACGTCACCGATGTCAAAATATTTCAAAAGTCTTCCCAAAACATTAGTAGTCCGAGTCCTTGGTGAGTGCGGTTGAGGTCCCGAAGAGACACCCTGAATCAGCATTGGGAGCGCTGGTCCGCGGGGGAAACTTGGCAACATTTGCGGTCTTCATCTCGGGAACGAAACGCCCGTAAAAGGGAGTGGACGATGAAATCATTTTTCGTAAAAACTCGACTCCTTCTTCCTTGAAGGTGAGAGGGCAAAGTCCCATGGGAAGACACACCTTGAATAAATCGCATTCACGCCTATTGCTGGTGGTCAATACCTTCTCAATGTGATTCTTTAATTACATGTCAGATAAATACAAATTATTCAGGATCAAACACTGACGCAAAGGGAATAATTTCAACCCAGTGCTGCCCTGATTAGCTAGACCAAGACGAGAAGTTAACGGATATTAACCGCCAGTTGGCCCGACGGGCGTCTAAGGGATCCTTTTCCCCCTCCTTTGCCGGTTTCCAACACGGGTCAAGACGGTTGTCAGACCGTACTAGACTCCGGCAATAGGTAGTTATGTCCATTCCAATGATAATAGTTGCTAATGGCTGATCGCACATTTGCCTCAAATGAAGTCATACATTGGGTTGTCTTCTAAGGAACCTACTTTACGAAGACGTTAAACGTCGAAACCTAGGTCTCATCTTAATGAGGTTCGTGTGAAGTTACCAAGTTACGTATTTCTTTCATTTGAACAAAATAAAGTAATTTGTCAGCTCGAAGAGTAAATGAACGGTTACTGCTTGAAATCATAATTACGGTGCATGGCGAATTGTGAGAGCGGGATATCTTTTTCTTTGAGAAATAAGAAGCATTTTTTGAACTTGTACCTCGCACGATTCGCGACCACAATATCGTATAAGGAAACATTACGCAGAAATTTAATTGGTATTTTTTTATAAGATAATCTACCGGTTAAGGTAGGTTTTGGATGGACCCAAGTACCGATAAATATTTTGTGACTGCTAATAGAATACAATCCAGCATCCTACTCTATATCAGGTCCTTCATCTCTGAGTACTTCCTTTCCCCCTTCATCCCGTCCAACATTCCTATCCTGTCCCTACCCTTTCCTCGTTTGCCTAACATTCTCCCCTCAATTACAGTCTTCAACATCCCGCTGCCGGTCAAAACCCCCTTCAGCCACTTTTCCTGCCTCCATAGGATTTCTCTCAACAAACCCCTGTCCTCGCCCACCATACCAAGTACTTCCTCGTTTGTTTTCTTCTCTGTCCATTTCACCTTCTCCGTTCTTCTCCACACCATACGGGCGATTTAGTCATTTTCGATGGAGTGGCAAAGCGCCTAAGGAACATCAATGAAAATCCAAAATATCATACATAGGACAATCTACTCACGTAAAATTATAAATAATTGTTCCAGCCTGAGAAAATCGTTTCAAAGTATGTTTTTAAAATAATAATATGCTTTTGCGTTCGTGGTTACGTGCAAATTTATCAAATGGCGAGAATTGATACTATGACGCCCATTTCACGGAATCAAAAATGAAATTCATTCGGTGCTGGTTTCGAAGAGAGGGTTCGTCTTTTTTAATTTCCCCTTCCATGGGAGTTAGGGAAGGGACAAAAAAGCATGAATCACCCACCCCACCCCAACTCCCCTCTCCCAGTTGCGGGGAAATCCTCTGGAAGCCGGCAGATCTGGCACCCACGAACCTGAATCCGCTCCAAAATTAGTGTTCCCTTCGGGCCGCCCCGCCCCGCCGTTCCAACCCGAACTCCCTCCTCAAATCTGGAACTCGACTCGAACGAACCTCCTCCACGCTGGAAAATTTTACTCTGGAGGCAAATGACTTCCGGATTTTTTTTTAGGCTGAGAGGAAACCTTTTCAAAGGACCATTGAGACCTGCCTCCGCCTCCGACGGTGGAACATGCGTTCATCGGAAGATTTTGGGTGATGGGACAAGTTGCTAATGAGGAGCAAGTGTTCTCGTGAGACTCGCTCTCACGGCGAGGATTTATACGTGCAACGGAAGAAAATATGAAATTGCCTGCATAAAAGGGAAATCAGTCAGGGCCAAAGGATAAAAGAGCCAAAGCTAAGTTCATTAGACAGAATTCTTCTTAAGAAAGATTGTGTTCTTCCGGTGCAAATAATTTTTAACCAATGAGTTCGTTGATATAAGATTCCGGTGCTTTGATCACAAAAAGAGTGAAAAAAATCCGATAAATCAAGGACGGAAATTACGTACATTAATGCGCAGCGCAAATGAAGTAAAACTGGATTTTAAGGATACGGAAATGCCGTAAAATATCACAATAAAATCTACGTACGCCTTGCTGCCCATACTCATGAACTTTATTACGCTATAACTGTGATGAACATAAAAGGTGTATGTAGGTGCATATTTGTCCATCCGGCACCGTCCCCCTCTCCTAACTTCACATCTCCCGGCCGTGCGCCATCCCCTAGTGAGCAATAATATCCTCACCATTAGATTCTTTCTAGTTTTGCTGATGAAGGAGCAGCCTACTTGTCTCGAAAAGTATATGTACAGGTGTGTATATACGGTACTGTATATATCGATGATTTAGAAGCACTCACGAGAGCAATATAACACTATGTATAACAGATGTGACCTGAGGAAGACCTCAGAGAAGGTCGAACGATTAAACTTTCACAATCGTGAGTGTTCTTTTACGTATTTTCTTTTTTATTTTTGTGTTCCATTATGCCGTTTATATATATATATATATATATATATATATATATATATATATATATATATATATATATATATATATATATATATATATATATATATATATATATATATATATATGATTTCGTCGAAGTAACGCGGAAGTTTTGAATAAAAAACTTGAGCAGCAACAAACAGTATAAGAACACATAAAAAGAACACTCACACGTTATTCCTTAATAATTTCGACGGAATTTAGCTCCTCGGTAGAAACAGATGTGCCATTTATATTTATATATATATATAAACCATACATATATACAGGTTTATTTATAAACTGTATTTATATATATATAAACCATATTTATGTATAAATCACATATATATATAAACCATATATATACACACACCATATGCACATAAATATATACCATAACCATAAACGCAGTAATCAACCCGAAGGTCGGTTTGATAGGTGATGGTAGAGTTCACCCAGTACTAAGACCTATACGGCGTGTGAAATTCACATATTAGCAGTGTAGGGAGGCCAGTTCCTTTCCCTATGCCAGTTATGGTTTCCCAGAACATTTCTTGGGTGGAGCTGCAGGTTCCCAGATAGGCTTGCCCGCGACCCACACCACATACACACACATTGATAAATATAAATATACATATGCACATATATATATATATATATATATATATATATATATATATATATATATACATAATGGCTGCGCCGTAGTCCAGGGGGCAGAGCATTGGACTACTGACCGGAAGGCCTGGGTTCAATTCCCGGGCAAGCCTCTCTGGGCACCCTCAGCTTCACCCAAGCTGTGTAATTTTTGGGTACCAGTTCTTCCTGGGAAAGTAGAACTGGCCCAGGGAATTGAACTGACGCCCCAACCCTGCTAATGTGTGATTATGGTATTTTCTATTTCATGATGGTCTTAAAAAGTGCCAAATGAAAGTGTCTGCTTCGATACGTATGTCATGGGAGGATTCAACGCGGCAACTAAGGGGAGACTTTACCACTTCTTAGTTTTAGCGCAATGTTTCCCTTTGAAATCACATTCTATTATTTTTCAGAGTTCGTCCAATGTTGCTGCGAACGAGAAAATTAAATAATGATTTTTTCGACCTAGTACTCCTAATTTTACTTTTTTTGTTAAAATATGATTGTAATATCAAAGTGTCAAATATACTTATTTTTTCCGGAGATTAAATTACACCGAACCTCTTGGGTGCAGGACCAAGTCCTCTTGACCTCCGTACCCATTGTGCTCCCGTAATTAGCCAACTCTCCCCACGATCGCCACCAACCCCCGCGAGATATACAAGAATGACACAGGCCGTCGACCGCCTCCCACGCGCGGATGATCTCCCGTATTCCCTCCCTCCGGCTAGTTAACGACCTGACGACGGCGGTTTCCGCTTGATTTGTGGCGCCAGTGTGACTCTGAAACGGGAGGATCCCCGACGGTCGTGACCGTGGACCACGGGCGGACGTAAAAAAAAGTCAATGTGAAGAAGACCTGACGACACTTGGCAATGGTTCCCTGCTGTTTTTAGCTCGAGTGTGCCGAACCAAAAACATATGAATATCACGAGCCTCCCGGCACGTCATCAATTACCCATTTCACAGCGAGTCAGGAAAAAAGGAAAGGGAACTGCTGCGCTATCCACAACCCAAATGTTTTCCAATCAATTCCAGTAGTGTTCCTCAATTTTAACGACTTAAAATCTGTTCCCCTGGTGAACATTTCCGCGACGAGGCCAAATTTAAAACAAATCAAAAATGAACTCACCACTAATCATCGCGACTATTGATACGAATACAATAAACACAGTCGAATTCAGGTTAATACGTAAGCATGAAGCCCAGGATTCATGACTAAAAATCACAAAAAAAGAAGCCGAACACGCCAACCCGTTCTCAATGCAATCCCTCTTTAAGCTCAGATTTACGTCCAATTTTCATCCGCTCGCTTTCCTTTCGAAAAATAAATTCCTTCCAATCATCAATTAGACAATCGATGGTTGGCATACCGGCACCCACTGGCAAACAACCTTGTGGAGCCTCACAGGATGGAATTCAGACATAAACGTTTCGTACATGCATGCCTGATGCATTTTGTAGATGTTTCACCCAAGTTCAGTATTTGATCGCTAACAACTTCGAAAGGGTGAGAGTGCTCACAATTTATTTCGACATAACATTTCCATTGGCTGAGCAATATGCATCTTCTTCTTGTTGGCTTGGGTCGTGGGTGTAGTCTCAACCGAAATTCGTACCGGAATATCCGGTTCACCGTATCCGAAGTCGAACTCTCAAGCATTTGGACCGATGACCTCATCAGAAATACAGGTTCGAAATGGCTTACCAAGCCACCATTTCAAGTGATGACGTACACCTATGATTTTCTGGCGAACCTCATAAAAATCAAGGGCATTAAAGCGACAAATTAGGTTCTCATTGAGAGCAATGACTAGAAATTATGTGATTGAAGCAACTCTTTTCATTTGCCGAAATAAAAGACGCCGCATTATTATACGGCGAGCACGTGTCACTTGCAATGATCAAAGCATTCGTGTTGTGTCTGCCTTGAGGGCTCCGCTTCGTCAGACCCATGTGGCGGAAGAGTTCATTAGTATGTTTTAAACACCAATCAATTATGTCTTCTTTTTTACATGATATCCAACAGGTTTTAACACCTGGCGTTTTCATTGAGGTAACCTTTTTAATCTACATCTACATAATGCCCCGCAAACCGCCGCAAAGGCGTGTGGCGGAGGGTGTTAGGTCAACCTCCGCAAAGGAACAATACCACATGCAAAAACGACACATACATGCAAAACTATACCCACAGTGGCGTTAACACTCATGGAAAAATCCCTTCACCCGACACGTATGTAAACATGTACACTATTATCCAACAAACGATTGCACCCCAGGATGCAGCATGGAATCCATCCAACAACGCGCAAGCAAGAATGCGAAACTCCACCTCCACATGAACATGCAACAGGGGAATCACGGATTGCGATGAATTAGCACAGCATATTAAATTAAATGCTGCGCACAGTTTCATCGTAAGCAAAACGAGAAATACGAAAATAACAATTCGCAAACCATCTGATGGAGGAGTCCCATTTCTAATGATCATTGGTGAAGATCCTTGCAATCGAGGGTAATGAGAGCTGCCATCATGCCGAGACGCATACATAGATACATATTGTACGAGACGCATACATATGACAGGACATAAACTATAAAATAGAAGGTCCACGGCTAACTACGGCCGATCAAGTTAAATATTTGGGCGTTGTTCTAACACCACGCCTTTAATGAGGAGCACATATCAGGACAATATGCGGATCAGCTTTAAAGAAACTTGGCTTCATACAACGGGTGGTGGGGAAATGTAATGAAAAAGTTAAAGAGAGGTGTTACTTTGCTCTAGTTAGACCTCATTTGGAATATGCCGCAAGTATTTGGGATCCGTGGGAGAAAATTTGGCAAAAAGAATTAGATAAAGTCCAGAGAAAATCCGCTAGATTCGTTAAAAATTGTTATGATAAAAACACAAGTGTGACAGGTCTCCTCTTAAGGGATTTAGGCTGGGAACCACTTGAAGTGCGGAGAGAACAAGCGAGGCTTAGACTTTTAGAAAGGTTCAGAACAAACCAGTTTAACTATGACACTAAAGGAATTATAATGGCCCCACACTATACTCTAGGTAGATCAGACCACAAAGATAAAATAAGGGAAATAGATTCCAGCACAGATAGATACAAATACTCATTATTTCCCCGAACGATCATAAAACATAATAGTAAGAAACCGAAGTCATTTAGAAACATTAAAAACATTGAATTTACAAGTCGGAACAAAATTAAACATTGCAAAGACATCAGATATATTTGTAGGTGCATGTGTATGTTAGTTGGTAGTTTGTGTGTTTGCATATGTGTGTGGGGTGTAAGGGTTCTTGCATGAATACATGCCATTTTATGTTTGTGGATTGTATTAATTTGTGGCTTTTGCATGCTTTTTTTCTTAATTACGGGTGGTGCCCTAACACCCCCCGCCACACGCCCTTGCGGCGGCTTTCGTGGTATTAAGCAAATGTAGATGTAGACGCATGACAACCTACCCAACAGATTAAAGATAATGACATTTCAATATTCTTTTTACTCGTAAATGTAACCGCCCAATTCTTACCCTTTCTTTTTGAACCGGAACAGACATCAAGCTCGCGCAATCTTGGCACCCTTTCCCGCGCAGCGAACTCTTTTTAAGCTGCGGTGTGGTTAATGTGCAATTTTCATTCGATAGGTATCATGCGAAACTAGCTCTGTAGTTTTCCGCAAAAACTTATCTGCCGCCTGGATACAAAAGGCCCAAAATGAGATAACTTTGAAAACTTGGACGCCTTTTCAACATAAAAGAATCCATAAATTGAGAATATTTACCAATGTAGATGTTAGATGTCTGTTATTAAGTTTCCCATTCCATCCCTCGTCTCTCTGTCTCTGTGGGGGAGCCTCCCGCTACCTGCAGCGTTGGGTCACATTCCCTACCTGTCTCCTTGGGGAAGGAGACCACTGTATGCTGCACGTATATGCGATAGGGTAACTTTGCCTTCTTACTTGTAAAATTCTAGCTTGCACGTTATTGGATTAACTATTTACTGCATCCTGAGGTGCAATTGTTTGTCAGTTGATAATATATGTATTTGCATTAGTGCAAGTTGAAAGGATTTTTGTATTAATGTATACGCCACAGTGGGCATAGGTTTGCATGGATGTGTTGATTTTGCTTGAGGCTTTGTTCCCTTTTACAGGTGTTGACCTAACATTCCACGCCACGCTCCCTTTCGGTGGCTTGCGGGGTATTGTGTAGATGTAGATTAATGACACCCAGAACTGGTCTATGGAGGGCGATAAACAACCAAGCTCTCAAACGGCCGGCCAGCGAATGGATAAAATAAAATTAAGAAGATTTCGGAGGACTATTTTGGAGATATTCCAGCAATAACTTCCGGGCAGGACCGTTTGATACACGCGAAGGAGATAAAGGTTCGATCCCCGCCTCATTGAACCCAAATGTGTATATATTTGAAGTGCACTGACATGCGTATGTTGTCTCTCAGCTAATTTTCAACACTCTCCCCAAAGAGTCTTCAAAATTCCCTTCTAGGCAGTCACACTTCCTAACGATATATTTTTACGAGTATGCACAGGTATAGTTATATAATGCAAGGGTATATTCAACTCGTAAGTCACTAAAGATGGCGCATTAGAGTTCAACGACACAGTTACCACTAGAGGCCGTCTAGCAATAAGAGATTGATGTGCATTCCAAAAACTATAACATGAAACCCTTCTATCGTAGAGCACTTCTAGGTGGGAAATATCTTCCAAAGTACACCATATTCTTTTCAATTCTTCGTATTTTTACCCTCTTCATGCTCCCCATTACGTGTTCTCTGTTCCTCCACTTTCCTCGCTTTGTCTTTCCAGCCTTCGACGATATCGAAGGTTGTCACTATATTTCATCATGGTGGCTACTATCGGAAGTTGATGATGCGGGCTTGTCTTCTTCTTTGAGAGAAAGGATACTTCCAAAAATAATATAACTATTGAGCGAAAGTCTAATGTGATTTTAGGCCGACATATTTTTGGAAGCCATGGAGTTTCCAATGAGATGAGTAATACGTGGTTGTACATTGCATTTCGTCTGTTGGATAAAATCAGCTGTCATTTGTTCCATTCCTCGCCCTCCCCCGCGCCAAACTGAAGTCCAAACCGTGATGTGTATTCGCCTCATGGCTACCGAATCATTCTCTTTCTCTCGCGTTCCGAATGCCAATAAGTATGAACCCCAAAACTGCTTGGCCCAAGGTTTCATAATTTGACCAATACCTGGTGAATGCTTTCGTCAGATTGAGTTTAAGACACGATGCAGATTCAATCAACGATGGCTCGGGGTGGAGAAATTCGATGGGTATGCGGTATTATAAGGTTTTTTGCATGAATTCACACTTACCATGTTTTTTTGTGGACTGCATAAACTTGTGACTTTTTCATGCGGTTTTTTTTTTATTAATTCGGGGTAGTGCCGTAACACCCCCCGCCATACGCCCTTGCGGCGGCTTGCGTGGTATTAAGCAGATGTAGATGGATTATGATACACTCGTTCATGATTACTTTAAGAATGGAGACTTGACATTACTATAAGATATAACAAGACGGAAGAATTGAGAGTTAACTCCATTATATTACTCTTTAGTTTTATGGCGTTAATAGGAAATACGAAAAAATGCAAAAATGAGATGAGGGGACGTTCTTGGGGAGATTTGGACACAATAATGCATGAAACGACGAGAAAACGAAAAGGTCTAACTGCCGAGGAGGACTTCCAAGGGGGGTGCTTTAAACAGTGGAAGAGAAGAAGATGGAATAAGAAGGCATAGCCTACGAATTTGAGAGTACTTTGAAGAGGACGATGTAGACTAAATTTTGAAAAGTAAAGTTTTTGATGGCCTCAGTTCGCGTATTTATTGGACAAACCTCTTATATGCATGTTTACAGTTCAACGACTCACTCATTCCTTCAAGCTCTCTCAAACATTACTTAGAACACTTCTCTCGTCAAAATATTTTTGTTGGAGTTTGCCCCGACACCCCCACCAATCATACACATATATGATATTCCTAGCAGAATTATAATCAGAGGCTCACGCTTAATGATATAAAACTCGATGGATCACCTTCAAAAGTCGGGTGGAATATTTAAAATCCAAATTTTGGCCGAGAATCATCAGTGATGCTTTTCATGAGTGATTCAACGCGTTCGTATGTTTCGGCACTCTTTCGGATTATTCTCAAAGCAGAAAAAATATAATGCTCATCTGTTCACTGTTAAGGAAGGAGGAAAGAAAAAAGGATTTAAAAATAAGTTCGCGGAAGCTTAGATGTGAGAATTTTCATGTTTACTGAGAATTTCAGTCGTAGGATCAACGAAAAATTTCTCGGTTCAGTATCCAATGTGCTATAAATCCTCCCTGGTGTGCGTGTGTTTTGATTATCGGTTCAACGTCGACCGTTTAAATTTTCCTTATTTTTTAAGTCAACTTCGTGAAAATTATTTCGTCCGCAGCTCTCGGGAAGCTAGACGGGAGAGAAAGAAATCTCCCCCAGCCAGGGAAGAGGCCAATTCCCCAACGACTTCAGAGACGGCGTCGCTATAAATAAAAGGGGGCTCTTAAAACATCACGGAAAACACGGCTAAGACGTGTGCCATTCTGCTTTAAATCGCATATCGCAACCACAAAATTTTGAGGTCTCGTAATAACCACGTGTTCAATAAATGAGAGGAGTCCAAATGCGTGCTTCACTTCCGAATCCAATTGCCACGCACCCGTTATGTAACGGGTGCGTGACAAATGGATTATGAACGAGTACACTTGTTTTCCTGTTATATACTTATCGAACAGTAAGACTTAATTCATTCAGACTCCAGAATTAGAACAACGAACAACCGGCAACTCGTTTTCCTATGCCATAATGGAGAAAATAAACAGCGACGAACCAACGGGGAGGGCGAGAGAGGGAGAGAGAGAGAGGAAATCGTTCGCAGGCGTCGGCGGTGAGATGATGGAAATCCGATAAATCCCAAGGGGAACGCGTTGCGTAAATTTGATAGCGCCGTCGTTGCGACATTCGTTAAGGAAAGTGGAAGGGGACGAAGTACACCAAGAACTCAAGCAGCAATATTTATCGTCCCTCCAAGAATATCTTTAAGGTCTCACGTACGATCTCAGGAGGTGCACCTGGATAACTCTATGGTGATTATCCGACACGATTTCAGTTCGGCGGCCTTCTTCTGCGCGAAATTAAAGAAGCGATACGCGCCGGCAATTGAGACTCCTGCTCCCGCATAAGGAAACTCACCCATGCGGCGAGGATGCTCTGTGTCGGTTGGATTCCGCTTGAGGAGGCGTTGTTGTCCCGCACGGATTTGGCACGTGCGACCCTCTCTCTCTCTATGGAGATACTAGTATACGAGTATTCTGGCATAAAGTCTAAGCAGCATTCGCATAAAAGTTTCATATATATATTTTGAATGATTCTCACGGATATGAAATAATAAGGTCCTCAGATCAGGTCAGTCTTCAGGTCTGACCTGAAGAAAGCCGAAAGCTCAAACGATCTGAAATGTGAGTGTCCTATTTCGTGTTCTATTGTGCCGTCCAAATCCCAAATCTTATATTGCTCTTGTGAGTGCATCTACATAATCTATATATATATATATATATATATATATATATATATATATATATATATATATATGTATATATATATAAACACACACACACACACACACACATATATATATATATATATATATATATATATATATATATATATATATACAAAATCACTTCCCCTCGACACTGGAAAAAATTCACTTCTTCATTCCACGCCCGCAACCGCTGTTGCTAATTAAAACAAATGATGTTTGGAATTCCTTAGTATAAATCTTTTTCCCGTCAATTTCAATGAGGCGTCACCAGATGATGACTTTGTAAGTCGAAACCTTGGTCGCGAATAATGAAATGTACGTGGAAGAACAAAGTACATTCTTTTCCGATATTTGAATTTCAATGGGGCGCAGTAGAAGGAAAACTGGAGTGATCTCGGGAATAAACTTCGCTGGCCACTTTTTAACAGCAAAGCTGTTATCAGGCACTTTTTAAAAATGCTTTTGCACTACTGATAAGTTAATTACTATCATCGCTATCGCTATATTTTCTCACGAGAATAGAAGCCGGTGCTGGTAGCGAATACTGAAGACAAAATAGGCGATTGGAGATGAGGAAGTAAAGAAGAAGAGAGGAGGAGGAAAGGATAACACAAAGCACCATAAGGAAAAGAAGAACTAACTATATCGGGCAACCCGCTTAAGACGTGATTGAGTTGCTAATAGGAATATCATAGAAGGGAAAGTTGGATGAGGGAAGTAGTGGGGAAAATATAGTAGGTCGGCCTGGTATAAGGGGATCCTGGAAGGAAGACATATCAGGACATAAAAGGTAGTCGGTAATTGAAATAGAAGAGTGACGGGCTGCGGTAAACCAATCTCCGGATTGGAAGTAAATTTAGGTTTTTAAACTTAAAAGGTTAATTAGTATAGGCCAAGGAAAAATATATCACCTAATTAAAAATTTAAATTGATGTAAACTTGATCAAAAAAAGTTTCTAGTCTTTTTTTATGAAGAATCTCACCATTCCCTCGGAAATGGCTAATCGGGTTTAATATCGCTACATTATCTGATGGATAATTCAAAATAAAGTGCACTAGGGATGTTGCGAAAGTATGAAATAATCGGGAAATCTTTAATATCCATGAAAACAGAAACAGCAAAACCTGTTTTGAGATGAGGCTGCCGGTTTGCCCGCTTGCTCGTAAAAACCTTGATATGGTCAGGGAAACGACACGACTACGCACGGGAACTTCGGAAATTAAGTTTTAATATCAGGAAATTAAAAAAAAAAACATTTTCCTAATTACTGATATTTCATGGAGATTTATGATATCGGACTGGCGTATATTAACTTTAACAACACTGTTTCTTCGCAAAAAAATTACATGAAGAAATCCCAATTAAACGAACTCTAACGTCTTCACATAAAGAGGAAATACACGACAAAGATCAGCCGATAAAGAGTACTGGACTTCAGTGACAAACTTCCTTTAGCCTGTTTTTTTATAATCATTGCTGATCAAATCCTCTAAACGTTAAATAGTTACGAGAGAGAGAGAAAGGTATTCATTGAGTAGGAATTTATTCCGCGTCCACAAAGGTACACGGGATGGACTCGATATCCGAACAGGCGACTCAACGGTTCGGATGGAATGCTTATTTCCCGAAATCGCCTTCCGCAATGCGGCTCGACAGATACCTACCCGCCTACGTCACCACGACGCCACTTCCCACCGTTACTAAGAGGCGTCACCATCACAGGTCGGAGCGCTGTATGTGTGGTGTGAACCTAGTTATTGTGTGATGGCAAAGGTGCGGTTGGTAATCTGTTAAGTGACATTGTACATAAGAGAACTTTGTGTCATATCTGTTCTTCTTGTGTATGTATGTATGTGCGTTTCACGAGTGACCATTGACCAGACTTGACCGTTGCCACCAGGGCACATGCCTAATTGCAACGAGGTCCATATTTTTAGAATAATTTCTGGCAATGACCCACAACGAAGTAGCTAATAGGTTTCAATCTTCGTGATAATTGAACACCGAGTGGTTATTTTGTAGTTTCTCAAAAGACCGAGGGGATCGAGATGGTGCGGGGGCTAACGTACTGGCTTCCCACCCTGAGGGCGCGGGTTCAAATCCCGGCGGTGTTGAATATTTTTCAGAGGTATCTCGATCCCTACTTGAGGTGCTTTGTGGAGGGCACTTTGAGTGAGTACGCCGTCCGTCGGATGGGACGTTAAACTGTGGACCCCTTGGCGCCTTTCGTAAAGAGTAGGCTAATGCCGACGCCGGGTTTCTCTCCACCCTTCCTCCTTTCCTGTCCATCCCCTATGGCGCAAATGACCTTGGCTGTCGGTCGCCTCCCCTCAAAACTACTACTACTCAAAAGACATGAACATTTTCATGTCAAACTGACGAATTGCAAGATTATAGATGGCATAAGTTCCACTTTCCACCCTCACCGTCTAGGGGATCATTAGGTCTATTCAATTGCATGCACTTTCATTAACCTCGTGTGTTTTGTTGTCAAAACCTATCTTCCCGCATGACCACATTAGAATACCTTTAAATAATGTAGTATTCTTTACGGTATTGTTTGTACTATATTTTATCTTTTAAAGTTTCCCCTTCCGTCCCACGTCTCTCTCCGTGGAGGGGGACCCTCCCGCTAAATGCAGCGTTGGGTCACGTTCCCTACCTGTATCCTTGGGGGAGGAGACCGTTGTATGTTACATGTCAATGTAGTAGTGGAATTACGCCTTCTTGCTTGTCCAATTGCACTTGAATAATTTTTCATACTGCAATCTAAGGTAACATTATTTGAATAACTGATCGAATCACTTTTCCACTTGATAAAATTTTTATTTTACGACTGGGTTACGATGTATTACATAATCGCCTTTGACCTGATGATGAATTTGGGCCATTATTTGTTCGATGATAGCATATGTATTTGCATGCGTGTAGAATGAAATGTTTTTGCATGAATGTATACGCCAATGTGGGTATGGTTTCGCACGTATGAGCTGGTTTTGCATGTGGTTTTGTTCCCTTTTACGGGTGGTGACCTATCGCACACGCGCTTGCGGGGTTTTATGTAGACGTAGATGTAGATTGCAGTTCCAGACATGTTTCGAAAGGCAGGGCGACATCTCGAGGAGTCACTCTGGGGGCACTGGTCGTCTTAACATCGCGAGGACGAATCGCCAGTTTTCACTAAATAGCCGGTTTTCTTTCACGTCCATGCGTTCATGTCTACTCAAGACTGAACTTGAACTGACCAAGGGGAAAAGGGGGGTAAGGGGGAGGGAGGGAGGGTCGTCTTACCCACCAGACAATCCAGTCGGTCAACTAAAATAAGCAAACAAAGGGATAAAACACAATTTGGAAGGGGGAAGAGGAGGAGGCTGTGGCTTGAATAAATTCAAAGATGATAGAAAAGGAGGATGCAAGGCATGCTATTGAGAGAGAATGGCATGCTGGAAGTCGCAGCAATAGAAGGGAAAATGTTGGAACAAGCGAGGTGTTAGGGTTTCGGGATGTTGGACCGGAATGACGCGAGGGAGAAGGCATTTGTCGTTCAAAAGTGGCCCACTGCAACGTGTCGTCTAAACTCATCTAGCGACGTCTTGCTGTGCATTATAAATGTCACAGTTCTCAATCCATAGGTCGAACAAAAAGACTTTAAAAGGTTTTAAAAGATTTTAATAGGGTAGAGAACTTCCGTCAATTATAAAAACCAAATAACATTCCTAGAAGAGCAGCATTTATATTTGTAAATAATTTGTAACGCGCAAAATAACAATAAATTACAGTGAAAATAATGATCAAAATGAATCAAAGCAGTAGTTAGTTTACTGTAGTAACCTAGAAGCCACCGCCAGGGCGTGTGGCGGGGTTGACTACCCGCCACACATACTTGACCCGAATATTTGTACCCCTACCGCGGTCGGACGATGTTATTATAATCCTTTTAGTTCGTGGAAAAAATGACATCTTAAATCTATCAGTTCTACACTAGATCTATCTAGGTTTATTTACTAGATCTCTCCTACCGTAGTACAATGGGAGTTATAATACATTTTCAACATCATCCTTTCAATTTATGCAAGAAATTTAATCTGTAATTTAACCTTCGCTCCGGGAGTGATTCCCAGCCTAGCACCTCCAATATTTTGGATACGCTACTTTCGTAAGTTTACTATAACAAGAAGTTGGAATATGGAATTACTACAAAATCTACACATACATCTAGTCAATACCCCAAAAGCCACAGCAAGGGCGTGTGGCGGGGGGTGTTAGGTCACCAGCCGTAATAAGACAAAAAATCACTTGACATAGCCGCACATTTAAACAATTCATGAACTAAAGATGGTAGGCATTCATGCAAAAAACCTTACAACCCACACACAAGCTAGCACTCTTAATACCAGCTAACATACACATGCACTTACAAATATGCTTGATGTCTTTGCAATGTTTAATTTTGTTCCAACTTGTAAATTTAATGTTTCTACAGTGACTTTGATTACTTTACTATTATAATTGCTGTTAGTTTTCGGGGAAAGAATGAGTATTTGTATCTATCTGTCCTGGAATCTATCTCCCTTATTTTATCTTTGTGGTCTGATCTACCTAAGTAGTGGGGGGCCATTATAATTCCTTCAGTGTCATCGTTAAACTCGTTTGTTCTGAATCTTTATAAAATATTCAATCTTAAAACAGTTCAGGTGTCATTTCTGTAGCATGCAGGTACGAATAGCCTCACCTGCACGACCCACCACATACAGAGATGGAATAGGAATAGTGCGAAAGGTTTCTTTCGGAAACCAATACGTAAGGATGGAAGATGATACCGCCATTAGAGTACGTAGTGGGCGAGAATGGGATGGTGGCACGTCGCATGATGGATCATAGGTCGCCTCCCCGCTCTCTCTGGCATCATTCCGAGAATATGGCGGCAGTGGCATCGTCCACTCCGGATGTGTTAACACCCGGCTTGCGCGACGAGACCACCCCCCGCGAGGGTCGTATCAACCAGTCGGCGGAAGAACTGAACTCTGCGGAAGCTTCGAGTTTAATCTCTTGAATTCCAAATTTGAAAAAGAATAATGCCTCGATTGCATGCACTTTCCCCGATGGAATAGCAGTAAAAATAGCTCGCGAAAAACCTCGCCCAAGTTACTAACCAAATTACTTAGGTTTTTAGTACTTTATTCAACAACAATTTTGGGGCGACTGATTGGAGATGTGTCACAGAGGCCAAGTTTCCGTTTAACACGTATCAAATAATGACTATCACAAGCAAGTGCTATGGATATCATCTGAAAAACGTAAGAGAAAGATTTTAGCTCAGACTCTTCATATTGTATTCTCTTCAAGTTGTATGCAGCTATCAGTAAGGTGCGAGCATAGCCATTCGGATGGTGAAATCGTTGCGCAACAAAAGAGCGTTGTTGCGATAAACAAAAACAAGGTGATAATTAGAGTTAAACACTCTTTGGGGTTAGTTCTACCTTTCATTTAACAAAACCGAACTTTACGAGGTGGGAATACGTGGACAGATGACGGATTGAGAAAATATGGGGAGATGCGTCTTTCTTTATGTCAACTTTGACCTCTACACGCAAATACATTTTTAACTGTTTTCCCTGAATATTTAACAACTCATCTTCAAAATAAATCGAAAGACGATCAGCCTGATTGATTTCTTCTTCAAAGATCGTGAAAAATTCATTCGTGGCCATTAAAGTTATCGATCATGACGGATGAGCCAACAGAATCGAATACGAACCACTTTATCACGATCTTAAGATATTTCGTAAAATTGAAAGCCGGTAAATTCTTATCTGTAACCGTTATCTCCCGAGATATCTCTAAAAAGATATTTCTTTTACAAAAAAACAGCCGCAAATTAAAAAAGTTTAACTAATTCAAAGAGCAATTCTTATATTCAAAGGGAAGTTGGAGTTTCATTTGAGGATTTTGTATTTACGCGGAGTATGACGCTTACGTAATCTACTCTGCCGACGTTTTGAACGTCAATTCTGGCGGCTTTCAGTATCTTTTAATACCCTGAAAGCCACCGCTAGGGTGTGGGGCAGGGGTGAATACGCACAGGATAGTTTTTAGCCTAATAATTTCCCCCCCCCCTAGCACCGTCGGCATCTAAAATCTATCAGTTCTACACTTAATCTCTATAATTTTACTAGCATGATCTCTCCTACCGTAGTACAACAGGGGTAATCATATATTTTTAACGAGACGTCCTTCCAATTTATGCCAAAGATTTCATCTGTAATTTAACCTTCCCTGCGTGAATGATTGCCAACCCAGATCCTCCAATAATTTTGGTTCGATACTCCGTCTATCATAACAGTGTTTTACAAATCTAGCTCCTCTACGCTGCACGAGATTTATTCGGCATTAAATCCAACTTCGTGAGGATCCCATATACTAGCAGCATATTCCAAATGAGGCCTAACCAGCGACAAATAGCATTTCTCTTTGACTTCGTAATCACATTAACCCAGTGCTCTTCTCATAAATCCTAATTTTTTGTTAGCTTGTCCATATATTCCCCGTATGTGTTTCACCCAGGAGAGGTGGTGAGAGAGGGTAATAACGCCTAAGAATTTAATCGAGTCGACACATTCCATTTCGGCGTTCCCGATGCAGTAGGCGCTCGGGCGGGAGTTGCTCCTTTTCCAAATATTTATGACGACGCACTTTTTTTAAGTTTAATTCTGATTACCAAGTGTCGCACCAGCGTTGTATAGCACTGAGGCAATCTAATAAAGCTGCTGTGTCCTCAGTATTACAGATATCACGGTAAACCACTGCATCGTCGGCAAATAAACGTATCTTACCAGTGACTACGGAGTCAATTTCATGATATGTGGGGAGAAGAGAATATCGAAGTTAAAGCTCGTCCCCAGCGTATGTTAGACTAAAGTTCGAAAGAAACATATATCTGTGACGATTACTGCTTTCCAGTAAAGAGGGGGGGGGGGCGAAAACACTGGAATGGTGACCGCATGACATCTCTCGACGTGACGCAATCCCCTCGGCAAGAAGCGAAAGGAAATACGGGCATGAAATGCGACTCTGCACGTTAAACGGGGCAAGTTTTGACCTCTTTATCCGTCAACGTGACGGACGTACGAGAAATTAATATTTCATAACGAAAAACTTCGCGGCCATCCGGGAAAACAACCATTGGTTCCAAAACAATGGTATAATTGGCACGGCACAAATGGCGAATAGAAGAATCGGGCACAAGGAGGTGTTACGTATATGGATTGACCTAGAATTAAAGACAAAGACACTGCATATCAAATAAACAGCAGGTTCTAACACTTTCAGGGTGTTCAACGACCCTCGCCGGAAACTAAATCAATCGCCTTGATGGGAAATTTAAATATCTTATTATGCGGGACCGGATTAATGGGTATGGTTATGGCCGAATCTAAGTTTAGTTTTTATTTACGAAACTTGTTTATTTGTTTGGCAAGCTTGACAACCAAAGACGTCAATCTCGACTGAAATCGGAAAAGATTGCGAAGCCAGAGCACTTCATGGCGGCAGAAGAATTTAACATTGATATCCATAAATGTTTAGCCCGAGTTTTGGGAGGGTGTTCATTTCCATATGATTACTCATGATAGTAACGTTGCGAAGATTAATGAATAATGTGGTTTTTCCTGCTAAGTCAGCGACCATTTATCCTGCATATTTTAATAATAGTTAATCCTGGACGTTTGATTCAGTATTTTGAACTACATGAAACATGAAACTGAAGTGTAAAAGTTTCTGTACTCCAATTGAAATCATGCAAATATTTTCCTAAATTGAAATTCACTGATCGATGTGAACCTTCGTGGCTCCATCACGAGGTCTAACAATAATGAGCCACGTATGGTAGAGAGTAAGAAAGACCGCATCTTATGTCAGCACATGAATCGGTCCCATTAAGCTTTAAAGAAGGATTTACCATCAATTAAAAACTTTAAAACAAATTGTGACGCTTGTATTGTTTTCCAGTGAATCAGAGCGTGACAACTATCCAAAATAAGTCACTCCATGAATGAAGTCAGACGTATCTAGTACGGCAGCTGCATTATACAAGTACTACTCGTAGGCATTCAACATGTCATTCAACATGTCATTCAACGTGGTCTCATAGTTTATAATTTACACCGCGGCGTGAACTGGATTGGCGATGGCCAATGATGATGATTAACAACGTAATCCCCAACTTCCTAGTTTGCACAAGTCAAATCTAATGCATAACGTAGGGGAGTTGAATAAATGATCATTTTTGATAGTAGTGTTATTCTAGCATCCGCATAAAAATGTGGATTCAAACAAATTAGTCCCACAAACGGATCAATAATACGGATGGACTCGGGAGTGCTACTCAGTGGCGAATTAAAATAAAACCTAATCACCGTCATCTTGCTTCGTTTTCACGATTCAAAACTCGGAAACTCATAATTTCCTCTGGGGATTTAATTCTCGAGCGAATCTTTCCGCGCAGCCATGTTGTCCCTGTGCATTTTGGTTCGTCACTCGTGAATGCGGGTCAGGCGCGCTCCTAATCGACACTTATCATCCCACTGCGCCCACACGGGCAAAGATAAATACCGCTTCATTGGGCTCAATTCTTTACGGAAAAACCAACAAGGAGAAATATTTCAGGGAAAATACACAGCACGCGTATTTAAATAATCGAGTACTTTCAAGAGGTAAACTGGGTCACGGTGATAGATACCATCCCGAACGCGACCCATATACGAGGGTCATCCGGAAAGTAGTACCCGTTCGTGCCGCATGAAGTGCTGACGACGCGAGTAGCCGCTGGACGAGGTCAGATAGCTTCAGTGGCTTGTCTGCCTTCTCTGAGCCAAGTTGCGTGACGCTAGCATTGCCTGTGTTGTTTCTGTGATTGTTTACAATGTTTAAAAAAATTGAGAACGCCGCCAGTTGTGAAGTGAGGGCAGTGATTAAATTCCTCAATGCAAGAAACGTTCGCCCATGTGATATTCATCGCCAATTAAAGGAGGTGTATGGAGACAATGTAATGGACGAGTCGTCTGTTCGGCGGTGGTGTCGCAACTTCAACATGGGGATGGGGAACACACACGACGATGAGCGTTCGGAGAGACCGTCTGTCATTACAGACCAACTGGTGAGCTCAGTTGACGAATTCGTGAGGAACGATCGGCGCGTCACAATTGATGACATCTGTGAGCATTTTCCCAATGTTTCTCGAACAATTTTTCATGAAATTGTTAAACACCATCTGCATTATGCAAAAATTTGTGCAAGATGGGTCCCTCGCGTATCTCAATGAGCTGGCGGCGAAGGACTATGCAGCAGGAATACAGAAACTTGTCACACGTTATGACAAATGCCTTAATTTGCTTGGAGATTATGTTGAGAAGTAGTTTAAAGTATCCTCTTTCAAATAAAATTTTTTATGTTTGTTAATATTTACTTTTGTCTTTTTATTTCACGAACGGGTACTACTTTCCGGATGACCCTCGTAATATTTCAATAGGATTTGACGTCTTTAGAAACTCTAAGAAATTGAAGACATTTAACGCCTAAATTGATTCAGGTAAAGAATGGAAAAATGGTGATTTAGTCTCTCATTTGAGTGAAATATGGGCTTGTTACGGAGGGGATAATATCGCAACTTCACTCTTTTATTTCTCTAACAAAAAAAAACAAATGCGACATGAAATGCATTACCAGAGTCAATACCGTACGCTTACTTTTACTACGCAGAATTGAATGCCCACCAATCGGAACCACATAATCTTGCGGAGTGTGCTGTTTTGCGTATTTTCTCCCTCCCCTCTCCCTTTACGTCTGCAGTTTCTCATTTGAAAAAAAATGTGACGTGAAAATATCAAAGTGAATTTGCGCGCGAATTTCACGCAATATTGAACGCCTTAAGCATTTCCGCTTTTAAATGTATACAATACTTCCCCCCGGAGGATGTTAACTGCAGTAAATTAACAAAACGTTTCCCTGGTGAGGCTTAAATGCGCCGTAATTTGTGGCACGGGGCCGCGACTCGAACCCACGATCTTTCGACGGCAACACAAAACCCTTTAACGCCGCGCGACATGGACAAACGAGATTTCGCTGGGAGCTCACCACTTGCTAGGACGAGGAAAACAGGCGACATACTAAAACTTACTATAAACGGGACACCGTGAAATGCACTCGGGACGGAATTCTCGTCAACTCCCTTCAAGGTTTAACGGCGCTTGCGCATTTCGACTCGAACTTCGAGCGGTGGGTCACGTGGCAATGGACGGAGGTGGAAAGAGTCATAAGTTTGAGCATCAATGTTAAAAAGTGATGACCGACCACTGAGATAATTCGTATGATCAGATTTTCGTGGTCTTATTATTTCAAACCGCCCCCGAAATTGACGCGAAATATGGTAAGATTAAACAGAAAGAATAGGTGTACTCTTTCATCAAAGACCGAGAACATGATATGTGGGTAGGCTGAAAACTAATGCACACAACAGCTTGTAGACCACAAACAAAATGACCTTCAGGAGTACTCCTCGCGGCATGTGGAAGTAACATTCCCCATCAACACGCAAGTTTGAGGTCCTTACATTCATCCAGTGTATTTTGAGAAGCGGAAGTATGGAGACGTGTTCTAGTTCAATGTCAACGCGAGTTATAACGACCTCAATCTTGCGTATTCGTGTTGAGGGGGAATGTTACTTCCACATGCCACCAGGAGAGTTCTGAAGGTCATTGTGTGGTCTACAAGTATGTGTGCATTAGTTTTCAGCCTACCCTCGTACATTTATCTTCACCAAGTCGCACTGATCCCTGCGAGTCGACCTATACAGGGCTTGTGACATTCGTCCGCAGAATCCGGAGGACTGGAGTTCGATTCCCGCGAGTTTGACCTGAAACCGAGTTTCGAACTACGCATAGGATGCACGCATACTCGTTTTCGTCCATGTTGTTGCAAAATGAATTTATCCTTATCCAATATATATAAAAAACCATAACCATAAACACAGCAATCAACCCGAAGGTCGGTTTGGTAGGTGATGGTAGTACTAAGCCCTATACGGCGTGTGAAATTTACACATCAGGGTAGGGGGGCCTGGGGGGGGGGGCATTTCCCTGTGCCGGTTATTGTTTCCCAGGAAGATCTGAAACCCGAAAAATAACATATCTTGGGTGGAGCTTCAGGTGCCCAGAGAGGCTTGCCCGGGAATTGAACCCGGTCTCTCCGGTCAGCAGTCCAATGCTCTACCCACTGGACTACCGCGACCCGCAATATTGAAAATATTACTTTTTAATGCTACCATTTAATACTTTTTCAGGTAAATCATGACGTGCACCCAATTTATTCAGGAGCAGAACGGTAAGTACCTTCCTAATTCCTCGTAGTTCCGTAACATGTTTCGTGACGTCTGATCAGAAAGGTAGTGCCTACTCATATAATTCTCTAGAATTGTTCGACGGGTCCTGAATACAGTTAGACACATAGGGGAATATTTGCACGCTTATAAGGACTCTACGGAAGTTTCGGACGGCTGGCAACCTTGGGCCCAAAATTTCTTGAGATAATCGCGGTTCTCGTGGGCGGGGGGAGGGGAGAGTTGCGATTGCGCAAGGGAACGCTGCAATCCCGATTATTCCATTTCCGATGAAGGTGGTTTTGAAACTTATTTCGGGCAATGCATGCCTCTGACGTATCCCATGTCTCATCGTAATTGCAAAATTTCATCGTATTCCGTCCAATCTCACTCATATTCATTCTGTCTTTCCTTTCGCGAACGCGGCGGGCATTATTTAGAAAAAAATAAGGCGAGGAGATAAACGGAAACAGAGAAATTAAGAATATCATACGTTATTGCCCTTATTATACACATAATATACATTTTTATGTTCCTTAAAATATACTCGTATCAAAAAAAAGGTGGGTCGCGGTAGTCTAGGGGTAGGGCGTTGGATTACCGACCGGAGGAAGCCCAAGTTCGATTCCCGGGCAAGACTCACTGGGCATTCTCAGTTTCACCCAAGCTATGTGATTTTTCGGGTTCCCAGATATTCCTAAGAAACAATAACCGGAATAGGGAAAGGAACTAGCCTCCCTTAATACCCTGATGTGTTAATTTCACCCGCCATATACGGCTTAGTACCGGGTTAACTCTACCATCACCCACCAAACCGACCTTCGGGTTGATTACTGTGTTTATTGTTTTTTATTTGTTTTAAACAACCAATTAACAATCAAACCACCAACCAACCAATCAAACAACCTTTAGAACAAAAAATTTTGTATGTAAAAAATTATTTGATCATCTATTGTTGAAAAATACAAGTTTATTCTATTATTTTTAGATTCATCTACCGTGGTTTGTCGAGTATAAAAAAAATACATTCACTGAATCTACCCAGAGTCACACACCCCGTTTATCTCGGCAAAATAAGACGCCAAGATAAATGCATAGTTTCTTCCTAAAATTACGAGTCTGGATTTTACACAACGCTTGAATCGGCGTGTGTGTTCAGAGCTCGCAAACACCTGCACACCCTTTATCTCCACCTATCCCGCGACGTTTCCACGAGTCTGAATCGGTTACGCTCGAATATCAATGGGAAATCACAGCGACCTCCACCGACCTCCACTCCTGAATTTGTTATGCCACGACCGAAAAATTTGAATGACAAACCGAAATAATTGGATGAATAAAACCCGAGATCGAAGCATTTCCCTTCCAGATTTCCCATCCTCGCCAGGATAATTCGCCAATGAGAAATGGAACAAGTCTCCCTGCGGCGATTGACCAGAGTGCACCCTCCTCCCCTCACCGAGAATACTTGTTCCACGATATCCAATTAAATTCAGCTGAACTCTTCATCCCTTGGTCTAGAGTTAGGGCCCTCCCGCTAGACTCACTCACCGCAGCGGATGTTACGCTCGGAAGGACGGATTTTGATTGATGCCCAGAGGAAAGACAACATGGGTAACGCTAACAACAAGACGATGACCCCAATAAGTCAGGGTACCGAGACGATACGCAAGGAGAAGACCAGAAAATGTCGAAGAAGATCCAGGCACCAGACCTCTTCTGGCTTTAATAGGGTCTTCATGTCTCAACTCCCTAGGATTTTCCCACAAAATTACATCTTGTACTTGTTTCTTTTATTGTGTGTGTATATATATATATATATATATATATATATATATATATATATATATATATGTATAAAATTAGGTAATCTATCGGTTAAGGTAGGCTTTAAGATGGACATAGCTACTAATTAAATATTTTGTGACTCCTAGAAAACCACAATATCCTACTCTACAGACCCCTCTTCATCTCTGAGTACTTTCTTCCTCCCTTCATCCCGTCCAACATCCCTATCCTGTTCCTTCCCTTTCCTCGTTTGCCTAACATTCTCCCCTCAATTGCAGTCTTCAGCATCCCACTGCCGGTCAATACCCCCTTCAGCCACTTTTCCTGCCTCCATAGGATTTTTCCCAACAAACCCCTCTCTTCGCCCACCATACCCCCCATTCGCCCCCATTTCACCTTCTCCATCATTCTCCACATCCAAATTCCAAAAGCCCCCAATATACGTCTATCCTCCCGCTTCAGTGACCACGTTTCCGCACCGTACATAGCTACGCTCCATATAAAAGTTTTTACGAGTCTTTTCTTAATATCCTTACTCAACGTCCCTGTCATCAACTCCCTCCTCCTTGTGAAAGCCCCTGTGCCTAGCGCAATTCTTCTCCTCACGTCCCTACTACTTTGACCATGTTGGTTCAGAACACTTCCGAGATACGCAAACTGTTCTACCTGCTCTAGTTTTTGCCCTCCTATTTTAATGTTAAGCTTAGCCTTTTTCTTTCTAGAGAATCGCATAACCTTTGTTTTATTAATATTGATTCTCATCCCATACCTGTTGCACTGAATTTCCAATTCACTCAGCAATGCTAGCAACCCCTTGGCTGACTGACAAACTAAAGCTTGATCATCAGCATACCTAACTGATTTTACGAATTCCCCGCCCACTTTCATTCCTACCTCTAGTTCTTCCCATGCCTCTTTGATGATTTTCTCTGCATACAGGTTGAACAGCAACGGTGATAATGGGCAACCCTGCCTTACACCTCTTCCTAACACTGCCCAACCGGACTCCCCGTTCCCCAGGTGCACCTGAGCAGTCTGAGACATGTACAGGTTGCGGATTAGCCTCCTTTCCCTCCAATCTATTCCTATTTTCTGCAATATACTCATTAGTTTTTCCCAATTCACTCTATCAAACGCTTTTTCGAAATCCACGAAACAGGCAAATACCTCCTGGTTGTGTTCTATATTCCTCTCGATTAATAACCTCATTACTGCAATGGCATCACGCGTACCTCTCCCCTTCCTAAACCCAAACTGATCATCCCCTAAGTAATCATTTGCCCTACTCTCTATCCTTTTGTTTATGATCCTGAGAACAACTTTAGCTACGTGGGATATCTAACTTATTGTCCTGTAGTCCTCACATGACGTGGCCTTTACCTTTTTCGGAATAGGAACTAAAACTGATCTCACAAAGTCTTCCGACCATATTCCTTCCTCATAAATGCTACGGATCAGCCCATATAGCCTCTTCCTTCCACATTTTCCTAAGCATTTCAATAGTTCCGCGGGAATGTTATCCACCCCCACGGCCTTATTTAGTTTCATCTCCCTTAATGCCCTTTCTATCTCATTGTCTAGTATGCATGGACCTAAGCTGTCTTCCTCTACGTCATATTCTTTTTCGATGTCTTTGTTGGTCGAAGTTCTTTACTATACAGTTCTTCCATATACTCCTTCTATGTCTCTTGGATCTTTCCTGTGTCAACTATTACCTTACCCGCCTTATCTCTAAATGTTAGCATAGATCTCCCTTTCTTACTTTATATATATATATATATATATATATATATATATATATATATAAACAGTTATAGATTTTTAAACCATAGAAACACAAAGAAAGGACACTCACATATGTAGTTACCCTCCCCCTAACTTAGTATCAACTCCCTACCGGTCGCCAGCTGCACCTCAAAAAATATTATACATTGCCTCTCTTGTAACTTCTGCCCTGCCTTCTACGTGGGCGAATGCACGACCACACTTTCCCTCCGCATGAATAACCACCGATATTCCACCAAATCTTCCACCTTCCTTAATTATCCCATCCCTACTCACACTGCTTCCCACAATCAATCTTTTGAAGACTGCTTCTCCGTTTCGGTGATTGAAATCCTTCCCAAATCTGCTAGTACGAGATCGTATAATAGAGGTGAGAACCCGCGAGATGGCGCGTATTTGGGTGGCCCAGCCATTTAAACCGCCGGGGCTGAACCAAGCCCACTGAATGCATCATATGGCTGCCTATATATCTCGTCCCACCCCCTTGTTCTCATTTCCTATTGGCCCCTTACCTCTCCTTCCCTCACCTCTCCCCCGCACATGTCCTATCCGCTCTTCCCCGTGAACGCCATTCTGAAGACGACGGCGTTGCCGTCGAAACGTCAAAACATATGTGAGAGTCCTTTTTTTGTGTTTATATGGTTTAAAAATCTACATCTTTGTTTTTATATATTTTTGCGTCGCCGAAGAGCGTTCCATTTCGAATATATATATATATATATATATATATATATATATATATATATATATATATATATATATATATATATATATAATATATATATATATATATATATATATATATAAAATATGGGTCGTGGTAGTCCAGGGGTAGAGCATTGGACTGATGACCGGAAGAGCTCGGGTTCGATTCCCGGGCAAGGCACACTGGGCACCTGCAGCTCCATCCAATCTGATTGTGATTTTTCGGGTACCAGGTCTTCCTGAGAAACCATAACCGGCACAGGGAAATGAACTGGCCCCCTACCCTGATGTGCGAATTCCACATGCCGTTGGGCTTAGTACTGGGTGATCTCTACCATCACCTACTAAACCGACCTTCGAATTGATTACTATGTTTATGGTATATATATATGACTTTACCATTCTTTTCTTTTCATTTTATATCGGTTTATATTTCCTCTTATTATTACCATTATTGTTAGCATGTACTTAAAAAAGGATTAAATGGAAGAAGGAACCGTATGGTCTCAATTTCTCCCGAATAACCGACGTTTATGTATCTATATATCTATATTTATGACCTAAAAATAATAATGAAAGATTATTCAGCTGCCAATCCTCCCATAGGACAACAATTACACATCTTCCGGGATTGCATGGTTTTTATTATTTTTGGAGTGCTGGAATGAACTCTATCTGGAAGCGAACTTCGAATTGGAGTCACTGTTGTTCGATACAGAGGTTATGCGATAATCCCGACAACCATTTCGGAAATGGAACTGGATTCAGGTTTATTCGACAGCAAATACCAATCAGGCCAAGGAAACCCTTCAAACGATGGGCGAAGCGTCGGAAACATTATTCTACCATAGTATTTCCACGAAGTCTCTCATTGATGACTTGGGAAAAGGACGTGATTTTCTTGCGATCACTCTTTCACGGTTAGTTACCTAGCACATACGCATTCGCAAGGAACCGAGTCGTTCAGAATGAAAGGTGTGTGAGCTATGTTCGACCGTGTCTTAGGCACGTTTCGCGTTTGATGGCCACACAAGATCAAGGACAAATCAATGAATTGGGGTCGCGAGCTCAGGGTTTGTATGTGCGCTGTCATAAATATCTTATTTCGGCACAGAATCTTTCAGCGAGTCGATAGGAACAGTAACTGCGGGAATACGTCGCTCATCTAAAATAAGAAATCGATTCCTTAACATTTATCCGCATACGGATGCATATAGCAATAGAAATACATAATCTTATCCGAGTAATATGTATACGAATAGTCTTCTAAGAGTAAGGTGCCGTTTGTAAGAAATGCCTACATCCTAGTTCTCCCTATCCATGAGTAATCTATTTCGGATTTCTCCACCAATCGATTCTATAAGAACATGCAAGGTGAGGGCGCTGGGGTCAAACCTTTTGGGACACGTTCGGGAGCGCACAGGAATAAATTAAAAAAATATATAACTTGAGTCCACTCACGTATATGAAGTTCTCTTGAAACCTCTTCTTCAGGTTATCCGTGAAGGCCTCTTCGCTCGTGTAGTCCTCCAAGAGGACCATATCCTGGACCCCCACGAGATCCCTGGAGTGCAGCGACTGCTCCATTTCGATTTGACCCCGAGGGATTGGACGACGGGATGAAGGGAAGAAGGGGGACTTTCAGATCGGGTCGGCGGGAGAACCCCCGACCGGTGAGCGAGTGGACCGACCACGCGCCGGAAGGCTAGACGTTCCAAACCAACACAGTCCGTCGGGCCTCGCTAAACCGGAACACTGCCCCTCTCTACCTCCCGCAGACCACCGCCTCACGCCGCCGTATCTCCTTCCTCTCGGCCGACACCGCCTCCGCCTGCCGATTCTAGAAAATCACACACGACCGACTCGCATCGCCTCATAGGAGGCGGGGAGACGGGATGGATGGGGGTGGTTTAAGACCCTCCCCCCTCTCTCTCTCTCTTTTCCTCTCCCCCTCACGCGATCCAAAGGAAGAGATCACTGCGGATCCACACGGAAACAAGGTGCGGTGGAGGACCGAGAACACCAAAAAAAACAAGACACGAGAAGGGCACAGAACAAAGGGGAGGAGGAACACCACCGCCCTGTCCGAAAAGCAGACGTCTCCTTCACGACCGGTTATTGTTTTTTTATATATAAATAACTCTTCGTCCCACCACCGGCGTGGTTTTTCCACCACCGCTCTTTACAAACTCTTGCGAACGAGGTCGCGGTTGCTCTGCGTCGGTTTATCGGTTATTAATCCCTTTATCCCGGGGTTTTCAGCTATCATATCTCTTCATTTCGTCTTTATCTGTCGCATGCTATTCATGCGATAAAGAATTCCCGATCCCTCATTGCGTCTCATATATGTGGGTGTGTGTGTGGCAATGCTGCTTGCTCGACAGAATAAATGAAAAACATAAAACAGCCCGGTCCGTTCGGAGAGGTTGTGGCACGCGCCTGAGATTGGAAAGTGGGAGGGGGGGGGCGTGGGTGTGTGCACGGAGCGAGAGGGGGGACGCGGCGGCCGAGTGAATGGAGTACTGGATTCTCACGACTGCATTTCGGCGGCACGGAGCGAAGAACGGCACGAAGGGTCGAAAGAAATAAAGACTCGGAAATTCGTCTGCACCATTAAAAAACAAAAATAAAATGGGATATTCACACTTTTGAGAAAGAAAAAAAAATCCGATCACCACTTAGTTTGGCGTTCGTCCTGTAGAATATTAAAATATTGCATATGTATATATATATATATATATATATATATATATATATATATATATATATATATATATATATTAAATATATGTGTATGTATGTGTGGATGTAATTAATATGTGACCGAAGGTGACAGTCGTGTGTGGAGATATTTGAAAATGGAGATTGCGCCACCAAGTACACACCCCGAGGGCAGGCGACGACGCGTGGGTGTCGCGTTCGCCGCCTCTTCCTTCCTCTCCGGTAGATAAGGAGAGCGAACGCGGATGAGGATCACCCACCACCCTGAACTAGTCGACTCGAAAATCAACCTTCCCCCCTTCGACCCCGCGAGACCACCTGAAAGCAACCGACGCCGGGTCGTTCCGATTTCCCCGCGACCGACTGCTCTTTCCCTCCCCCGGTGTCTCCCGGTGTAAGGGGAGGGTGGAAAATGGGGAAGGAAGACTCGTAAACACGTAGAAACACCTGTGCGATCGGAAGGGGGGAGGGACAGCACACCTATCCTCCGGGGGAACACTCTTTCCTTGCTCTCGACCGTACAATCGAACCCACCACTGGGTGAGGGAAGAGGGGGGTGGGGCAAGAGAGAGAGAAGGGAGAAAGCCGAGCTCTAGGCACAAGGAGAGAGAGAGAGAGAGAAAGAGAGAGAGAGAGGTGTCTACACATACACACACAAACACAAACAGACTCACTTTGCGAAACTGGGATTCTCCTGCGCGCCGTCGGATACTTCCAGTTCCGAAACAACCCTTCCCACCCACCCACCCCCTCTCTCACACTCCCAAACCACACACGTCTTTTCACACTCCACGGAAGAAAGTAAAAGGGGACAAACACACACACACACGAGACGGGAAGGAGACCGGGTGCTCAGATACACGCGAACAGAGGAAGAGAGACACACACTCCTTCGGTCTCGCGAGACCAACTACTGCTCGGAGAGAGCACCAACAACCACGGCGGCGAAGACGGGCCCGAGTGGGAGGAGGAGGTGGTGGAGAGAGAGAGTGAGGGGAGAGGGTAGGGTGGGGGAGGGGAGGGAGAGCTCCCTGCGAGGGGAAGGAGGAGAACTCCCCCGAGAGAGAGAGAGAGAGAAAGAGCAACTTCAAAAAGAGAAGAGCCCACTACACTGCCTGTCGTCGCACACCGACCGAAGTCGACGGGGCCGTTACCTTTAGCTCTGTCTTACGTATTCGATGGGGTTACCCCGCTATGTCGGCGCCACCAACGCTATCCCCCCCTTATTTCAACATGTGTGTCGCACGGGAGGACTTTCAGCGGCTTCGCTGGAAACGAGTGTTAGGAGAACGTTTTAATCGTGTGGGTCACGCGTCGAGAGGGCGCGTCCGAAAAGCTGTCTCATTTAGACGAGACGTCGCTTTTTCAAAACACGCCGTTCAGGCGGGCAAGGAGATTGGCGTTGGCGTTTTGTGAGAAACGAAACTGTAAAAGAATCATGCGGACGAAGAGGATCGGGGGTCGAGAGAGAGACTAAGTAACGCTCTCCTCCGTTGCTAGAAACTCTTTCTTGTCGAGAGTTCTCTCGACGGCCAAACAATTCGACTGGATCTCACACTCAAGAGGAAGAACTCTCGCTCTCCGCGAGGGATCACTATCCCATCCTCCGGACCGTCTCCCCTAAAAACCCCACCCCCTCTTTGCCCCAAAAAATTTCTCTCCTTCCTCCGACCCTCGCAAAATACGCATACGAAACAAGTTCAAAATCTCGAGAGAGAGGCTCGTGAACACGGCCGCGAACCTATTAGAGCGCACGAGAACCGAAGATTGGAGAGAGAAAGAGAGAAAAAAACTCCCTGAATATTAGACTGAACAGCAACTCCCTGAATATTGGACCAGTAAAAACCGGTCACGTGTTTGTATATTCCCTCCTTTCCCTTCCTCGTAATGATCTCTTCGCCGTGAGGGAACCTTGAAAGAAGACGTGACGGTTTGATCTATTTTCGAACCAGCGGGGGAGGAAGAGTGGGGGAGGAAAGGGGGTGATTGGTGCCTCCCGAGTTTATATATATATATATATATATATATATATATATATATGTATATATTATGTATGTATATTTATATATAATGTATAAATACATATATATATAATTATGATAAGGTAATTACCCTGCTAAGGTAGGTTTTTGGATGGACACAACTACCATATAAATATTTTGACTCCTAACAAAACAAAAAAACCATCCAGCAACCTTCTTTTTATATATATATATTTATATATATATATATATATATATATATATATATATATATACACAATTCGTTAATATGTGTACATATAATATATTAATATGTGTATATTCATTCAAACACGAAAATCCCCGCATAAGACAAAAAATATTCATTCAAATGGAAATAGATATAAGGAGAGCATCGGCTGACAAGTCGAAAGGACCGGTGTTCAAGTCCCGGTCAAGGACATTTTTTCGCTTGTGATCTGCTGGATTGCGCCTTCCCCACCTCTCCTGTGTTCGTCCTTTATATTTGTTCCTGTACCTTTTCCTTATATCTATTTCCATGTGAATATATATATATATATATATATGTGTGTGTGTGTGTGTGTACATATATACACAATTATATATATATATATATATATATATGTATATGTATATAGATCATATAAAAACACACGAGCAGTCTTAATCGAAGAAGGCCGAAAGCTTAAACAATATACAATATGTTAGTGTCCTTTTAAGTGTTACTATTTTATTTATGTTCTATTGTGCTGCCCAAATTATAAATATATATATATATATATATATATATATATATATATATATATATATATATATATATATATGGAAAACCATAGACACAGTAATCAACCCGAAGGTCGGTTTAGTAGCTGATGGTAGAGTTCACCCAATACTAAGCCCGACGGCGTGTGAAATTCACACATCAGGGTAGGGGGGCCAGTTACTTTCCCTGTGCCGGTTATGGTTTCCCAGGAACATCTGGTACCTGAAAAATCGCATAGCTTGGGTGGAGCTGCAGGTGCCCAAGGTGCCTTGCCCAGGAATCGAACCCGGGCCCCTCAGGTCAGTCCGAACTCTACCCCCTGGCCACCGCGAGCCATATATATATATATATATATATATATATATATATACATATATATATATGTGTGTGTGTGTGTTTGGCTTGCATATGTGTACACAATATATATGCCCATCTGGCAGAAGGCGGAAAGTTAAAGAGAGAGAGAGAAGGCGGAAGGAGAGAAGAGACAACGGAGTCGCGAAAGCGAAGTCGTGCGATTAGAAAGAAGTGGACTGGGAGGGGCGGAGGAGGGAAGGAAATAAAAGATGACCAGCGCGCAGTCCACACAGGCACTCAAACTCGCACTCACGCCGTGAGTCTCGCCGTCGGACCTGCGAGAGTGAGACGAGCGCTCTATGCGGAATACAACGGTCTCCTCACCAACCTACTCTTCCCCCAACCCGCCCCCCCCTTCTCTGAGCGCACCCAAACGCCCCCGCGTCCTCCTTCTGAAAACTCTCCCCTCCCTCACTCACCATTCCGCCCTGCTTTCAAACCCCGGCCCTTCTTCGATTCACCCATCCACGCGCGGACACACAGCCACCTCCACCCTCCCCTCATACTACTACTCCTTATACCGCACCTTATTCTTCCCTCCCCTCGGTCAGCTGTCTGCCGGACCCTGAAAAAGGAAAGGACCGCTCCCTCCTCCTCGCTGTCCGCGTGCGCCAGTGCGGCGGCACGCCCCCTCCCTTAAACCCCGCACTTCCCCAACCCCCCTTCACGGGACCGACGAGGCAGGCAGGCGGCGCGGGGCGAGAGAGCGCCTCATTCCCGGCCTTTTCCAGCCTCGCGCGTGGGTGGAAGGAGTTCGGTGTGTGTGGTTCGGCCGCGTTGGTGTGCGTTCTTGCTTGTGAGCGAGCGATTGTGCCTCCCCCTCTTCTTTTTCTTCGGCAGGGAGCGTTCGGGACGCTATCCACTTCGCGACCGGACTGGAATGAAATGCTAATCGGCGGTGCGGACGAAGGCGTCTCGTTCACTTTGGGTGTTTGGGGGGGGGGGAATGCCTCTCCCTCCTTCCCCTCTACGCCGCGCCAGGGGCTCACAAGCCCACACATTCACACACATTCTTCCCTCCCAAAAAGGTCAGTATTTTGCGTGGTAGCAATGATACGTAAAACCACATGATGGAAAGAAATTATAGGATCATAGTTTATTATTTATTTATTTATTTATTAGGTAATCTACCGGTTAAGGTAGGTTTTTGGATGGACGTAATTACCAATTAAATAATTTGTGACTCCTAACAAAACACAAAATCCAGCATCCTACTCTATATCAGGTCCCTCTTCATCTCTGAGTACTTTCTTCCTCCCTTCATCCCGTCCAACATCCCTATCCTATTCCTTCCCTTTCCTCGTTTGCCTAACATTCTCCCCTCAATTACAGTCTTCAACATCAGTCTTCTTCTAAATTCTTCAATTACAGTCTTCGTCATTAGTCTTCAGGATCATAGTAAAGACTAAAAATGAATGAAAAGAAAACTTGGAGCAAAAAAAAAAGATATTTAAAAAAGAAGGGGACGCGGTAATCCAGGGGTAGAGCGTTTCACTCCAGCAGCAGGGTTTCGATTCCCGGGCACGCCTCTCTGGGCACCCTCGGGTTCACCCATGCTTTGCGATTTTTCGGCTGCAAGATCTTCCTGGGAAACCATAACCGACCCAGGAAAAGGCACTGCCCCACCTTAACACCCTGATGTGAGAATTTCACACGCCCTAAAGGGTTTAGTACTTGATGACCGCTACCGTCACCTACCAAACCCACAGCAATGACCCCAAACTACTTGAGTAGAACAGACCACAAAGATAAGAGTAGGGAGATGGATACAAATACTCATTCTTTCCCCAAACAATCAGAAATCATAATATTAAGAAACCGAATCACTTTAGAAATATTAAAACCATTGAATTTACAAGTCGGAACAACATTAAACATTTCAAATACATCGGGTCTATTTCTAGGTCCATGTGTATGTCAGGTAATAGTTTCTGTGTTAGCATGTGTGTGGGGTGTAAGGGTTTTTGCATGAATGTACATATGCCATGTTTCGTTCGTGGATAGTATAAATTTGTGGTTTTTGCATGCGGTTTTTTTCCTAATAACGGGTGGTGCCCTAACACACCCCGCCACACTCCCTTGCGGCGGCTGGTGGGGTATTAAGTAGATGTAGAAACCGACCTTTGGGTTGTTCATGGTTTTATTAAAAGAAAGCAATGGAATCTTCCAACAGATTAGAAGGAAAACAGAGGTCCCAAGGGAAAAAGAAGTCCTTTAGGGTCAGGGAAGAAGGCATACTAAGAAATGACAATAAAACTTCTTCCAGCTGACCTCTAAGAGGAAGTAAGGTGCTCAGAACGAGAATTACCATTGTAAAGAAGAACCGGAATAGAAAGCTAGGAGAATAATAATGGCATTGCCAAAGGGAGGCGGAGCAAGAAAGAGGCAGTTATTTAAGAATACTGACGATGGAGAAAGCAGAAGAACATGCGAAAGATGCCTTGCAATCAAATCCCATTGATGATTAAAAAATATCCTAGAAAAAATAAACAATTGCCGTAAATTGGCGCGATTTAACAACACGCGTACCATCTGCCATTCTTCTTTTCTGGTTAATTTTCTTAGGTCATTTCCTCCTTTTTCAAACAAGCATCAGGCCCATACGCAGTCTGCCCAATAAATACGCGAACCGGTGCAATCTGGCGGCCATGACTCGGACTAGTATACTAGTACTCGGATGCCCACTAGCGGCGCTAGTTGCCTGAGACTTATGCGATTTTCTAGAAAGAAAAAGGCTAAGTTAAACATTAAAATAGGAGGCCAAAAACTAGAGCAGGTAAAACAGTTTACGTATCTCGGTAGTGTTTTGGACCAACACGGTCAAAGTAGTAGGGACTTAAGGAGAAGAATTGCGCTAGGCAAAGAGGCTTTCACAAGGAGGAGGGAGTTGATGACAGGGACGTTGAGTAAGGATGTTAAGAAAATACTCGTTAAAACTTTGATATGTAGCGTAGGGCGTATGTACGGCGCGGAAACGTGGTCATTGAAGCAGGTGGATGGACGTAGGTTGGAGGCTTTTGAAATGTGGGTGTGGAGAAGAATGGAGAAGGTGAAATGGACAGAGGAGAAAACAAATGAGGAAGTACTTAGTATGGTGGGCGAAGAGAGGGGTTTGTTGGGAGAAATCCTATGGAGGTAGGAAAAGTGGATGAAGGGGGTGTTCACCGGCAGTGGGATGTTGAAGACTCCGAGTACAATATAGGGAGGTTGGCTGGGATGAAGGGGGGGAGGAAGTACACAGGGATGAAGAAGGGCTAGCTGTAGAGTAGGATGTCAGGTTGTGTTTCTGTTAGGAGGTACAGGTACATATATTCTGCACAATTACTTATGCTGTGTCCATCCAAAACCCACCTTAACCCTTTGAACAACAATGATAATAAAATAATTATTTGAAGGCAGAGCAAACCTAGCACTAGCAGAGGTTTTCAAAGGGTTTCCGGACCTTCCTTTGCGGCGCTATTGGTTTATCGCCCCAAAAGATGCGGTGCTACAAACATCAGTTTGAATGAAGTTAGGAGTACCCAAAGGCGTCAATCGAAATCGATCTCGGGCCTTCAGACCCTATCTAGTTCAGTAGAACAGCTCTCCACTCACTTAAATGTTATTTATATTCAAAGTTGAAGAGATCTATCTTTTATTAGTTTCTTCCGTTTCATTTCCCTCTTTTTTTACTTACTTATTTCACTAGTTTCTGTCTTTTTCTTTGCATTATAAAAACATTCTTGACAATAATTAAGCAAGGATCAAGTGATCACACATTCTGAATAGTATAATCCACGAAAAGGGATATGTAGGACTAGATAATGATAGAGAGGGGCACGAAAACATTAATGTAAGACTCATGGGCGGGTATGAACATACAATAATTGGTGTGTTCAGAAAATAACGTGAATTTTTAAATTTCGTGGGTATAGAGAGTCCACTGTGATTTTTTATTATGTTGGTAAACATGCCCCTAAAGTATGATAACATTTTCAGCTGTCTTAATTGCTGATACTTTTTCTGTGGCAGCCGCGTTTAAGTTAAACGTGTTTTTATGAGCTCGGTGATTTTCGTTTGTTAAAAAAAATGGATCAAAGAATTTGTATCAAATTTTATGTAAAAAATCAAATAAAGTGTAACAAAGTGCGTGAAATGTTAAACAGAGGCCAAAGAAGTGAGTCTGCTATGAGTTAAAAAAGAGTTTTACGTGTGATGTGAGCGTTTCCAAGATGGCCGTGAAGACGTTGAAGATGACGAACGCCACATCACATCAACAACCGATGAAAACGTGGAAAAAGTGTAAGAAACGGTTATGAATGATCGCCGAATCACAATAATCAGAGAAGTCGCTGATAATGTTGGCATGTCGATTGACTCATACCATGAAATATAGTATTTTCGAATGTTTTGGGTGTGAAACGCGTGACAGCATAATCTGTTCCGAAATTGTTGAATGTTGAACAAAAACAGCCTCGAATGGAAGTTGGTTGCTCAGGAGTCAATAAAAATGAAGTGAAAGACGATGCAGAATGACTGAAACGTGTTATAACAGGTGACGAAACCTCCGGTTCACGGATATGACGTCGAAACTAAGGCTCGATACAAATTCTTTGATTCATTTGTTTTTTTAACAAACGAAAATCGCCGAGCTCATCAAAACACGTCTAACCTTAGAGGCGGCTGCCACTGACAAAGTATAAACAATGAATACACCTGAAAATATTATCATACTTCAGGGGCATGTACACCAAAATAATAAAAAACATTTTTGACAATCGGACTCAACAAACCCGTGAAATTTAAAAATTCCCGTTATTTTCTGTACACATCTCGTACACATCATGCGTGTTTTAAGCAGTTGCCCTGTACTCGGTTTCGTGGCGTCTAATGCCATCGCCTTCTTCCTTTGCATCCACTTGGTCGTGAAGACCTTGCTTTTGTTCAACTCTTGGAGAGGTCGGATGGGAGAATAAGGGGGAGTGGGGGGGGGGAGAGGGAGGAGTGTATGGGAGATGGACGACAGCGGCCCAAGTCGACCAGATGTGACCGTCGGCGGGACACATCTGAAGAATAAAAGGCGGATGCCCACATTTAAATGAACAGCTGGGTGACGATTCTTTCATGCCGACTTATTTTTTCGTCGCAAGAGAGATTTTCATGACCTCATAAGTGCGTTTGTCTTGTTGCGATTTTAAAACTTAGCTTCTCTCTTCCTCCCCCCATTCCAAATGTCGCCAGCCGTAGGGTCTCATTTAGAATATATATGGGATCCTCTTGGACTTGGAACGATTGCCGAATTGGATCATGAGCAGCGTAGTGGGTGTTGATTCTAAATAAAACGTTGTCATGCTAAACTGAGTAGCGTATCAAAATTATAAGAGGTGGTCGGTCTCTTTGGCGGTGATGATGAAAATGTATTATTAGCCCCATCGTACTAAGGTGGACGGGATCATGTCAGTTAATATTAAAGAGATTAAATGCAGAACAGATAGATTTAAGATGTCTTTTTTTTCCAAAAACAATAAGGGATTAGAATAACGTTGTCCGGCCGGGCTAGGAGAGGAATGTATTTTGGGTTAAAAGTAGTCTGCTATGCCACCCCTTGCCACACACCGCTGGGGTATGTGGCAGGGGGTGCGTACTTGCATCGAAAACGGTGTTTTATCGGAAATTTTTTAAGCTGTTCAATGTAAATTATAACGCATTCACTGATCTCCATAGATTATCTTATCACATACGAAATCTGTCCGAAAAGTATCCAACCATGCAGTATTTTGAGAAAAATAGCTTACATAGAAAAATGAGAAGGCCTTTAATACACTTTGAAGTACTCCCTTTGGGGCCTCACAGACTTATCCCAGCGTCTCTTCCACTTTTCAAAACATTCGTCGAAGTCATTTTTCGGAACGGTCCCCAGCTTCACCGTCCCATTCCCCTCTATTGCGTCAAAGGTCAAGAATTTAGTGCTGCAGTTTGCAAGTGGACTTGCACCAAGCTGCAAACGATGACCCAGGTTTTCCAAAACGGTCATAACTGGATATGCGTCATGGATCTACGGCTGTGATCTTGAAACAGAAGCCCAGTCTTCCCAACAGTCCGTTGACGAGATAAAGGAGAATGCGACGAGTCAGTTGGTGGTGATCATTTCGATAATTAGGACTTCGACGATTGTTTTGAAAAGTGGAAGAGACGCTGAGATAAGTGTTTGGGGCCCCAAATGGAGGACATTAAAAGGGACTAAAGCCTTCTCATTGTTTTAGGTGGACTATTTTTCTCAAAATATTGCATGGGTGGATAATTTCCGCACATACCTTGTAAAAGCAACTTTTTTATTGGATCTGCCCAGCCGGCTCATTAAAACAGAGTCGAACGCGTTTTATGGAGTTTCAATCGATTTTTCTAGAAGAGTTGATTTGGGTTTTTCTAGTGTGATGTACAGCATATTATTAATTCATTAATATTACATAGTAGCCTAGAAGCCACCCCTAGGGTATCTGGCAGGGGGTGATCACACACCAGATTACTTTTGACCCAAATTACCTTTTCCCCCTTACCATGGTTGAATAATGTTATTCTGATCCCTTATCATTCGTGGAAAATATTACACCTATCTGTTGTTCTACAGTTAATCTCTCCAATGTTATTAATTTGATTTCGTCTACCGCGGTACGACGGGAGTAATAATACATTTTCAATATCATTGCTAAAGAGACATCCTTCCAATTTATGCAAGAGAGATTAATTATGTAATTAATTAGCAGTGACTTACTTTTATGGGGTTAAAGTGGTAGGCGAGTGGATGCGATCTTTTTAGGTTTTCAAAACGCATTTGATAGGGTGCTCCATGGTAAACTTATTCATAAATTTAAGGTGGTAGCTTAATAAACAAGGGCGCAATTTGGTTGAAGACTTTCTTTCAGAGCGGGAACAGAGGGTAGTCCTTGACGGCGCTAGTTCCGGTATAGGTTTGCATGTATGTGTTGATTTTGAATGCTGTTTTGTTCCCTTTTGCAGGTTGTGACCTAACACCCCCCACCACACACCCTTGCGGCGGCCTTTGGGTATTATGTAGATCTAATGCAGTCTTCACTGCGTAAGTGATCTCTAATATTTTGAATACGCTACTAAGAGTATCATGACATCGTTTTCCAATTCTTGCTTCTATAGACTGTTCGCGACTAAATTCGATCAATTTAATCAATCAATTTAACTTCGTGAGGATTCCATATACTAGCAGAATATTCTATTATATACCATTTCAAGATTGTTTACATTTGACTTCATCAGTCTAGATTGCTGGAAATTCCTTTTTTTTATATTCCATTCTGTATTTCTTAAACGGGTAAATATATATGGGGATGTGTATGATATGAATACCCGAATTATGTATGGGAATTTGGTATGACACGAAAAGAAAAAAAATTCACCTCAAAGAACAAAATTACTTAATTTTCATTTGTAATTGTGCTAATGTGTACTTAAAGATCTATTATTTAGGATCATAAAATACACAATATGTTGCCAGTTTGTCCATAAAAATATTAATAACGGCTCAGACAAATATTTCTATTAATTCTTCTCCATAAGTATGTATGTAAGATCAGTGTGTGTAAGACGGTGGAAAAAATCGCATTGTAGTCGAAGTCTAAAGAAAATTGAGAGCAAATAATGATTTTTTTCCAAACACGGAATTAGACGTGATATCTTCACCTTTTGACAAAGGATTTGGACCTTCGACGATTGAAATTTAGAAATTACCCGCTGTCGCAATTTTTCTCAATGACGGGTTGGAACATTCAAACGGTTGGTGCAGTCACCCTGGCGCCGCGCCATCTCGACCTGGCACGAGGGCCCCGATTTGGGTTCCGCCCGGCAGTCACTCGCACCGCTAACCGACTGCCTACGGGACGAATCGATACCGAACCGACACACGGACAACCGGATAGAGTCGGCGATTCGGGTCAGCCACGATGTTATGAACGGAGATGCGAATTCACAAGACAGGAACAGGAACAGGAACAGTGATCCTGGAGTGGGCGTCCTTTGCAGTCAACCGCAGTAGTACTGTCTCCCTCTGAGTTGTCAGAAATACGTGCATTAAATGATGTCTATCTGCATTCCAGCAACATGAGATTGTTAGCCATTAGTGTAAACAACTAATGCTTCTGCGAATAAACAATTCTATAGGGTACTTAGTTGTCCAATGACTGCGGAATTCGTTGAAATTGGCCCATATAACCCACATATTTTTGAAAACCAATTCATTCACTGAAATTTGCTAGTTTGATTCAGCATGGCTTATAAATTGGTATTGACCAATTATTCAAAAAGTCCCGGGACTTATTGAACGGGATATTATTTTGATATGCTTAAGGTATAATTTACATCGAATACCTTGGAAAGGGAAAATCTATCAATAGCGACTATTAAATTGAGTTATTGGTGCTTTTGAAGGACGACATCGCAAAAAACGACCGCACATTAAGAAGAAAAAAATATTCCTTCATCAAGACAATAATGCACCGTGCCACAAGTCAATGAAAACAATGGCCAAATGGAACGAGTTGGGCTTCAATCTGCTTCCCTACTCACCATATTCTCCAGATCTAGCCCCCAGCGACTACTGGATGTTTGCGGATCTGAAAAAGATTCTCCAGGGACAAAGATTTGGGTCGAATGAGGAAGACACCGCTGCAACTGAAGATTATTTTGAGGACAAGGACAAACCATTTTACAAGCACGGTATCGAAAAGTTATAGAAGCGTTGGAGTGATTGTATTATAGCTCTTGAAGGTGATTATGTTGATGAATAAAAATGAATTTTGCGAAACAAATGCTGTTTTCTTAGATAGTCCCGGGACTAATTGAACAATGGGTTATATAGAGTTCGCTTATTGGTGGTTTTAGAATTTCGGGAATGGGGAAGAATACAAATAATTAGCAGAAGAGACAGAGATAGAGGGAGGCATTGAAAAGTTGTCTGGGTGTGAAAAGAAAGGAAATAAGTAGATAAAATTAGGTAAAAGTGGAGAGTGATCGGTGGAAACCTGGCGAAAGATAGAAAGGAGGTGTGATTCCTATGGTTTGTGTTGCTGTAAAATCGCACGAGAGGGAAAAACGAATCCTTCTTTCCACCGGCTTGGCATTTTCATCTTCCTAATCACTGAATGACAGAACGTTTTCTAGATTACATAATACCATGCATAAAATTTAGTTTCACAATTTTATTTCGTACTACGTTAATAATAAATAGCATTTTCACTCCGATACCATTTAATGCGGTTATCTAATTTCGCCTCTTCTTTGCCTGAACTGCCAATGTATTGATTGAATTATTTCCTTGGCGCAGAAATTAAAAGCATGGGTTTCCTAGATCTTCGATGAGTGCGACCCAGGACAAAGTCCTCGTGCGCACAGTGACTTCATCCAACGCGGATTATGTATTGCGACGAATTGTTTTCTCCTTCCGCAGTGATTTTCAAGGATTTGGGCAGCTTTTTGCTCTTTTTATTTGTCTCCAGCTCTTGAAATCCTTATTCTTGGGATGAATCCAAAGGAAGTGTTCTTCTTATACACGTGAAAAATGTTTCTTCTGTCTTACAGAAGTGAAAAAGTTGAAACTTTCACTTTTTCATCACAATATTTTCAGACTCCACGTTTCATAAATTCATGTTTCCTTAAGGCGGCAAGGGGTTTTGTTGCAATGAAATGACTCTACCGCATAAATTACTGCCAAGATTTTTGGCAACGATAGAAATATAAAAAATTCGCAATAAAAAAATCTTTTACCAGCTGCCATATCAATCGTAAGTGTATTTAATTCATGAGCACCCATTTCGAAAATAAGTATTCCTGCGTCGAAAGATTCTACATCTACATAATACCCCACAAGCCGCCGCAAGGGCGTAGGGCGGGGGGTGTCAGACCACCACCCGTAAAAGGGAACAAAACCACATGCAAAATCAACACATACATGTAAACCTATACCCACAGTGGCGTATAAATTCATGAATAAATCATTTCATTTTACACGCATGCAATTACATATACTATCATCTAAGGAATAATTGCACCTTAGGATGCGGTAAGAAATTTTAAGATTACCGCTGACGAATTGGCGTTATTTTAAGGCTGTGACCTGAATAAAATCCTGGTACATTCGAGGGAAAAACTAATAATAGCCCACGAAAATATTTGCATCGATTTAAACCTCAGCAGCAGTCGAAATAGTGTGGTCAGTAGAAAATAGCGAAGCACGATATTTGCAGTCCTTCCTTCGGGTCACGTCCCATCGGGAACACGCGAAAAACTAATGGTGGTGTAAAACTGATCGATTTTCTCCTCTATATTCTCGCACGTTGTACCAGGCATTTGGGGTTAAAAAAATGACACCTTGGTCCTTCGAAATTAGGAATCCTTAGCCCCTTCTTAAATGACAAGAATTCCGAAATTAAAAGTCTTCACAGGCACGTTATAAAAGGTTATCAACAATAAACATCATTATGATGGATGCCCCTTTCACTTGAAAATATATTTCCACCTCATTAACTGCATTAGTTTCTTGCAGGTATTGAAAACGTCTAAAATTACATCTAAATTCGACGCCGTAACTTAAACCAACACATCATGTAAAATAAAACACAAAAAAATAATTGGTGCTGAATTGTAACTTTCTTCGTCAGCGTCAACCTTGTAATTGTCTCCGTTATTATTTCAATTTTAAAAAAGATGGCGTAAAATCAAAAAAAAGGCTGATTGTTGCTAAATAAATACATTAACAACCTTTTGGCTACTACAGTATCCATAAAATTCGTTCTTATGCTTTTTTTAGTTGAAAAGCGTTAATATCTGTCATTCATAATCAGTTAATTTAGGCAGTTCGAGATTTAAGTAATGCCGGAGTTTAATGGTGAAAGGCTTAACAAGAGGAAATAAAAGGAATGAATAAAGGGTGGAGAGATATTGGAATTTAGAACGCTCTAAACGAGAAATAGTAAGATTAAGAGAAAGTTTACGTACAAAGTACGTACGTAAACTTTCTGCTTTGATAAATACGAGAACTGGTGCAATCTGGCGGCCATGATGCGGACTATAGTCCCACCCACTAGCGGCGCTAGTTGCCTGAGACCCAATGAGCCGTGTGTGCCTGGCTGATCGTCGAGCTGTGCGTATGGTGTCAGTTATGTTATAGTTTATGTTGTCCTTGTTTTTACTGTTTGTGGAAATCAACGAAATCACGGATCAACGAATCAACATCAAGTGCAAGTAAAAGTCATCAAGAAATTACTGAAATGTTGACAGCTGTTTACGGTGATAATGCTCTGAAGAAAACATCCGTTATCAAGTGGATTAAGCGTTTTAAAGATGGCCGACAAGACGCCATGGATGATGCAAGGTCGGGAGGACCTTCAACCACCTATGTTGACGACAACATTGATCGTGTGCGGTCCCTTGTCCTTACCGATCGTCGAAAAACTGTCCGGATAATAGCTGATGAACTGAATTTAGGGAAATCAACAGTGCACATTATTTTAACAGAACATGATGGATGAATCCTTCACCATGGAAATGGAAATGGAAATTGACGAAATCACGGAGCAACGAATCAACATCAAGTTTTTAGTAAAGTTCAAGTGTTTAAAAAATAATGCCCAAGCTGCATTGTTCGTCCGTTTCTGGCAAAAAGTTCAATCACCATCCTTGATCATCGTCCTTATTCGCCTGGTCTCCCCCCTTCGACTTTTTCCTATTCTCAAAATGCAAAAATGCGATGAGGGGACATCACTGGGAAGATGTGGACACAATAAAGCAAGAAACGATGAGAAAACTATTAAGCTTAACTGCCGAGGAGGACTTCCAAGGGTGCTTTAAACAGTGGAAGAGAAGATGGAATAAGTGTATAGTACAACGAATGGAGAGTACTTTGAAGGGGACAAATGCGACGTAGACTACATTTTTCAAAATAAACTTTTAACGGCCTCAGTTCGCGTACTTATTGGAAAGACCTCGAATACTAGACGGAATATGCTGAAAATTCATGATCGACATACCAAAGAAAAAATCTAATATTCATCCGGTAAATGAACCGGGTATCTTGACTAGAAAACCAATAAAAAATCTCCACATCATCATCATTACGGCGTTTCCACTGGAGTAGATGTCGACATATTGGCTATTGATTATAACGAGGAATATATTTATGATACGCAATCGCAAAATGATCCTGCGGGTCTTCTCAATACTAACGAGTAGAGCACGTCGCGGCATAACTTTCCCCGCTCTTCACGGCGAAACTTGCCAGTTGACCTCCCGATGCGATTCATAAATGCGGGCGAAATGGACGCGAGATGAGGTTTGATCGATCCAAGCCATTAAAGTAAGGTTATAACTCCGCCTGCATGGAAACAAATGTAACATGCATTCTGGTGAAGGCATTCTTATATCACTTGCTATTTTCAGTTGGATCAACGGAGATTCATGAGTCGGATGAAAAGACGGGAGAATGGAGGAAAAATGATGATGCCGTCTGATGAGAAACAAGGGCATTGACATGAAGTAATAAGAGGTATGATAATTACCAAAGTCATTGTGATGGTAGATTACGTAGTCAAAACAATTCTTGTAGAGGGTTCAAAAGACGAAGACGTCAAAGTTGAGCGTAAGAGAAATAGTTAAGACACAAGAATTTCATCACTTTGAACTGCATTCATTCCCTAGCAGCAAAATCCTTTAATACTCCAACGTATACGCAAGAGCGGAACGTCGTTTAGAAAAAAAGGAGGCAAATGCGAGGGTAGGCTGAAAACAAATCCACACATGCTTGTAGACCACAATCAAAATGGCATAATGAGGAAATGGCTGAATGTTTTTTTGTTTTTTATTTATTTTGTTATCTACTTAGGATAGGTTTTTGAATGACCCTGGCTCTACACAATGCTCACCTCGAATCCGAATATATCCGATCCGAAAGATCCAAAGTATCCTTAAACGCCATGTTACAATGCAGATATCCTATTCTCCGAGGGTGTGCTGAAAACTAATGCACATACGCCTGTAAACCACAAACAAAATGACCTCCAGAAGCCCTTCTAGTGGCATGTGGAAGTAACATTCCCTCTCAACGCGCATGCGCAGGTTTGAGGTCGTTACATTCATCCAGTGTATTTCGAGAAGCTGAAGTATGGAGACGAGTTCTAGTGCTACGTTAACGCGTTAACTGAACTTCCCTCTCCTTAGAAAAACATGACTTTTCCAAGTACGTGTCAAATATTTATCTTGTTCATTCATAATACTCCCTTGACCTTGAATTACCGCTGGATTCACGTACCCCTTATCGATTTTGCATAAATCGAAGCGCATGCGTGAACATCGAACATTTTCTCCACGCTGAGCTGAAAAAATTTGGCTACGACGGGAAATTTTTAACGCCCCTCAACATGTCATACTGTGATTCTCTCCCCACAACAGGAGCAACTGGTACAGCGACGTCTTAGCAGCGTCAATTTTTACGACGCCCCTCGTAAAGACGAGAAATCACAGCCTACGGAATGCCCTTAAAACTAGCGCGGCAAAACGCCAATATTTAGCCTGCAACCAGGGGTCCCCAAAAGTTCAGGATTGATGGCACCCTGGCTGTCGGTAGCTGAGCTCGTCATAACCTTTTAATGCTCGCCATAAAATGTCAATCAGACCCCGTTGCCCACGAGGATACTTGATCATGTGCATAAAACTATTGTCAATTCGCTTTAACAACACACACGAATAACTGGCCTTCGTCGGCTGTACACGGCCTCGAATGGGCCTTTTATGGTCAATAACCCTCGCATTAATAAACGGATGTTTGGCTTTCCCGGTGGGATAGCGAAGCCTTTGCTTGGCTCGATCTCATTTGGCCAGCGGGATTCCTATTAATGTTTATTCGGCAGTGAAGGTTTTTACAGGCCAATTCCAAAAGCGAGACCAATTGAATAGGGGAGACAAAGGGGCGGGGAATGCTCGCAGTGGGCCAAAGTTCGCAGTAATCAAAGTCAGCTCAGCGATAAACGTGGAAGCACGAATGGAAAGGCGCCACTTACGGTTTTTAGGTCTTGCACTGGCACTTCGCAAGTGACGCAAAACACGAATGCGACGGAAGGGGAATGATATGGTCCCCATTAAAACTGAGGACCTAGTAATAGTGCTTCGACTTGCTCGAATGTCGTTCGACTCAATGGATATGCTTCCAGTCACTCCGCGTCAATGGATATCCCGGACCACTCGCATTTATATTCAGTGACATCCCGATAATCGCTTAAGTGATGTGAGACTACTTCAGAGCGAAGGTTACAGCATGCAGCAGTGGAAGACCCTGGTCAGTCAGAAAGCTACAGCACTAGCCCTCGAACGAACGAATTATTCCAATTGGCACCATTTCAGGATTGTTCGTGACGGAAATGGGGAAGACAAGGCGATAAGATAGTGTCTCGGGGGGTCACTAGATGATATGGTTTCCAACATAATGAAAGGAAAAATTACTCGTCAATTTTCACACAATTTAAAGCGCTGAGTATGGTTTTGACAGCGTTTTATTTTCAAGGTATCACTTCATTAAAGTCAGTCTCACCTTCATAATGACACATTACGATAACCTTGCTAGGTGTGTTAAATTAGATATGAAAATCGAGAAGCAGAATTATTTCCTAATATTACAGATTGGGTCAGGGATGAATGGTTCATGAATATACAGGATGACCTGTGCATGGATATCTTCCGTTTGCGATGGAAAATTATGATAGAATAGTGTTATGGTGTTCGCGATATTGAAAGAAGGAATAAATGTCAAATTATGAAACATATGGATGAGAGGAGAGTAAACGGTCTAAGAGACAGGGGTGAAATATTGTTGGAAACATTTTTACGAGTTATTTTTACCGTAGTAGTACGGTATCTCTAATGTAAGTTCTAAATTTCCCCGACGGATGAGGTCAACTGACTCCACAGATGTATGCACTTACTTAGAAATAGCTAGACAAGAGCATTGGCATGCATGCTCGAGACCGCTGGACTCGCACCCGTGACCTTATATCGCCGTCATGCACCGGCGAGTACACCGCGCCTCCCCCCACACTGCGCCTGTCTTGAAAAGATGCTATTCCTTTCCGATGCTGTCGGAAGTGACGGCCATTGCCACTGGGGTGGGAGAGGAGGAATATGGGAGGACGGCGGGAGGAGGATGGCGGAAATATGATATATGCATGAGAGAAATCCAAATTTGGTATAACCCCGAGGGGAAGGAATTACGGAGGACCTCCCGGTGCAACGGCTTTTGAGAGATGGGAATGCATCACAATGCATATGGTTCTACGACACGCCCCTCGTAAAATGACGTACGTGCGAAACGCCATCGACGTGAGTTGTTTTAAAGACAACGTCTCCGTTTAGAGTAACGCAAGAAAAAATCCTATTAACAAGTTGATGAGTTTTCACCATCAGGACGAACGGCGGCCATGATGGAATTCATTATACTAGCGTTTCACAATGGCAAAGGATAAGGCTTCATCGCCAAAAGTGGAAGTAAGTTGATCGATGCACTTCTGTCTTCATAATCCACGCCGAAGGTCGTACAAAATCATCGCACGAAAGTGTTCACGAGTTAACTCATTTTTTCGCTGAGACGAAATTCTCGAGGCACGCTAAACAACACGAGTTATGATCAAACGACAAAATGTTCTGAAGAAAGTTTGCGTTGAAAGGGTCAAATCTTCAGATGGAAACGTCAGATGGCACCTAAAGCACTAAATGTCGTCAAGGCTCAAAATATAAATAGCAACCCTCGTATTTCGAGTCGAAGACAGGTTGACTGGAGTCCTCCACACTTTCCTTTTTGTTGATAAATCGCTTTACGCTCTTATAAGGTACTCCGTTTGAAATCTCGTCCTACTTGGCCCCAACGTCTTTGTTCGTAGGTCGTCCATCAAACCCTTATAATATTGAAAAGATGAAGCTCGTAGTATCGCAAAAGGTGTGCTTTTAAAATACCTCATATCCTACTGAACTGGTTTCAACGTTTCAGCTATATCCATCGAGTGGTTTTATTTTTATAGCCGATTGAAGCAACAACATTTTCTTTATTTAGAAAAATAAAAATAATGGCTTCCGTGAGGTTATTGAACTATTATACTATTTAAAAAGCTTAACACCGAAATAGATGAAACCCTATTTGAATGAAGCTCATGGCCCATCTGTCCTATGACCATTTACCGTTGGGAAAATGAGTTTAAACGAAGCCGTACATCCAAAATTGACGAACATCGTTCGAGACGTCCTGTGGAAGTGACTGCCTTCGACATCATTGACAAAATCCACGATATCGTTTTGAGCGGTAGACAAATCAGAATATTCCGAGGCCCAGCCATTACACAAAGGAGTACTTTGTCTTCGATTTTGCAAGAAAAATTGGGTGTTAAAAAAATTTCGGCAAGATGGGTGCCGCTATTTGCTCTCAGTAGGCAATAAAGGCGATCGTGTGGTGGATTCTGAGGATGGTTTGGTGCCTTTCTGTCGCAATCCCGACGAGTTTCTGCATCGATACATAACTGCGGACGAAACATGAATACACTACAGAGACAAGGTACGTAGAGTCGATCCAATGGGTTTCTAAAGACGATGCGAGGCTCCGAAGAAGGCGAAGACGGTGAAATCGGCCAAACAAGGTAATAGCTGGTATTTTGGGATTCGCGCAGAATTAACTACATGGATTACTTTCAAAAAGGACAGACGATAAATGGAGAGGAGTATTATGCGTCGTTATTGCCCTAATTGAGCGAAGAAATCAAGAAAAAAACGTCCTTATTTGGCAAAGAAAACATTCTCTTCCATCAGGGCAATGTGCGGTGCGGCAAATCCGTGCAGTTTCGAAGGCAAAAATTATGGATTTATAGATCGAATTATTACAACAACCACCACATTCACCAGATTTATATCTCCCAGTGACTTTTTTATCTGTAAAAGAAGAAAAATGGGCTCGGCAGAAAACGATTCACGCCAAACGAGGAGGTCATCGCAAACAGGGACGCCTATTTTGAGGACCTTCCGAAATCCTACTATTTGGATGGCTTGGAAAAGTTGAAGAAACGATGGGAACACTATCGAGCTAAAAGGAGGTTGTTGAAAAGTAAATAAATCTATTCAAAATAAATGTTTTTTCTGTTTTCTCGCGATGCTTTCCTCTCCATTATTTTTCTAACAGAAATACGCATGTGACTGAAGGAGAGTCCAATTCCTCTGGCCCTGGTCGCACACCGTGTCGTCTTTTTTATTCATTTGATATTTTATTACCCTGTAAGCCACCACTAGGGTGAGTGGCAGGGGGTGAATACACATTAGAATAATTTGGACCCGAATATGACCCTACCGCGGTCGGAAAATGTTATTCCGATCCCTCATAGTTCGTGGCAAAAATGATATCTTAAATCTATCTCTTCTACACTTAATCTCTCTAACTTTACTAATATGATATCTCCTGCCGCAGTACGATGGGGTTGATAATACATGTTCAACATCTCTGCTAAAGAAACGTCCTTCCAGTTTACGCAAGAGATTTAATTAGTAATTTAACCTTCGCTCCGTGAGTGATCCCCAGCCTAGCTGATGTAATATTTTGGATACGCTACTCAATTTATCATTGAAAAGATTTACAAAACCTAGCTCCTCTAAGCTGCGCGCGAACCAATTCGGCAATCAATACAACTTCATTAAGATCCCATAATACTTGCAGTATATTGTAAATGAGGCGTAACCAGCCGCAAATAACTTTTCTCTTTGACATTTTCATCACATTTACCCACTACTCTTCTAATAAAGTCTATTTTTTTGTTGGCTTGTCTACATATTCCTTTCTCTCTTCATCTTCTACAGTGTCCGTACAATAAGTATCGGGACTGGTCCCCAAAATCAAAATTTATTGCTGTTATCATTACAATTACTTAATAATCTTCAAAATACATTCCTCCTGCGTCGATACCCTTAGTTTGGTGCGTCTGCCACTCGTCAAAAGCCCGCTGTAAGTCGGTTTCCGGAATACTGTTGAGAGCCTATGTCGTCGCCACTTGAACCGCCTCGATGGAGTCGAACCGATATCCTTTGAGCTCATGTTGAGCTATCCTTTGCGGGAAGAACGTTGTCGAGGAAATCTTCATTTTCCTGGACGCAGTCCAAATTTTCTTGCGAAATTTCCACCCGCGACAGTTTTTGTTCCTCGCTCAAGACTTTCGGCACCAGCTTCGCGCACTCCTCATCACAAGATCCTCTGTTATAATGGTGTGGACGCTTCCGACTGAAAGGCCGGTCTCCTCACTGATAAGGGCGATGATTAAACGCCTGTCAGAGTCCAAAACTGTTTTCACTTTGGCCACCTGAGCATCGGTTCGAGCGGTCGTCGGGCGTCCGACGCGGTGCTCGTCTTCGACGAGCTCCCAGCCTTCCTTAAAAATTTTGTGCCACTCAAAAACTCTTTTGCGCTTTAAGGCATCATCCCGATAAGCCTTTTTAATGAGTTCAAGGGTCTCCGACGCGGATTTCCCGAGTTTAACGCAAAACTTCACAGCGTAGCGTTGCTCGAAGGTGCGCTCCATGCTGGCGCGACGACACCACAAACAATCACACGTCACAAAAATCCACCTTCTGTCTCAACGCATGCCCGGTGGGGACTAAACTAAAGTGCGCATGAGTGGTGAGGGACCGAGCCGACCTGTCGGACCCCCATCCACCGCTCCGTTGAGGCTACAGTGAAACAGTCACGATACCTATTGCACGGACCCTGTATTCTGAACACCTATTTTCTTTACAGTGAAACAATTCTTTAGAACAATTTCAGGGTTTAAAAATCATTAGCCTTGACAAGAATACGGATAGCTCCATTAAAAGTAACTATCTTGGCATATCTCCTGCAGTTTCTTGGAACTTTATTTGTTATTTCATCAGTCGATTTGTACTTCGGCATCCGACAACTACATCAGATTTTGAAGGCTTCCATGCGTCCAGTTACTTTCACAGAATTTCGCGTTTCTTTGGTCCAGAGAGTGCCACACTCCACATGATGACTTTCAAGCATTGCCAACTTGCTTCCAGGACTATCTTCTTCTCCAAGCAGGGCAGTTGCCTCTTTGTGCAAAACGCTTTTCCGGGATTGAGTTAATCTCCGCTGGATGTCCGTAAACATCCTCCCATCTCATGGTATGCTACTTCCGAGGTAGGGGGGAGGATGGCCATTTTGTTCTAATTTCTCTCCTTTTAGCGCAACACCAGCTCGCGTCTCCTCTCTTCCGCACGCGAGGATTCCTTTGTTTTCTTTGTTTACTCTCACATTATACCTCTCTCTCTTCGATGTGTTTCGCCGACTCCGTTCAGTTTGCTTTTGCCATTTTAAGTGTACTGCGAGCAGGCGAGGCTTTTCCATCCCTCCGTAATCGGCGCGATATTTCATTCAAGCTTCGCGACACCCAAACACAAAGGAGCAAATACTTCCAATGCATTTCCGAGCCATGTGTCAAAAGGCGTGAGGGGTGATATTTGATCCATTGCAAACCAACCCAAGTCCCCTGCTCGGAAAAAGATTTTCGGGTAAACATCATGTAGCGAACTGGTCCTCTTTCTGTCGAATTGATATTAAAATCGCCCATTTTAATTATTCACTATTTCACTTTCTCGACGAGCTAATACTAAGCGTTGGCTCACTTTATCTCAAAAGTGAAGACTCGAAATAGATATTTATTAAAACAAAAAGTGCACATTTCGTCTACTATGTGTATTTAATCGCAACAGTTGATTATATACGTGGGTAGGCTGAAAACTTATACACACAACAGCTTGTAGACCACAAACAAAGTGACCTTCATAAGCACTCCTGGTGGCATGTGGAAGTAACATTTCCCCTCAACACACATGCGCAGGTTTGAGGTCCTTACATTCATCCAGGGTACGCATTTTGAGGTGCGGAAGTACGGAGACGTGTTCTAGTGCTATGTCAACGCGAGTTTTCTCGAATCCATGACTTGACAGCTGCCGTCATCTCATCGTCCGAGGTGTAATGATTACCCTTGAAGAGTCTCTCGAGTTGAGGAAAAGAATAAAACTCAAAAGGCGGGAAAATAAGGAGGGTTTTGTTTGTTCTTGTCTGTGAGACGGCGTGCTGGACCCATCGTGCACAGATTTTACGGTAACCCAATTGTTCAATGATGAAGCCGACACGTTCCTCGGAGATATTTCAATATGGTTTGCGATACGCTTTTGAGATATTCGCCGGTCATTTTGAATCAAATCTTCGACGAGTTTGCGATGTTTTTATCCTCTGTGGCAGTGATCGGACATCCGCTGCGTGTTTCATCGACAATTATGGATTTTCCAGGCTCGCAACCACGGAATTTTACTACCCGTCGATTAACAGTAGACCTATCAACAGCATCGTCACCATAAACAGCCTTCAAACGACGATGAATCATCACAACAGGAGCCACTTTTTCAGCAGTTAGGTGCCCTTATGTATTTTTCCTCTAGAATGACCCTTTTCAACAACACAATAATTTAAAAATTTCATATAATCTAAACGTAATAACATATTTCTTCTTTGGAAATAAGTCTGCATGAACGAGAGGGAGAGTAAAAGACATGAAATCTTGAGTGGGGGAACGTATCCATCATTTTCAAATTCCACGAGTCACTCGATCAGTATGGCAAAGCCGCTATTCTCATTAACCACACACGATACGATATCCCATTGGACTGAACGATAGAATATGCTGGTAGTATATGGGATCCTCATTAAGTTCAATTGGCCGGTTGGCGGATGCTGAAGTTCAAATCGACCGATGAAATAAGAAATAAAGTTCCAAGAAACTGCGGGAGGGATGCCACGACAGTAACTTTTAATGGGGCTATCCGTATCCTGGTCAATTTTTCAACTCTGAAGTCGATCTTAAAGCATTGTTCCACTGTAAAGGAAATATGTTATCAAAACAGAAGAGGAAGAGAGAAAAGAATATGTGGACACAATAGCAATAAATCAGGGTTTATAAGAAGAGTACTGGGTAAATTTAATGAAAAGGTCAAAGAGAAATGTTATCTTCCGCTGTTTAGGTATCATTTAGAATATGCTGCAAGGATATTATGGGATCCCCACGAAGTTGGATTCAATGCCGAATTGGATCGGGCCTCAGGGTAGAGACTCTAGATTTGCAAAACGTTGTCATGATAAACTCAGTTTCGTATCCAAAATATTAGAGCAGCTAGGCTGGGAATCACCCGCGGAGCGAAGGTTAAATTACAGATTAAATCTCTTGCGTAAATTAGAAGGACATCTCTTTAGCAGTGATGTTGAAAATGTATTATTACCCCCATCATATTACGGTAGGAGAGGTCATATCACTAAAATGACAGATATTAAGTGTACAACAGATAGTTTTAAGATGTCATTTTTCTCACAAAAGATAAGGGATCGGAAAAATGTTGTCCGACCGCGCTGGGGAGGGGTAGTGTTTTGTGTCAACATTAGACTGATATGTAATCACCCCCTGCCACACACCCTAATGGTTAACTGCAGGGTACCATGTATAAATGGATGCATGAAAAAGCCACCTACTGAGGAGCATAGTGAGCTCTAGCTACCAAAATATCCACGCCATCCCCCTTCGGAATAGGCATAATAAAAAAACATGATTTGCAATTATTTGGGTGACTCACTCCCTTTAACTTGTTTCCTCCATACTTTCCCTGTCATTAAATACTTCTATCACCTCTATTACTCCTCTCTTCGCTGTTTCAGGATTACTCCCTTGTTCCTGAGACTTCTAAGCATCCCTCGGCTTGAGAGCCTCTTCAATCACATTCACCCATTTAACGTTCTACCTCTTCCTCCCAAGCCATTTACATTCTCTCGTCGATTTGTTTGGCAAATGACTCTTATCAATTCTCTCAACATGTCAAAATTGACTTGGCATGCGAGTGAATTTCAATTTTCGACAAACAGTAAAAACAAGGACAACAGAAACTAACATAACTGGCACTATACGCACAGCTCGACGATCCGCCAAGCACAGACGGCTCATAGGGTCTCAGGCAACTAGCGCCGCTAGTGGGCGGGGATATAGTCCACGTTATGGCCGCCACATTGCACCAGTTCGCGTATTTATCGTACGTACTACTTCCATACTTCATAATGTCTATCAGCGGCGCATTCAATGCATAACATTTTTCGAATCACTAATTCCTCACTCCATCTCTCCTATTTTTATAACGACTCCATCTCTCCTATTTTTATAACGAACACATCTCAAATATCCCTTAAACACTGCATTTATTCGATATGCATACTACGACATTCTCAAGTTTCACTGTAAAGGCTGGCAACATTTAATATCGCCGTTTGATAAAAAGGAAGGCGCGTAGCATGTCACTCATTCCATTCTTGCGAACTTCAATACATGGATGGACCCTAATGCTGATTATGATTAGTGGTGTTAGGGCTCACACAGAACTGAGCCCTACGGTGCACGTGGTCGAAAGATGGGGCAAATACTATTTATTCCCTGTGCCCCCATCCGGTTTCCAGCGAAGGTGTGCTCCCCACCAGAGCGACCGACTTGGGATTTTAGGTGGAGTTATCGAAAGACATCACCTTGAATTTTGTACACTTGAGGATCTCGAGTGAGGAAGAGCAGTGCCCACTAGGCCAACACGATAATGGTTGCTTCCTCCACACTTGAGGTGTCCTAATTTTAAAAAAAATCAACAATAAGTAAACATAATTAAACAATCAAACAATTTTCAAGAAGAAAACCATTCGCCTTGCGAGATGATTTCAACACTTTGCAATTTATTAGATTTGCAATGCGAATTAGCGAATCACTCCGTTTAAGTTACTGTCGCGACATCTCTCGCATTTCCTTTGAATTATCAAACAGTTCAACTGCATCGATCAATACAAATCATTTTGGACACGGGGCGTTGAATCGGCGATCATTTTCCATCAAGGTAAAACTCATCTATTGCATACAATCTGATCACAAATCTAATGTGGATCACATCGTCTAATTTATCGTCGTAAAAGGAAGACTTTGGAAGTTGCTGAAAGCAAGCTAAATGATTCCCCCTCTGCCACGACAATTCCAACGCATTAAAACTGAAGTAAGCATCATAGGGCGATGGTAATTTGGGAACAGAGAGTTTTTTTCCGTTCCGAACAGGCTAAAACAGTGGATATGGACATTTTTGTCAAAATCAGTTATGGCTTCATCATTCTTTCGGTACTTGACATATTCCCAAATACGACTTGTTCAATACAAGAATTCCAGAACTCTACAGGATACTCTCCGTCCGCTTTGGCAAGCTAAGTCCTTTGGAGAAGCTTATTTATTAATAAAAGAGCTGATAATTATTTCCATACTATCAGATTTGACGTGTTTCACTCCAATAACTTTACTAACGGTCACTATGGCAGTAACATCGACTTTTCCCGCCGACTAATATTAGACTCCATTCCCTGCCAACAGTTTCGTTGAAAGCAATTTTACGCAATACCCTTTTCGGCGCAGAAAATCGGAATTTAATTCAGCATGCACTGAATTGAATTCAACCTTACAGCTGAGTCACGGATGAACACTTTCATGATATTCAGTCTTGATGCCGACTTTCCACTTGACTGCAAGCATTTAGTTAATGGTGTTTTCGTTTGCATCTGTGCTTGCGCTAGAATAGTATTACCCTTTGATATATTCGCAACGGAGGGACTTGGAATTTGTCACGGTTCGTGCCTCACATTTTAAAATTGTAATTCCAACGCTAAGGCAGACGACAACGTGACGATACATGACGATAATGGTCGCTTCTTCCAAACAATATTACTCGTAGCTCGACTCCAGCACCAACACCGCAGTCTCTTGAAACAGTCGCAGATCCTCCTGCTCTGTGTTGGTAGCTGAATTCAATAATAATTATTATGAGGTAATCTACCGGTTAAGGTAGATTTTGGATGGACACAACCACCAAAAAAAATATTTTGTGGCTCCTAACAAGACACAATCCAGCAGCCTATTTTATATCAGATCCCTCTTCATCTCTCGAGTACTTCCTCCCTCCCTTCCTCCATCCCTCCCTTCATTTACTTCAAAATCCCACTGTCTATCATACGCCCTTCATCCATTTTTCCTGCCTCCATAGGATTTCTCCCAAAAAATCCCTCTCCTCGGCCACCATACCAAGTACTTCCTCATTTGTTTTCCTTTCCATCTATTTCACCTTCTCCATTCTTCTCCAAACCCACGTTTCAAAAGCCTCCTGCTTAATTGACCAAGTTTCCGCGCCGTACATAGCTACGCTCCATATCAAAGCTATTAGCAGTCTTTCCTTAATATCCTTACTCAACGTCCCTCTCATCAACTCCCTCCTCCTTGTGAAAAGCTTCTTTGCCTAGCGCATTTCTCCTCCTTACGTCCCTACTACTTTGACCGTGTTGGTCCAAAACACTTCCGAGATAAGTAAAATGTTCTACCTACTCTAGTTTTTGCCCTCCTTTTTAATGTTTAGCTTAGCCTTTTTCTTTCTAGAAAATCGTATAACCTTGGTTTTATTAATATGCATAATGATAGAGAATTCAATAATAATTGGGTGGTAAAAAGGATCGTACTTATTTCAGTTTTCGGTAATGAAAATGGAATTCAACTAAAATTATTGAATCCAGCATAATCCTTTCCCTTTTATTTGAAATCTTATTCCAGTAGTGAAATATGACCATAGTAAAAGCTATTTTACGCCTTGCAGACTTACCCGAGAGAGAGAGAGAAACGGAAGGTCTTCGGCAGCGTTGGTCTCTATGAATCGTCGGTTGAAACGCGCGTGTTGTCACGATCGCCGGCCACGATTAGGGGCCGCGTAGCGGGCGCCCGCCCCGCGCCCCATCTACGCCCCTTCCCGCTACCCCCCTCCCTCGCCCGGCCCCTGTCCACGCTTCCCCGGCGGACGTTCCGCAAGTGGGTACACGTGCGTGTTCAAGACTCATAACGGATTGATGAGTCTGCTAGATTGGGTGGGAAGTAGTCGAGCTAAGCTGAAGCAGGACTCTTCGAAATAACTGACTCCATCAACTTCGAAGGAAATGTCTACAAAAATTGTCTTAGGTTGACGCATTCTCGCGAGCCTCCGATTAAGAAAAATACCTTTGAGAACGGAATTGCCCGGCGTAATTTTTTCAAAGTTTCCTTACTCGAAGGGGGAGATTCTCCGTGCAGGAAAGACTCAAAAGAGCCTGGAAGAGCGATGGCGAGTGATTTTTTTACGACTCCGTCCAATCTTGCTCGGTGTACGCCTCAGGGCATCCTCAGGCATGCGGTGTGCTCTCTGCCCTGGGTGGGCGGAAAGGGATATATCGTAATGTTACCAACTGTTACTTTAAGGAATGTAAGAGGCCAACACATAAAGTCAATGTTTCTCCCGGCTGTAAAAATCACATGCAACGTGAGTCAGCGATGAAGACTTCCGGGCGCCCGGAGACAAAAATCTTCTCGTTCCAAGTTGTAAATTTGAATCTGGCGCCCGTTACTGATGGCTTAAAATACCGTGGGCACTCTCAAGCGACTTAGAGAATGCTTACTGCTACCACCCACTTCTCAGCCTGTTCTGAGCAGCAACTATGGCTAGCGTGCAATAATTGTTGGATGATAGTATAGTATGAATTTGCATGTGCGTAAGATGAAAGGATTTCTGTATGAACGTATACTCCACTGTGGGTATAGGTTTGAATGTATGTGCTGATTTTGCATTTGTTTTTCCTCCTTTTTAAGGGTGGTGACCTAACACCCCCCGCCACACACCCTTGCGGGGTATTATGTAGATGTAGATGTATAGCTCGCTCAATTTTGCCTAATTCCCCAAAACCTGAACTTAGCAAAAAGAAGAAAACAAATTTCGGAAGGCTGATTCGACAACCTGACTTTTTCCCTTACCATTCAATAGCACGAAGAATTTCAATTACAAACCAGCTCTAAGTGAAAATTTAACTAACTGAATTAACTTCCATAAGAATTGTCGACGGGGAGGAGACCCCTAAATTGTTTGTGCTGTATAATTTCAGATTCAGCATGATTATTATTTTTTTTCCGTTAACCCCAGGCATTTAAAACTGCGAAGAATACGTATGAAGCGTGAGGGAAATGGAGTTCGTTGGAGGGGGAGTACGGGGTTAAAAAGGGAAGGTGTAATGATAAATGAGGAAGGTTCGTTGGTCTTTCGCCGCCCCCCTTCCCCCCCCCACCACCCCAGAATTCTCTATTCTACATCTGGCTCGCAGCCCAGTCGCGTAGCAGGGCCCCGCGGGGAGATAATGAGGGAATGGTCACTCATTGCCCACATCGCAATGGAAACGATGGGGGTGCTCAGAACACTGGGTGCTCTACTTAATAGATTTGGAAGTTCGTTTTGTATGATCCAGAGCAAAAAAAAGGGAATTAAAATGTCCTTTCCAAAGGACATTTTGTCGTCCTTTGCCGGCCCCGGTGGCGGCGGGGTAACCTTCTCGTCTGCATACCCAAAGGTCGCGGGTTCGATCCTGCCTAGGTGGTATTTCCTCCACTAGGGCTTGGGTGTATGCAAATGTCAATTTGTTTATATCGATGTTCGAAGTCCGACGTAAAGGCCGAAGTGCTGGGAATAATGCAAAATAAATAAATAAAATAGATGGAATGGATAGAATGGATGAAATGAATGAAAAGAATGGAAAAAAATGGAATAAATAAAACATCAGCATTTTTCCCTTTAACTTAACATTCCCGAATCCCCTCCTGACTTGAGTTACACCCCTAGAGTTTTAAATGTTTCCAATCCCAGTTGGATTAGTCAATAGACCCGTAAACACACATATGTCGTCAGAGCAAAAAACAATCATGGATTTTCCCAGTAATAATTTTCATTTAATTCATTATCATTTCCAAATACCCTTAGCTCATTAACCATTTCTTCTGGGATGGCCGAAGAATAGCTAAGGTCATCCTGATTTTTTTAAATGCGGTCACGAGTCCACGATGAACTCAATTTGATAGCATCGGGTTCTAATTAACGCGAAGGACTAACGTGGGCTAGTTAGTTAGGAGAGTTTATTGGAGTTTTCGGGAGACAGGATTTAGATTTTAGATTTAAGCCGAGACCCGGAAGGAAACGGTAGTGGACCTTGATTTAGCCGCCGGTGACCGCCTTCTAACGACCAAGATTACTGGTGAGGAACTTAACGCCGAATGAGATATCTCTACTCCAGATACATTGGAATGAACGATTTCGAGATTCGACTCTTGTGAGATGTTATGAACAAACGTACCCCTGAGAGGAAGTTAGAATAGGAATAGAAACGACATTTACACCCGGAATTCCTAGGGATAGAAAGGGAGTTCAACTCAAATCCCCAAGGACATCTCAGCCGCATTATGAGAGTCAATAAAAGGGTGTGTGGAAGGATCGTTCGGTCATCAGTCTCCAATGTGTGCTGGTGGAGAGATAAAAGCTCTTATATTGGCGATGGCAAAAGAAACATATAATCGGGGCAAGTGATTGGATAAACATTCGGCAGATTTCAGTGTATCTTATGTTTCCTCGATAGCTCAATGGTTAGAGTATCTGCTCGGTAATTCGAGCAGATACTCTTCTTGATTTAAGTCCCGGTCAAGGAAGCATTTTCGCGAATGTGATCTGCTCAATTCCGCCTTCCCCACCACTCTCGCCTCCGTCCTTAATATGTATTCCTATCCCGTTTCCTTATATCTATTTTCATTAGAATGAATATATATATATATATATATATATATATATATATATATATGTGTGTGTGTATATGATTTCGTCGACGTAACACGGAAGTGTTGAATAAAAAATTGGACAGCAACAAAAAATATAGGAAAACATAAAAAGATCACTCACACGTTATTTCTTGATCATTTCGACGGAATTCTGCTCCGTCTTCATCGGCAGAAATAGAAGTAATTACTTACTAGGAATAGAAGTAATAACTAGTGATTACTTCTATTTCTTCCGATGAAGACGGTGCAGAATTCCGTCGAAATGATCAAGAAAAAACGTGTGAGTGACCTTTTTTTGTGTGTCTATATTGTTTGTTGCTGTCCAACTTGTTATATATATATATATATATATATATATATATATATATATATATATATGCATAGAAAGAGAGGGAGAGAGAGCCAAGTAAAAGTAAAAAATACGAGGAATTTAATTTTGATTCCATAGTAATGACGAATTGTGCTAATGAAAAAGGAGCTTTTTAATCTACCGTGGTGGGTTTATAGTTATCTATTTTAATATGTTTGGTGTAATCTATAGATAGGATACGTGGTTTCTATGATTACATATTTGGAGCCACGAAAAAACCAGAGCGCCATGCACATTTCTAAAAGTCATGGTTTCTTGCATTCGTGACTGGAGAGGATACTATAGCATTTTCATTCAGAATTATGCCGCACTTCATTCCCTGTCTGCGTTCATTTTTCTGAATTTCAATGGACCTCTAACGAACTTTATCCAATCAATTAAATTGCGCGTTCTCCAATGTTCTCTGCATTTCCAATGTGGACTCTAAATTTAGCGTGATCACCGTGAAAGAAGAAGGATTTTCATTATTTCCCATCACGCTTATCCATCTACAACTCCTACGCATGATAAAGTCAAGTTTTTTCAGACATCATCTTGTAGCGAGGATGCGGGACTAATGTGCGTCATTGATCATCGACCATCAAAGGATCTAGGATCTCTGACGTCGATCATAGCAATAGAAAAGAAACAGACGTATTACAATCCACTGCTTCAAAAGACAGCTAATGCTCATGACTGCGAATGCGAGTCAAATCCGCCTGTCGAAATGAATCGCAGGCAGACCAAGTCGAATGGAAGAACGAGAGGATAAGATATGAAATCTCTTGGGAAATAAGATAATTGTTGCGATACAGAAACAAGATCTCTTAACGCATATTTACACGCGAAAACAGAGATTGCGGGCGATCAATCAAGCCAATCTTCTTCTGCTTTAATACATACTTTTCCTTTGACGAGCCAAGTGGACGGGTGTGAGGAGAGAGAGAAGGGCGGGAAATCTAAAAGAAAAAAGCCGATCTCTCAGTCTGTAATTTATTGAAGCATTAACTTCGTGTTTATTTTACGGCTTTTTTTCCAAGTGAGACCACTTTTTTTTTAATCTACATCGAAAACACCGCGAGGAAAGAGATCGCAACCCCATTCCACACGCCGAATGCTCCCGAGGTATTCCAATTCACTTTACCAGACGCGAGATAGGGACACCGCGCGACGGACACGCAGCCGGGTGAACGGCGTAAATTATCACGCATTTCCCGCGAACGGCCGAGGGAAAACAGCGGGGATTTAAGGCTGTCTGAAGATAGTCAGGAGAGCGTAAATTCCCACCTCCCGAACGCCGTTTTAAATTCCACGCACGAAGAGCATATGCGGCGAAATTAATCGGGATTAATATTTTGGATTATGAAATAAGAGCGGTTTATAAATGAAGAGGTGGAATAGCTTCGAGGGTTTTACTACGAACCAACTCCAGGGCTGATAACCTCCTTTCATGAGGATGATGCGGTGAGGGCCAGTTGGAGACATTGTAACCTGTAGTTAGTTCTAATTGTAACCAATAGAAAGAAATTCACACCAACACAGGAGAGGTGGGGAAGGCGGAATCAAGCAGATCACAAGCGCAAAAAATATTTACTTGACCGGGACCTGAACACCGGATCATTCTACTTCCCGGGCGGATGCTCTAGAGCATCTTTAATTCTTGTATTTTCTTCTTTAGTCTATGAGACTTCTTATTTGAGCTGTTATCCATGTCTATTAGGATATTTCCGCCTCACTCAGAGGGCCTTATCTGTAACTTTGGTAATGAAATTCTTTATTTCTTTCCATCGACATCAGGGCTGTTATTTCCATTATTTCCTTCTACTTCTCTTTCGATGGCCGTGGTGCACTTTACTCTTAAGCTCTTCTCTTCCGGTATCTTTGCATTCCATCTGGGTTGTTTCGTCGCTTTCTTTGTCTCTTCGTATCGCAGTCTGCTGTCCGTGATCACCAGGTTGTGATGGCTATTTGTATCTGCACTGGGGTAGCTCTAACACTTCTAAACTTTGATCTTGTATCTCTTCCTGACAAGAAGGTAGTCAATTTCGTATCGTGCTTTGTTTCCAGGAAATTTCCACGTGTATCCTCTTTTCGGATGTTGATGGAAGATGGTATTTACAAATATCATGTTTTTCTCGTTGCAGAATTCTATCAGTCTCTCTCTGCCGCGGCATTTCGTTTTCCCAATCCAAAGTATCCAGCGCTACTTCCCTCTCACCCCTCGACGACCAAATCGTTCCAGTCTCCCAGGTTTTCCTTTCCTTTTACTGATCCTGGAATCTCTTCCAGTTGATCGTATACTCCCTGAATTTCCTGGGCGTCGGCATATATCGTACACCCCTACTGTGCTTATATCACTAGGTTCCGCCTCCTTACTTTATCATCAATATCCTTTCATTATATAACAGCACGATATTATTTTCCTTGCTTATTTCTTCGTTAGTATGCCTACTCCTGCAATGCCCTGGCCGTCTCCCGCGAAAATCACCCTGCACCCGTCCCAGAAGTCGTCCGCCCCCGCCCACTTCATTTCGCTCAATCCCAGGAGGTCTATCCCCAGCCTATCCATTTCCATTTTTGCATTTTCTAATTGCCCGCACACCCCCAATGACCTAACGTCCATATCCCTATCATACAGGGTTCGTCCGGAAAATAAGTGTACTGAGCTCAGGAAAAAAAATTTATTACACTTTTACATATCTTAAGCTAATATTCCTCAAAATAGGACCCTTGTGAGTCGATACACTTGTTCCAGCGGCGTTCCCATTCCTGGAACGCTCCCGCGAAGGCATCATCGGGAACCTCTCGAAGATTCGTCGTCGACCTCTTCTCTGCCCTCCACGAACATCTTGTGCCACCGAAAGATCATGTTTCTGGACATGGCTGACTCCCCGTAAGCCTGGTTAATCATACCGACAGTTTAGGTAGACGATTTCCCAAGCTTTACCGCAAATTTGATGGAATAACGCTGCTCCAAAAACTTCGGCATCGCGTTCCGTGACGTGGGTCGAGCGTGGAGGTTCGCGTTAACAGAGCTCCTCACTACACCACAGCTCAGAGCCGACTGCCTTTTCCAGCGTCGCTTGCCAACATACCCCCCCTCCAATCGCAGCCCGTCAGAGCGGTGCTGGGCGCGCCTGGAGCGGCGCGCCCAGCCTAGGAGTCCTGTACACTTATTTTCCGGAGGTATGTGCATAAACAGAATCTGCACTAATTTTCTTCCTGACATGTGCGTGAAGTGCTGAATTCGGACCGTCGGTTAAGTGTACGCATAATCGCAGATCGTATATTGGTATTGATAAGATTATTGTGCACACCATTATCACTGAAAGATACGAAAGATCTGCGCTAAACTCGTCCCGAAGAACTTTGCACGGACGCCCAAGGGCAGAGTCCAGTGTCTGCTTGCAAAGACCTTATAATAATGTATATATATATATATGTGCGTGTGTATATATATATACATATATATGTGTATATATATATATATGTATATATATATATGTATATAAATATATATGTATATATATATATATGTATATAAATATATATGTATATATATTTTTTAAATATATATATATATATATATATATATATATATCGTAAAAACTTTGATATGGAGCGTAGTTATGTACGGTGCGGTAACGTGTTCATTAAAGCAGGAGGATAGACTTAGACTGGCGGCTTTTGAAATGTGGGTTTGGGTAAGAATGGAGAAGGTGCAATGGACGGAAAGGAAAACAAATGAGGAAGTACTTGGTATGGTGGGCGAAGAGAGGGGTGTGTTGGGAGAAATCCTATGGAGGCAGAAAAAGTGAATGAAGGGGTATTAACCGGCAGTGGGATGTTGAAGACTGTAATTGAGGGGAGAATGTTAGGCAAACGAGGTAAGGGTATGGACAGGATAGGAATGTTGGACGTCATGAAGGGAGGAAGGAAGTACTCAGAGATGAAGAAGGACCTGATATAGAGTCGGATGCTGGATTGTGTTCTGTTAGCAGTCACATAATATTTATCGGTGATTGTGTCCATCCAAAAACGATACTGGATTTTGTGTTTTGTTAGGAATCACAAAATATATATTTAGTAGCTGTATCCATCCAAAAACCTACCTTAACCGGTAGATTACCTAATAATAATAATAATTATATATATATATATATATATATATATATATATATATATATATATATATATATGGTTTCTGGCAATGTTTCTGGCTATGCGTGCCACGAAACGCACTGTTCTTATCCTATATGATGTTGTATGATTGCTAAACTACTTTCCTTTCCTCTTGTGTGTTGTCTATTTCTCCTTTGATGGGTGAAACAGCTCCCTAACGCCATCTCTTGGCCAAAGAATCGGGATACTAGGTTGCATAAAGCATCGCAGATCTCAGTGTAAGTTATGTTTCCTGGTTGTGGTGGTTGAGAGCATCCGCCTGACAAGTGGAAAGATCCGGAATTCAAATCCCGGTCTAGGAAATATTTGTACACTCGTGATTTGCCTGATTCCGCCTTCCCCACCTCTACTGTGTTCCTCCTTTTTATGTGTTCCTATCCTTTTTCCTTATATCTATTTCTATGTGAATGAGTATTTGTTCGCTGTTTGGCGGGATTCCGTGTTTGAATGTGTGTGTATGCGTGTATGTATGTGTGTATATGCATGTAGGTATGTATGTGTGTGTGTATATATATATATATATATATATATATATATATATATATATATATATATATGCCCATCTATCTCATACAGACGACCCGCCAATCTCAAAAACCTTCTCAGATTCACCAACCCTTTGGCGCCCCCCCGTGACAAATTTCCTAATATTTCCCCTACTTAAAACCGCCCCCGATGTATAAAACCTGTGTTCTCATTAGGTCTACTCCCCTCTCCCTACATCCCCTCATTGCCTCCTCACCTCGTTCCCACGCTAATTGCCTCTCTAAAAACATTATTTACTTTTTCTCATGCAAACATTGAACTTCCTTTTACTTAGGCGAATGCATTACCCCCTTATCTATTCGAATGAATAATCACCGGTACTCCTGCAATTCTGCCTCACTCTCTTCTCTTCCTATCCCTTCTCACGCCAATTCCGACAACCTTTCATTCGACCAGTGTTTTGCTCTAAGCATCCTAGAATCCCTACCTGATTCAGCCACCAACATAGAGGTGAGAACTCGTGAATCCGCCTACATATTAGCTTTCCGTTCTTTCAAAACTCCTACCCTTAACCGCCATCTGTAATTTCCGTCCTAGCATTCCCTCCACACCTCCCCTCCCCTCCCATTCCCCCCTTTCCCCTCTCCACAGCAACAGCATATTTTCAGTCTCACTTGAAGAAGGCCTCTGAGAGGGCCAAAAGCTCGAACAATTTACCGTGTGAGTGTTCTTTTAAATGTTGCTATTATTTTCTATTTGTGTTATATTGTGCCAATCCATTATTGTGCCGCTCGTGTGAGTGTTTCCTTACAATCGTTATATATATATATATATATATATATATATATATATATATATATATATATATATATATATATATATATATAGTTTTGACGTTTCGACGGCTCGACCGTCGTCATCAGAATGACGTTCTCGGGGAAGAGCAGATAGGACATGTGCGGGGGAGAGGTGAGGGAAGGAGAGGTAAGGGACCAATAGGAAATGAACAAAGGGGTGGGAGGGGATATGTAGGCAGCTATTGGATGCATTCCGTGGGCTTGGTTCAGCCCGGGCGGTTTAAATGACTGGGGTACCCAGATATGCGCCATCTCGCGGGTTCTCACCTCTATGATACTTGCAGATCTGGGAAGGGTTTCAATCACCGAAAAGGAACAGTCATCAAAAGATTAAGAAAGGAAAAGGGATGGAACACATATAAAGGTCATTGGAGGATAGAAAAAGGTCAAATTTCAGCTCATGGAAAAGTTTGACAAGATTTTGGTGAATTTTTCTCGTGCTCACCATGTCAGGTCATCATTGGCCTACGTTGCGATGGACTTCTCGTGGAAGGGAAGACCTGGTGGAAAACCCGAGAAAACTTCGGTCAGATTACCGTCAGGGAAAGCACCAGCCCATTCATACGGCATACTCAAGCTGCAATGCTTTTGTTCGTGGCATATAAGAAAGGACGGAAGGAAGAGTGTACCATGAGGTACACCAAGGCGCAACGCACCATCTTTGTCATAAGTAATGAAAAGGTCAAAGAGTGATATTTTCTTTCGCTGGTTAAGCCTAATTTAGAATATGCTTCTGTTGTATGGAATCCTCACGAAGTTGGATTGATTACCGAATTGAATCGCGTGTTGCGTAAAGGAGCTAGATTTGTAAAAAAATGTTATGATAAACTTAGTAGCGTATCCAAAATATTAGAGCAGCTAGGCTCGGAATCACTCACGGAGGGAAGGTTAATTTACAAATCAAATCTCTTGCATAAATTAGAAGGATGTCTCTTTGGCGGTAATGTTGAAAATGTATTACTACCCTCATTGTACTACGCTAGGCGAGATCATATCAATATTATTAGAGATATTATGTGTATAACAGATCGAATTAAGATGCCACTTTTCCCACGAACGGAAAGGGATCGAAATATCGTTGTCTGACCACGGAAGGGATAAACATTTTCGGGTCCAAAATTATTCTGATGTGTATTCAACCCCTGCTAAACACCCTATCAGTGGCTTGCAGGTTACTTAAACATTAAAATAAATAATGGTAGCAGTTTGAGTTAATTTGTAGCCGGTCCCTAAAACCTGACGAACGTTTCCGTAGTTTTTTGAAGGAAACTAAGCGCATTTAGTGTGGTGGTAGGCGTGGCTCAGAATTGTAGCTATGCTAATATCCAAGGTCCATCGGAATCTTACCTTGGCTAGCTGGTTGTGATTAATAGGGAATAATCAGAGGCCTGCGGTCATATAGCTTTCGGGATGGAATATCAAAACACATTCATATTCCCTTGTGGTTGTGACTTACTGGATAGGCAAATGGATTTGCACGTTTTTTCTGGGTTTTTTTATTGAATATTTTTCCCTTTTATTCCCCATTTAAACATTATTCATCTCCCTTATCGCTTACCCATCCCACCTGGTCCTTGAGTCACCTGCCACAAACATTTTCGATGGATTCCCGGGTATTTATGTAGATGTATATTCAGGGTAAATGTTGGCCCACAATCCCGAGGGGTTACGCGTGTAATCAGAAGGCCATTTTCTCCCCTCTCCCTCTCTCCCACCAGCGCAAGAAGGAAGGCTGAATGAAGTCCCATCAATCGCACATCCATTCTAGTTCTCGGCGGGGCGATTATCGTAGACCTCCGTGATTCACGCCCACAAGCAGCTGCCATCTAGGACTTGCATCACTCAAAATCAGACGGAAAATGCAAATGGCGTGGATATGGTTCAGCAGATGCCTTGAAATGAGTCACGGGTATCTATAGCGACTGTCCCCTATGTAACTTTTCATCACGCACGTGCTTTGTGTTAACTTGATGTTTACATCCCTCGACTAATTTAGATATAACATGGCGATGGTGAGAATGCAAATCACCATCAAGACTATTGGTAAATCTTAAGCGGGAGCCTTGAAGAGACAAGAGACTCAAAGCTAGAATGAAACTAATGGTAAAAGCTTCGATCGTGACGACCTCGAAATAATTCCAAAAACCCACAAAAAAGTGTATCGAATGCTGGGAAAATTTGAAAAAATGGAGAAGATACATACAGGGTGCAGGGGGAAGAGATAAACAGGGTGTGTTCCTAAAGTAATGTAATTATTTTTAAAAAGTTATTTATTGAATAGATTTGCAAAAACACTTAAAACTCTTCAAATCACTGTCCTTGGGCCTCTACAATTTTTTCCAGCGACTCTGCCATGACCGGTACGCGCCCTGGAAGGCATCTTCAGGGACCTCTCGCAAGATCTTCGTCACGGCTGATTGGATCTCATTTATGAACGAAAAACGGGTTCCTTTCAGGACTACCTTAATCCGAGGGAACAAAAAGAAGTCTGCAGGGGCGACCTCAGGACTATGTAGAGGGGTGGGGCAGCGTTGGCATCTGGTGTTTGTCCACGAACTCGCAGCGCGTTGTGGCAAGGTGCGTTGTCGTGATGGAGTTGCCAGGTAGCTGGAATGTCTTTTCTTGTCCTCATGACCTTTTTTGGAGTCTTTCCAGCACATCCACATTAACTGTATGTCCTTGAGGAAAACACTCCTAATGGACCACTCCTTTACAGTCTAAAAAGACAATGAGCATTGTTTTCACTTTTGATTTGCACATTCTTGCCTTTTTGGACTTTGGGGACTGGTGGGTGTGCCACTCAGACCTTTGGCGTTTTGTTTCTGGGTCGTATTTTAAAAACCCAGGTTTCATCAACAGTGATGACGTCCAAATAATCACGTCATTTTCACTATGTTGCAAAAGTTCACTTGGAATTTCCGCTCGGTTGGTCTTTCATGACAAGGTTTACATTAACTGACGTCCTTCCGCTTCCACACCTTGGAGAGCACTGAGATTGGTTTCGCAACAAAGCTTAGCAACCCACCCCCACCTACTCCAAGGGGTTCGATCCCACTCCGACCAATAGCAATGGCGCGGGAAATATAATTGCAATGCTTTCGTAACGCACCCTGTTTAGTCCGCCGATCGTATAAGGTTCAAAGATCCGTTTATCTTTCTCACGACCAAAACACGAGGGGGATGGGAAATATTATAATATCTCGATTTATTCTTTTGAATCAAGTTCTCATGGACATACTCGCACGTACACCCTATTTCTAGCTCCTGAGGTGGACAGGCGGGCAATGCCGGGCAGCTGTCGATGGAAATTACGAGTAGATAATAAACTTAAGTTCATTCCAATTCTCTTGAGCTAAGCGTTTAGCTTTCTTAATGATAATGCGATAGGATAACTTGTACGGGATTCGTATCCGATGATTCAAGTTGAAAAGTATTTGGAATTGCAATAAAGATAAAAGATCCTATCAGAAAATAATAACGGAATATATAGCACATCAGAAATCAATCTTCGGTTAGTTAGCACCCGGTGACGAATTGAAAATCCCCATGAGTGAAGGTTGTTTGTCACTAACACAATACTATGCTCCCGCGGAAAAGGAAGCCTTGTTCTACTGACATCCCCTTCGCTAATTTCGCTTTCGCCATTCGATCGGAAAGTCAAGATGGGCGTCCAATAATTGATGCAGCTTCGTAAGCCTGACCGCTCCAAGTCGCTAAAAACTCTTACGATGAAACGGAAAGCGCAACTGAATTGCTAATGGTTTTGGGGTGGGAATCATTAGAAGAAAGACGATTCAATGCAAGATTGAAATTATTATTAAACAAATTCAAATCCGCATGTTTCAGCGACGAGGTCTCGCAAATTATTCTCACTCCAACATACATTAGTCGCTTGGATCATGTACATAAAATTCGGGAAATAGACGCCAGAACTATCAGACTCGATAATACGGACAATACGGAATAGCAATTGCAGGGTTATAGATAGCAAATATTCCACAAACACCCTCAGCATCTAGGGGATAATTAGTTCCTCTCAATTGCATGCCCTCTTACTAATCGTGTGTTTGTTGTTGTCAAAATCCTTCCCGCATGACCGCATTAGAATGCCATAATGCAGTGTTCGTAACAGTATTGCTTGCTCTGCCTCGTCTGTTTTTTAAGTTTCCCCTTCCATCCCTCGTCTCTCTCTTTGGGGGAAGCCTTCCACTCCCTACAGCGTTGCGTCGCACTCCCTTCCGTTGTTTTGGGGGAGGAGATCGTTGTATGTTGCATGTCCATCAGGTAATTGAATTTATTTCTTTTTTGCATTAGTCCGAAAACAGCACTTCGGCCTTTACATCGGACTTTGAATATTAATGCAACAATTTGAGGATTACAGGTTACGATTGCTGTGGAGGGAAAACCACCTAGGCGGTAATCGAACCCGCGACCCTTGGGTTGGCAGCCGAGGTCGTTACTCCGTCGTCACCGGGGCCGACAATGAAAGGGAATAAAAATATGTGTTTTATTTTTGCATGCTTTTTCGCGGAACAAAGATGAAAATTAAAATGAAACGAATCGGCTTGATTTTGTGGTCAAGATATCTTTCTGGGAAACTGACTGAAGACAGGTGGAAAGGAAAACTGCCTCCCCCATTCCTAGAATGCGTGAATATAACACAGCTAATGGTTAAGTGACCATCACTTAACAATTAAGGGCTGCTCAACCTGTATGCAGAGGAAATGATTAAAGAGACATGGGAAGAACTGGAGGTAGGAATGAAAGTGGGCGGGGAATTCGTAAAATCAGTTAGGTTTGCTGATGACCAAGCTTTAGTTTGTCAGTCAGCCAAGGGGCTGCAAGCATTGCTGAGTGAATTGGAAATTCAGTGCGACAGGTATGGGATGAGAATCAACATTAATAAAACAAAGGTTATGCGATTTTCTAGAAAGAAAAAGGGCAAGCTTAACATTAAAATAGGAGGGCAAAAACTAGAGCAGGTAGAACAGTTTACGTATCTCGGTAGTGTTTTAGACCAACACGGTCAAAGTAGTAGGGACGTAAGGAGAAGACTTGCGCTAGGCAAAGAGGCTTTCACAAGGAGGAGGGACTTGATGACAGGGACGTTGAGTAAGGATATTAAGAAAAGACTCGTAAAAACTTTGATATGGAGCGTAGCTATGCACGGCGCGGAAACGTGGTCATTGAAGCAGGAGGATAGACGTAGACTGGAGGCTTTTGAAATGTGGGTGTGGAGAAGAATGGAGAAGATGAAATGGACAGAAAAGAAAACAAATGAGGAAGTACTTGCTATGGTGGGCAAAGAGAGGGGTTTGTTGGGAGCAATCCTATGGAGGCAGGAAAAGTGGATGAAGGGGGTGTTGACCGGCAGTGGGATATTGAAGACTGTGATATAGGGGAGAATGTTGGGCAAAAGGGGAAAAGGAAGGAACATGATAGGGATGTTGGATGGGATGAAGGGAGGAAGAAAGTACTCTGAGATGAAGAGGGACCTGATTTAGAGCAAGAGACTGGATTTTGTGTTTTGTTAGGAGTTCCAAAATATTTATTTATTAGCTGTGTCCATCCCAAAACCTACCTTGACCGGTAGATTACCTAATAATAATAATAATGGTTAAGTTTGGTATGAGTTATACCATCACATATCAAGGTAAACCTTCGGGTTGGTTGCTTAGATGATAATTACCGCTGATGACGAATGGGTGAAGGGAGTATATTCCGAGCAATATTGAATCATAAGTACGTTAGACACCAGTGTGGGGACCGTCCATACGGAGTTTTACCTCATCTCAAGTAGAGGCGGAATCAACAACCCCTCTAGTACATGTTAGATGCATTTTAAAATTTGATATCCTAAATTCACATTACAACGCTTGTGTATCAGCCATCATTCGATATTGAATTGACACGATGAGGTATATAAAAACGAACATCGATCTTCACCATTTTGAAAGTTATAATGCATAATTTTTTTCATGAAGAAAAATTCACAAATAAGAGCCGCAACGAATGATTGGTATTATTAATTTACGTGAGAGTAGAATATTTTTGAATAAAATTCTGAGAAACCCACAGAAATCGCATTGGTAGTTTATACGTAGTTTCTACGAAGTTAATACGTAGTCTGCTCAATAAATACGCAAACGGGTGCAATCTGGCGGCCCTGACGCGGACTATGGTCCCCGTCCACCAGCGGCGCTAGTTGCCTGAGACCCAATGAGTCGCTTGTGCTTGGCGGATCGTCGAGCTGTGCGTATGGTGCCAGTTATGTTAGTTTCTCTATCCTTGTTTTTACTGTTTGTCGAAAATGGAAATTGACGAAATCACATCAATCAAGCAACGAATCAACATCAAGTTTTTTGGTGAAGTGTGGTAAAAATTATGAAGAAATTACTGAAATGTTGACAGATGTTTACGGTGATAATGATATGAAGAAAACATTCGTTTTCAAGTGGATTAAGCCTTTTAAATATGGCCGACGATACGACGCGGATGATGCAAGGCCGGGACGACCTTCAACCACCTGTGTTGACGACAACATTGATCGTGTGCGGTCCCTTGTCCTTGCCGATCGTCGAAAAACTGTCCTGATGTGATGATAGCTGATGAACCGAATTTCAACGGTGCGCACTATTTTAACCAAACACGATGGATGGATCCTTCACCATGACAATGCACCTGCACATTCAGCATTGATTGCTCGCCAGTTTTTGGCAAAACATTCAATCACCATCCTTGATCATCCTCCTTCTTCGCCAGATCACGCCCCCTGCGACCTTTTGCTATTCCGAAAATGCAAATATGTGATTAGGGGACATCACTGGGAAGATGTAAACACAATAAAGCAAGAGACGACGGGAAAACTAAAATGTCTAACTGCCGAGGACTTCCAAGTGTGTGTTTTATTAACAGTGGGAAAGAGGATGGAATAAGTGGTGCATCGCAAAGTAAATGTAGAGTACTTTGAACAGGGGAGAAAATCGATGTAGACTAAATTTTGCAAAATAAAATTTTTATGGCCGTAGTTCGCGTATTTATTGGACATACCTCCTAAGTGTACGTCACTGATCTAGGATTACAACCACCTTTTGTACATGTTGTTGTTGTGGCACTCAATATTGTCATTGCAAATTGTTCGAGGGGATATGCGTATATCAATAGGAGGGGTGAGAGTATCTATGTGCGTGCCGAAGTCTCTTATTTTACCCGGGAGGTAATGTTGGTCCTTAATAACTCCCTTCTGTGTCACCAGCAAACTCAAGTGACCTGTACTGTTTTTTCCAGGTATTCACCTCACTAGTGCACTTCCTGTTTGCAACCACAGCAGTCACATTTTTTCGAATAACCCTGGCACAGTTGCTTTCTTACCTAAGCAAATATGCGCGCTACCAATATATTCCGCACAAAAAATGAACTCTTCCGTTCAAGATTTTGGAAAACTTCTTATGTATTAATATTTATTTTCACCGCAAAACTAATATGAATTATCAGACGATTTAATGAGCCAGCAAGTTCTCAAGAGAGGGGTCGCTATTCGGTCAGATTTCCCCTTTCGCTCTTAGTGGCGAGCATAACCGGGGGCGTCACGGGGGAGGGGGGTGTTCAGCAAGGTTTCGTCATTGTTGTCCCTCGACAACAATGACGGAGGCTTTGACGACAATGCGATCGAGAGGTCGTCATGGCACCATCAATCGAGAGGACAGTATTCTCGAGTCCTTCCGGGAATCGTCAACCTCGGTCCCTGTCGAGGGATGTATCGGGGAGGAGAGCGACCTCTGGCCTCACGCCGCGATGTGCGGGAGGGCAGAACACGCGGGGTGCAATAGTAAATCCTCCTCCTCGGGTGGGAGCACGCCTTGCACTCATCACCCTTGGTGCGGGCCAGAGAGGGCGAGTTTCCACTTTCCCATCCTCCCCGTCTCCCGTAAGCATTCTTGCTTACATTCCGGCGTCTCATTAGACAAGCCACTTATCTTAATGATCCAAGTAACCTCAGCTGTCGATCTTCAGGAAATAAATAGGCATCGAAATAATTTATCCAAAATCTGTCGATTGGATCAAATTGGCAATTTCTACATGTCACATCCGTACACCGTTCAACATGGGAAAAATACGATAAGTAGGAATTTTTCACCAAACATCAGGTATCATAGAATAATAAATAATCTCGCTGCCGGTCATGAACGTGAAGGGGAGGGTAATGGGTAAGAATTCGGGTTGTCATAAGGGATGGAAATATGATATCGACACGAGTTGGTAAGTGCATAATTCTAAGGTATTTTTAATATCTATGCTAACCATCCTTTTCTTTACATCCTTACTCAACGTCCCCGTCATCAACTCCCTCCCTCCTCCTTGGGAAAGCCTCTTTGCCTAGCGCAATTCTTCTCCTTACGTCCCTACTACTCTTTGACCATTTTGTTCGAAAACACTTCCGAGATACGTAAACTGTTCCACCTGCCCTAGTGTTTGCCCTCCTATTTTGATGTTTAGCTTAGCTTTTCTCTTCCTGGAAAACCGCCTAACCTTTGAAACGTCTTTTAAAATCCAAGCAACAAACAAGTACATCCTGATTATATTCCTATGTTCCTCTCTCTTATTGACCTCATTACTGCAATTTCCTCTCTATAGGTGACCTCGTTATGTATGCCTCTCTCCTTTCTGAACTCGAACTGATCAACCGCCAATTTTCCCTGCTTTCAATTCACTTTTCGATGATCCTGAGAGGCAAATCAGCTACATACGATTTCATACTTATACTGTAGTCCTCACATATGGAACCTTAACCTTTTTTGTAATAAGAACTAGCACTGATTGGGCAAAGTCTTCACGTAAAATTCCTCCCCCATAAATACTACGAAAAAGGCCATAAAAACTCTTCCTCTCACATTTTCCTAAACCTTGGAGAGATTCCTCGGGAATATCGTATGCCCCTACTGCCTTACGTATTTGCATTCAATTATCTTAATGCCATTTCTATCTCCCCATCCAGTAAGTCCCGACCTAAACTAACCTCATCTACGTAATATTCTCCTCCTATGTCTAAACTTGCTGGTGTAATCTCTTTACCACATAGATCCTCTGTATATTAATTTCAATGTCACTTATGGTCAATGAAAAATTATAATTATTAATTCAACTGAAATTGGATAGTATTTATAATAATTGCGAGTCTTCAAGAAACCGAGTGCATCAACCAAGTTGCTAAAGGTTGGTAGGCCATCACACAAATCAATTGAACGCGAAATCAGTCCGTATATTCGGAGAAGAAGCGGTCTTGAACAAGAGGCGGCGGGCGGCACATGGAGGTAAGATCCTTGGTTGGGTAAGATAGAGGTCTGAAAATACTTCGCACTCCCATGCAGAAGAAAGACATTAGGGATGCCTGCAGCTAAACAATTGGCCACCAACGATCCAGAGCAGGGCTTTGTGTCATTCCGTCAGTTGAGCGGAGGTGGTCTGCAGAGCGTTGCCCACTTTGTGAGGGTATCGTGAAAGTTGCTTTACGTAATGGCCGCAATACTACCGTGTGCTTCTCACTTTCATTTCTTAATTAGGAGGACTTACGGAATAATTTACGCCAAAATGATCTGGTGTCAAACAAACCTTCTCTAAGGATTGGTACGAGCGTAGGACGAAAACTAATGCACACATGCTTATAGACCACAATACTGCGAGCCTACGTCTCCATACTTCCGATTCTCAAAATACACTGGATGAAGGTAACGACCTCAAACCTGCGCATGCGTGTTGATAGGGAATGTTACTTCCACATGCCAAGATAAATGCTTCTGAAGGTCTTTTTTCTTGTAGTTTCCTAGCATGTGTGCATTAGTTTTCAGCCCACCCTCGTAGATGGGGACCACTCGAGTGGAGTAACGGTAACCAAAATACCAGTAATGCCTAGAATGTCAATAAACTGAGCAGAAAATTACTGGAAAAACAGGAAAAATTTGGAACTCCAAAGATCTGGTCGGGATGTTTAACGGGCTATGTGATATAAGGTGTCCAGAGAAAAGAGATTCGGGGTGAAAAAACTGTAGGGTTGGTCACACATAAATGCAGATGCAGGTGAGGGAATCATGGCTGGGGGGTGGGACGGGAAGAGAGAGGGGGGTTCCTGCAGGGGAACATAGGGATCGTTGAGGCGAGAATTGGGGCAAAACTTGAAGCACGTTGTCGCGGTTCTCTCAAATAGTAAAAGCATGCAAAAATTCTTTCTGTTTCTTAGAATTAAGGAAAATAGAGTGGGGAATATGCTCAGGAAGGATTAGTGAAGTAGAAGTGTTTATAAACGTCGAAGGAGAAGACAAATTTTTAGAGATTAGAAAGCGGTTTTCGGGGAGGGCCCAGAAGGAGAGTCAATAGTTCATCATGAATTGGGGTGGGCACAGCCAGGGCACGAGAAGTCAATTTGAATTTGCATTTGAAATGCCCCCGAGGTGGAAAATATATCTTTAAGGTCGGAGAAGGTTCCAAATGATGACATTTAGGTGGAACGGAGATTTCTTCACAAGATTTTAAGATTTAGGGAGGGGCGGTTATCAGGTGCGAGTGATCACAGACCGGTGATAATGAATTGATAAGTTCAATGAAAGAAACAGAATAACGAAGACTTTCTGGATGGTGGGAAAAATCTCAAGGAAACACGACCATTTTATGTGTTATGAACGAAAATTTAGATGACGAAGACACGGATTGATCAATTAAATATGAATACACAGGTTGGCCTGCACATAGTTTGTATAAAAATTATCGGGAAAAGTTTCAGAGAGGGGGAGAGGGAATAAATTTATTTCAGATGTTGCTACAAAGCCTCAAAATTCTTCAAAGTACATCCATTGTGCGTCGACACAATTTCGTCAGCGGCTTTTCCACGTATCAAAGACGAAAGGTCCGGCGGTACGCAAGGAAAGGTGGGCGAAAGGTCCTTAATGGTACGCAGGCACGGTCCTTCGACGACTTCTATTCACATAGTAGTGTCCTTTGAGGGAGGACTACACTTTTGGGAACAGGAAATAGTCTGGTGGTGTCAAATCGGGACTGTAAGGCGGTTGGGGAATCGTCGTGATGCGGTTGCAGAAGGTTTTTGCAAAAAAAACACTCGATTCTGCTCTTGCTCATCCGTCCAAAGACCCCCGGGACGAGTTTAAAGTAGATATTTCGCATCGCCAAATTTTCAGTGATAATGATTTGCACTGTCATCTTATGCCAATGCCAATGTGATCTGCAATCAGGCGTGCACTTAAACCGACAGTATGAAGTCTACAATTCACGGAAACGCCAGGGAAATTTGTTTCCGATACGTCTTCAACAAACCTTGTACATTCGTGAGTCCCCGCTGCGTATTGGACATTCATTGAGCCTTGAGATCGATTAAAAAATCGAGGTAACAGCACACATTTTTGAAGTACGTGCATTACTGTAATCTTATCTAAATTGAAAAAAAACCGGCCGAAAAGGCGATTGCCACGTGACGGGCACGGCCAATCAGTCGAAGTGGAGTGGAAGAGAGATAACAGACATCCTTCGATTTTATGTAAGGTCTGGTAAATATGAAGATGAAAACTCTGTGTCCTGAATGCGGCCCCGTCCAATGGTAACCTCACGACAGCTACGGATCGAAATCGATGGGCGTCCTTGCAATCCTAGCAATCGATGGGCCACGCGTATGGCTGTCGCGGGGAAGAGTCGTAATTATTACGCCGTGAGTTTGAAATGCCAAAACGCGTTGAGTAGAAGTAGTATTTGGGGTTTTCAGGGTGCATTGACAGCTATGATCATTTTGTACCACTGTCAAAACGTTTATTACCTCTAAACAATTTTAATGGATGGAAATAAACACATTTGTACAATAATATCTACGCAAAACTATATATATATATATATATATATATATATATATATATATATATATATATAACAAATAAATAATTATAAATAGATAAAGAATTATAACAAAAATGTAATCATAAATAATCAATAAATAATTAATAAATTATTAGGTAAAAAAGAGATCATAAATCCTAAAACTAGATTTTCCTGATTAGCCCAGTTTATTTTAAAAATGTTACAACCCGAAGAATGATCTGGTACTTTCCCGGCGAATAATGTTTTCCAAGATTATTCGGGTCTCCCACCGGGTCCACGTTCGTAGGTTTGCCGACGTTTCGGTGGCCGAGTCGTCCATCGTCTTCAGGGCAAGTCGTTACTCAGGTATTTGGCCGCCTTATAGTATAGTTTGGTCAAGAGGTCAGGTCACGTCTGATTGGTCGGACGCTTTCAAACGTCGGCAAACCTACGAACGTGGACCCGGTGGGAGACCCGAATAATCTTGGAAAATGTTACAACCCGGCTTAAAATGTCAACGCCATGACCTAGGATGGATCCCAGGTCCCCCGTCACATTCAGTTTGTCACGTTCCCTCCGGTATGTCACACTTATCAAAAAAACTAGAAGGAACAATCCCTGAGATTTACATATTTCATTATATTTTCCATTTATTTATTTTATCATAAAACAGCTGACGTAACACCAATTTGTAAAAACAAAGGAAAGGAGGAACCGAGTAATTACAGACCTATTTCCCCTCGCATCCATTTCGTGCAAGGTTATAGAACATATAGTCAATAGTCGAAATGTGAGAGAACTCGACAATCAGGAGTGATATTAATGAAAAATCGGCACGGTTTCCGAAAAGGTGGATATCCTGCGAGACACAACTTGCGCTTTTTGTTCATAACTTGCTTATTTCGGGAGAGAGCAATAATATTCCAGTGGACGCTTTTTTTTCTAGATTTTAAGAAAGTCTCCGACAGAGAACCTCATAGTAAACGGCTCGCGAAGATAGAAGCACATGGCATAGATAAAAATATCAGGGGTTGGATCAAAGGCAAATCGAATGTTTGGGTACAAAGAGTAGTGAAATGTTATCTTGGGTACAAAGAGAAATGTTATCTTTCGCTGGTTAAGCTTCATTTAGAATGTGCTTCAAGTTTATGGGATCCCCAGGAAGTTGGATTGATTGCCGAATAGGATCGCGTGCAGCGTGGGGGAGCTAGATTTGTAAAACGTTGTTATGATAAACTTAGTAGCGTATCCAAAATGATTACAGGGGCTAGGATGGGAATCACTCACGGAGAGAAGGTTAAATTACAGATTGAAGTCCTTACATAAATTGGAAATATGTCTCTTTAGCACTGATGTTGAAAATGTTTTATTACCCCATCGTACTACGATAAGCGAGATCATATCAACAAAATTAGAGAGATGAAGAGAAGAACAGATAGATTTAAGATGTCATTTTTTCCACGAACGATAAGGGATCAGAATAACATTGTCAGACCGCAGTAGGGTCATTATCGGGTCAAAATTAGCCTGGTGAGTATCCCTGCCCTACCACACACCCTAAAGGTGGCTTTAAGGTACTAAAATATCAATATCTATGAACACCAAATAATTATATTTGCATGTCATTTACGATTTTGGGGTGGGGTGGGGAGGGGGGTGGGTTCAGAAGTCTTCCTACGCCCGCTTTCGCGCCCCCCCCCTCACCAACTCCAAGTGGTTTGATCCCACTCCGAACAATTGGAGCGGCGTGGTAAAATCAATTACATTACATTTGTAACGCATCCTGTATGAACTAACAAATATTTTTATAAAGGTAAAATGATTTGGTTATGTACGTAGTTTTATTCTAGTTTACGAGTGGTGACCTAACACCTCCCCTGCCACACGCTCTTGCGAGGGCATGCGGGGTATTTTGTAGATGTAAATTGTTTCTCTACATTTCTGATTCTGTGTTCCGATAGCATAGACAATTGCAGTAAATCAATTGCATGTGCCTCTGAGCATGATTGAACTCCATTCTGCCATTCGACATGAGGTTTGTCACAACTGCCGACCCCGGTGGCGGCGGGGTAACGTCCTCGTCTGCCATCCCATGGGTCGCGGGTTCGATTCCCGCCTGGGTGAATTTCCCTCCATCTAGGGCTAGGGTGTTTGTAAATGTGACTATTGTTATCGTTGTTAACAGTTCGATGTAAAGGCCAAAATGCGCTGTTTTCGGACTAATACTGAATTTAAAAAAAAAAAAAAAGTGCAGAGAGTCACTTGACTTCTCGAGCGTGGAATGGGTTTTCTGTGGAGGGAAAGAGAAAACAACACACGAAAACACCCTATATCCCTTGTTTTGAAAACTAAATATTGGCTCTTTCTCTTCTTGTTAGAGGCTGACACATTTACACCTATTTTCCTGATATTTCATATTTCCTCGATGTTCCCATGGCTTTTCCACTGTTTTCAACTCTCCCGTAATTTTCCAGCGACTGTCCCTGATTTCCCGGTTCTTTATCCGCAATGTTCGGTGAAATTTGGACATTTCGAGAAGCGAAAGTATGGAGACGTGTTCTAGTGCTATGTCAACGCGAGTTAAACAGTTAAAAATCGATAACGTGCAGTTATCGATTTTTTAACTGCTTAAAAAGTGACTCCTACTGAGATTCATCGTCGTTTAAAGGCGAGGTTTAATGGTGAGGATGCTGTTGATAGGTCTACTGTAAATCGATGGGTAGTAAAATTTCGTGGTTGCGAGACTGGAAAAGACATAATTGTTGATGAAACACGCAGCAGATGTCCGATCACTCAAAAGCGTATAGCAAATCATATTGGAATATCCAATGAACGTGTCGGCTTCATTATTTAACAATTGGGATACCGTAAAATCTGTGAACACGATGGGCACCACGCCGTCTCGCTGACGAGAACGAACAAAATCCTCCTTATTCCCCCGATCTTGCGCCTTGCGAGTTTTGTTTTTTTTTCTCAACTCAAGAGACACCTTATACGTGTGGCCAAGGGCTCACGACCACGAAATTTTACTACCCATCGATTTACAGTAGACCTATCAACAGCATTGTCACAATAAACAGCCTTTAAACGACGATGAATCTCAGTTGGAGTCACTTTTTCAGCAGTTAAAAATTCGATAACAGCACGCTCTTCAACTCAAGTTGACATAGCACTGGAACACGTCTCCATACTTCCGTTTCTCAAAATATACTTGGTAAGTGTAACGACTTCAAACCTGCGCATGCGTGTTGAAGGTGAAGACTACTTCCACATGCCACCAGGAGTGCTTCTGAAGGTCATTTTGTTTGTGATCTGCAAGCATGTGTGCAGTAGTTTCCAACCTACTCTCGTGGATGGCCAGGTGGGTTTCTCAAAAAGGACTCTCAAGTCTGAACTGTATCCCAATGGAAGGCAGTTCGTATGTATATGCTCTGAGAAACTGCCCTTTCTTTACAATTCCCTGTGATCGAGTTCAAGGTATTTTTATGACGAGAGAAAGGAAATATTCCTACCACCCTCAATAGATACGAATATCCACGCACGTATTTAATTGATTGATCGCTGTATAAGTTCAATTATGGATAATTGAGACATGCGAAAGCATTATGTTTTTCCAACGAGACTTAAACGTACTAAAGTTAATTAATGACTGCACATTCTAAAATTAAGAATTCAGTGACATTCTTGAGTGTAGTTTCTTTTAAAACGAATACAGTTCCTTGAGTAGGTCTAATTAATGAGAATCAACCTAATTACCAATGATTACTGACATTCATTTAATAAGGGCGAATATCTTCTTGCTGGTTTGATGGCAATAAAAAGGAGACGGTAAGAAATTAAACCTTTCGCTCGCGGTCGTTATTATTAAAGTATCCAAACACCGACCCTGAATAAGATTGACGAAGGAGAGCGCTGGATGATTTTCGCGCATGCTCTTCGATTGGAGGGTGTGAGTGGGTGGGGGAGGGAGGAGGAGAGGTAAATGAGTAGGGGTGGCAAGGGGTGGAAAGAGAAATACATAAGGTTGCGTCCCTCTGCATTCAAGACTGCAATCCTCACGAGTCTTTTCTGATTACCACGGATGCCAGTGGAATAGTTACCCCACGCATTTAAAGGCGCGCTACGTTATTAACGACATAAAATAATGTTAAAAGCAGACAAATGCCCATGAGAGTAGCATATAAATACCTCAATAAATGCTCTCGGGGAGAAAAAATACATTACATCACATGCTAAGTATATAGTACTATGATATGCAAACAAACAATTTTCACCAAGTATGACATGGCGTTTAAATGCAAAATATTATAATGTATCAGTGCATTAAAAGGTTGACGCTTTCAATCAAAAATTCAGGTAATTTTTTAAGAATTAACTGTCGTAGTCAGTGTTTTAATCCGACTGAAAATTTAAAAATTTGAATTATAAATTATATAGGAAACACATTTTCAAATACCGTGATCCGAATACTGGACTGGAAGATAGCCCATATAACTCCCATCTATAAAGGTGGCGTTAGGGATAAACCAACCAATTACCGACCCATTCCCCCCCCCCTATCTCTCCCACCCTCCCCTCGTTTCTTACAACGTCCTCTCCCCTCTTTCCGGAATCTTAAATGTGTATAAGACAGCACACAACTTCATTTCGTTACCTGATGATGGTGCAATACATCGGAAACCGGTCGTAAAATAAAAATGTTATCAAGTGGAAAAGTGCTACGATCCGTTATTCATTATGTTAGACTTCCACGACATCCCGTCTGGAGCAACTCAAACCAGGCCACGCGTTCTCTCGGTGGCTTGCAGTATAAGATGTGGGTGCAGCACTGTTAGATTCCGAAAAATTGGGTTCTCTGAAGACACAGTTGAGAAGAAAAGGACGCTTCTGGACCGCAGTCGAGGAGTAGGATGGAAAAATATTGTGATAGGGAGGAATACCGACGATAAACCGTTAAATTTGAGGGAAATTCGAAGAAGATAGGGTTTCTTGATTATCGACCAATAATTTAGGGGAAAAAGGAGCTGCTCAGATACTATAGGACATGTAAGTTAAGATTATTATGCAAAAATTTCAACGTGCAAAATCATTCGACTCCACCGTGATTCAAATCGGAATCCATCGATATCCGGCCGAGTGATTCAGCCCGTTAAGCTACCGATGTGACCCCGTACACAGCGACTTACACTGCGACCCCTTACCCTGCAAAATTTGGAAGCTTCAAAAGAACAGGATTTTATAAAGAAATACCGTACATACAACAACAGGTATTCGTAGTCGTGCTACCGTCGCGTCATCTCCCGCAGTTTATTCGAATCTGTAAGAGAGGCTATTTGGATTCTAATCCCTATTCTGCGGGTAGTGCCCGACGACATTTTCACAAAAATTTCATTTTTACCCTCTTCCTTGATACAACATGTGGACGACATCGTTAGATAACTTGGGAATATTCATATATTCTTAATGAGCTGCTTTTGTCCTCATTTCCACAATACGTGTACTTACAATACATGTAAATGGAAATCTTACCGATTACATTTAAGGTGTCTATTCGAATTTAAATCACAAATTGAAGTACAGGGTAGGCTGAAAACAAATGCACACATGCTTGTAGACAACAAACAAAATGGCCGTCATGAAGCACTCCTGATGGTATGTGGAAGTTACATTCACCCTCAACACGCATGCGCAGGTTTGAGGCTGTTAGATTCATCCGGTGTATTTTGAGAAGCGGAAGGTTGGAGATGTGTTCTAGTGATATGCCAACTGTGCGAGTTAAACAGCGTGCTGTAATCGAATTTTTAACTGCTGAAAAAGTGACTCCTACTGAGATTAATCGTCATTTAAAGGCTGTTTATGGTGACGACGCTGAGGATAGGTCTACTGTGAATCGATGGGTAGTAAAATTTCGTGGTTGTAACCTTGTAGAAGCCATAATTGTTAATGAAACACGCAGCGGACATCCGATCACTGCCATAGACGATAAACATCGCGCGCTCGTCGAAGATTTGATTCAAAATGACCGCCGAATCACTCGAAAGCATATCGCAAACCATATTGAAATATCCGAGGAACGTGTCGGCTTCATTATGGAACAATTGGGATACCGTAAAATCTGTGCACGATGGGTACCACGTCGTCTCACAGACGAGAACAAACAAAATCCTCCTTATTCCCCCTGTCTTGCGCCTTTGCGATGTTTATTTTTTTTCCTCGACTCAATAGACACCTCAAGGGTGATCATTATACCTCGGACGAGAAGGTGAAGGCAGAAATTCGATAACAGCACGCTGTTTAACTCACGTTGACATAGTACTAGAAAACGTGTCCATACTTCCGCTTCTCGAAATACACTGGATGAATGTAACAACCTCAGACCTGCGCATGCGTGTTGAGGGGAAATGTTACTTCCACATGCCACCAAGAGTGCTTCTGGAGGTTATTTTGTTTGTGGTCTACAAGCATGTGCGCATTATTTTTCAGCCTACCCTCGTAGTAACGACCATAATAGCTTCAGAAGGATGGTGCAACATTGCTTGAACATCCAATCATGCATTCGAAATGTGAGAAGTTTTCCCAATCTCGTAATTATGTGATCCTGCTTATGTCTTTCTCCTCATTTCAAATTTCTCCAGTGCTTTCTCAAGGACGTTTAGTCTTATTGCGAGCTCTGTACAAGAAATGACTCATCGAGCAACGTTTTCCCCCTCCATGTCGGATATTCGTCGAAGTAATCAGTGAGCACCAAGCATATCATACCGTAATTGTGCGCACAGATGGTTTTACTGAAATATTACACGTCAGGAATTAAGTGGCATCATTTGTGAGAATGCAGCTTGGTCAAGATGAGTGCGGACTACAGAATCCTTTATTATTCGACCACGGGGTCGTCTCAGTCCTTCCGTCTCTGCTTGTTTCGTTGCCCTGAGACATGCACTCGACAATCAATCGAAGGGGCATCGGTCTCACCATATGGTCGGTCTCAAAAAAGCATCTAACGCCTTGCGCAAGAAAGTTCCACGCCGTCTGCCCTCATCCCGGACAAATTACAACGCAAAAGAATCAGGTCTCCCAACCTCACCCTTAGACCTTACGAAATATTTACTATATGACGGCAGATTTGCACGGAATCCTTTATCATAAAACACGTTTCGCCACAACATGGCATCATCAGGATCAAGGATTAGGCAACCAAACTCTTATATTCACGGTTAAAAGGGCATGGAAAGCTAGCCGGAGGTAAAGCATTATCAGGGTTTTACACAAGTTTTATTAGCAATATAACAGCGATCGGGAACACGAATCTATCTATCATGAATTATAGCGTTAGAGCATAAAAATGCTCTCCCCATCTATTTTTTTATTTAGACACGAATTCCGATGTTTACTTTCGTGTTTGATGCAGCGGCAATAGAATTAATATATCCTTGCTTTTAGCATATTTTTTGAAAAGTGCTATCGCACATGGTACGTGAATACTATGCAAACTTTCCATGAAGAGAAACCCGAAGCAGTTGAGTCTCTCTTCTAAAATTTGAAAGGTCGCAAATGACTCATGGCAAGGAGCGCCTCAACAACCTCTCCGTCTGAATGAATACCTGAGAACAAAGAACGATTCTATCTCAGCAACTGTGGTTTACATTTACTGTGGTACACAAGCTTGATCGGGATGGCCAGCAGTGATGGTAGATGGGGGAATTTTTATCCTTGAAAATCTGGAATTAGAAATCCAGGTTTTCGTGGATGAATATTCGTTGTTGAAGATTTCCGCCAACTACGTGTACACAGTTGTATTCACGATGTCATCCAAAGAACACGTCTCCATTTACATGCGCCAGCATTTCAGAACTTTTACGAGTAGTATGGTCGTTGTGGATAACTCATGGATGCCTAATTAATCAAAAAAATGGATTAAAAAAATCCAAGGCGCACTTAAATAAGAATTCTGATGGTAGAAATATCATTTCGCTCGTAGTTTTGGAGTTTTACATTAAAATGCATTACATATACATGGAGCATGGTAGTTCTGGGGTAGAGCGCTGCACTACTGATAGGAGGGTCCGGGTTCGATCCACGGGCATCCTCAGCTTCACCCAAGCTGTGCGATTTTTCGGGCACCAGAATTTCCTGGAAACCATAGGGGTCACAGATCATATATATTCCTGAGGCCCCGTTTTTCCCGGAACCTAAAGATCCGTTGTCCCGGAATTATCAATAGGGACTCATAGAACATGCCTTTCCTGTAATATTTGATCGATTCATTCTAACATATTCTCAAAACGAAAAGAAAGGTTACCTCAACCACGTAAAATGATGAAAAATACGATTAGTCTCTTATTGGTCCGTATACGAGGTGACATATACCGCTGATAAATTCAAATATCTTTTTAAAGTGGCGGTATAAAACTCTAAAATGTCTCCTGCCCGCTTGACCCTTCTTTATTCTTCCCTCTTTTCTACCGCCAGGACACCAGCTACCTGCCACCGTCCTCTCAAATAATGACCACAAGTGCTTATCTATCCCCACCCCCTTCTTTTAACCTCTCCATTTCTTTGGTTTCCCTGTCGTCTTTGGGTTTCCCATATTTTCCCTCTTTGTCCCCGCCTAACTTACACCTCACCCTTTTCTTCCACCCCCTCCCTGAAACAGGTATAAATATGATATAAAATATGTTAAATCTTGTGCTGTACATTAAGACAGTTCGATGAACTGAAGCGCGTTGTACGTTACAAATAAATCTGTGGAAAAGTGCAATTTTTTTCTTTATCTCATACTGATATAAAACGTTTCATAACTATTGAAAATAATGGAGAAAAAACATGTATACCAGAAAAAATTCAACTTTACCAGAATATTTCTGAGCATACTTTTAAATTTTATCTCTGTCGAACTAAGTATAATGGAAAATACAGCGGTGTCACTATTGGCGAAGACACCCAACGATAGGCATGGTACCGCCACCAAAGAAAGCACCGTGCAAGCCTCTCTTTAATTGCATTCGCGGGTATCATCGATTCGCATTAATTTCAAATACAAAATTTTGTAGCTATGACACAATTTTGCCAGCGAAACTATAATGAGAGGAAAGAATCGTCAACAGCAAAACACTTGCAATCTGAATTATACTACAGTTACTGGAATAGAAATCATTGAAAGGTATTACACCCACTACGGCTTATCGCAGAAAATTTCACCATAATTTAAAAAATTGTGCAAAAAATCCTTCCAAGGGGGGGGAGGGGATATGACCTCAGCCCAACTACATTACAGCCATATTTTTTCCAATGTAATAAACGGCCCAGCCGACTTGAAAGACGCTGCTTGAATCCAGAAAAATTTTCATTCAAACGGCCGAACGGCAAACGTTTCTCTGTCTGGAAGCACTATCACCTAATCTATCTCTCGACATAAACTATCCTCATCGGCATCGTATTGTTTCCACAACTCAACTTTCTGGCCTAATATGCGAAGTGCGTACGATAAATACAAGAACTGGTGCTATCTGGTGGCCATGACTTGGACTATACTAGCGACGCCCACTAGCGGTGCTAGTTGCCTGAGACCCAATGTGCTTGGCGGATCGTCGAGCTGTGCGCATGGTGCCAGTTATATTAGTTCCTGTTTTCCTTGTTTTTACTGTTTGTCGAAAATGGAAATTGACGAAATCACGGAGCAACGAATCAACATCAATTTTTTTGGTGAAGTGCAGTAAAAATTATCAAGAATTGACTGAAATGTTGTCAGCTGTTTACGGTGATAATACTCTGAAGAAAACATCCGTTTTCAAGTTGATTAAGCGTTTTAAAGATGGCCGTCAAGATGCCTCGGGATGTTACAAGGCCGGGACGACCTTCAACCACCTGAGTTAATGAAAACATTGATCGTGTGCGGTCCCTTGTCCTTATTGTAAATGCAGAATTCTAGTTTACCCCCAGGGAATTTTTTCTATTCCCAAAATGCTAATATGTAATGAGGGGACATCACTGGGAAGATGTGGACACAACAAAGCAAGAAACGACGAGAACACTAAAAGGCCTAACTGCCGAGGACTTCCAAGGGTGCTTTAAACAGTGGAAAATAAGATGGAAGAAGTGCATAGCAACGAATTGAGAGTACTTTGAAGGGGACAAAATAGATGTAGACTAAACTTTGCAAAATGAAGTGCTTATGGCCTCAGTTCGCGTATTTATTGTACAGTCCTCGAAAGTACTAATGGCTTCTATATGTATTGTTTCCATACTCTTCAACATTTCTTGGAACCAACAATAACGTCAGGTGAGTACGAGTAAATGATCGACTAAGGAAAGAGCGATTCATTCGAGAGAGATTGAAAAAAATACATGGAAGGGTTACATATAAAAGATATTAGACTAGAACGTTTACACATAGAAAGAGAATATGACACAGATGACGATAGATTAGGTCGAGGGATACCTGTTGGAGAGAAAGAAGGGGTATTAATGGAATTGAAATCAAGTAAGACCGTGAGGGTGGAAAACATACCCCGCAGAACCACTTTAGGGTCGAGGCAAACGTGGGAGGAGGAGTTTTATGGACTAATTCGTGGCATTAATGTGGGAGGAATTTGGCAATAAGGTTTTTTTCAGAGCACAGCTAGATCTCATCTCAACAAAAGGGAAGAAAGTCATATGGAAGGGGTACATAATAATAACTTTGATCTCGCATGCAGCTTAAGAGGTTCTTAGGAATATTATCTAAAGGATGGAGAGCAAAGCAAATGATTACTTAGTAGATGATCAGTTTGTGTTCAGAAAGGGGAGAGGCACGCGTGATGCCATAGCAGTTATGAGGTCACTTCCAGAAATAAATAGAGGACAATCAGGTCACATCTGTGATGGATGGACTCCGAGGCGGCGTCCTAGAGATTGAATTGAGGTGAATTAATTAATAAATTACAAAAGGTAGAGGTAGACTGAAGGATGGACGAAACTCCCTCTATGATGGGAATCCACCCATCAATAATCTATCCAAAAACCCAAAAGAGGATCGGAAAATTGTCAAATTTATTTTTTCAAAAAGAATACAAGAATGAGTACACGATCTTTCTTCAAAATACAAAATACCCTCGTATTATCTTTTGTATGGAAGATAATACGAGGGTAGGCTGAAAACTAATGCACACATGCTTGTAGACCACAAATAAAATGACCTTCAGAAGCACTCCTTGTGGCATGTGGAAGCAACATTTCCCCTCAACGTATTCTAGTGCTATGTCAACGCGAGTTAAATGGCGTGCTGTAATCAAATTTTCATCTGCTGAAAAAGTGACTCCTACTGAGATTCATCGTCGTTTAAAGGCTGTTTATGGTGACGACGCTGAGGATAGGTCTACTGTAAATCGATGGGTAGTAAACTTTCGTGGTTGCGAGTCTGGAAAACCCATAATTGTTGATGAAACACGCAGCGGATGTCCGATCACTGCCACAGACGATAAACATCGCAAACTCGTCGAAGATTTGATTCAAAATGACCGGCGAATCTCTCAAAAGCATATCGCAAACCATATCGGAATATCCACGGAACGTGTCGGCTTTATTATTCGGATACCGTTGAATCTGTGTACGACGGGTACCACGCCGTCTCACAGACGAGAATAAACAAAACCCTCCTTATTCCCCCGATCTTGCGCCTTGCGATTCTTATTTTTTTCCTCAAGCAGGCAGCTGTCAAGCACTGGATACGAGAGAAGTCGGAAGAGTTTTTCAGTGACGGAATGAAAAAACTTGTTACACGTTGGGAGAAATATGTTAGCCTTAATTGGTGACTGTGTTGAAAAATAAATACATGATTTTGAAACTTAGGAATTGTACTTTAATATACTATTCACCCGATCCTGATATTTGTTTTTGTTCGCGCTCTACAAGCATGTGTGCATTACTTTTCAGCCTACCCTCGCACTTACCATAAATTGCATTTGTAATCAAAGACGTCATAAACTTTCGTGTGAGCCCAATTCGGAATCACCCACTTCAATTCCCGAGCGACCCCACAAATGTCCTCCCGCCTACGGCCAGTTCTCAAAGGCGTACGTAAGTTCCCAGACCGCCATTATCACCGTCTATTTAAGGGCCTTATTGCCCTCTCTCTCTTTTGCAACCGCCTCTACTTTTTCAACTCCATTCCCTTCGTCTCCTTAAGCTCTCTTTTTCTCTTCCTCACCGACATTTGCTCCTTGAAGATTTTCTCAGGACTTCCTTCCTCTTTATCTCTCTCTCTCTCCATCTGTTGTATTTATAAACTCTTACTGTTTCATAAACTTTGCTATCATATTTAAAAATGCAGGAAATGACCCATCGAGTACAATGCCATTTTCTTTCATGCTTAATTAACTTCTAATTCTTTTCTATTATAATTATTCATTTTTTATCTCTTTTCAGGTTAAACGTTAAAAAAATCTCAGGCATACGTAAGCAAAACGTTACACACACTTCCCAGTCCCTTTATTCCGTAATTCTAATTCTCGCAGCAGTAAAATTTTATGCTTCAAATATATTTTGTCCATTATTTACTCCTTAAGCGTTACGATAACTTCACTTGAAATTATACCCGTACTATTTATAAGAAGAAAACTAAAAGTGTGAAAGAGAGAAGCTGAATGCAGATATCATAATTTGAGGAGTGAAACTGGAGGAAGTGGAATCCTTCATCTACTTGGCCAGCAGTTTATAATTTGGGATGGAAGAAATTCAACCGATATCAAGCGAAGAATAGCCCAAGCTAAGAACGCATTCATGAAAGAGAGGCAATTGCTATGTACAACAAACCTAAGGCTGGAAACAAGGAAGCATTCGTCAAGACTATCGCGTGGAGCATGGCACTCTATGTTTCCGAGGTTTGGAACATTGGAAAAGTGGACCAGCGAAGAATTGAAGCCTTTGAAACATGGATCTGGAAGAGAATGCTGAAGATTAAATGGGCAGACAAAGTAAGGACCGATGAAGTATATACATAGAAGAGCAGAAGAGGAAAGGACCATATGGAGAACTCTACGTCAAAGAAGAAATAGATGGATTGGAAACACATTGAGGCACAATGGATTGATTAGGAATATAAAAGAAGGAAAAAAAGAAGGAAAGATATCACGAGGAAGACCAAAATACAAGTACACAGGACAAATTAAGAAGGACGTAAAACAGAGAAGGTATCAAGGATTGAGGGAATTGAAATTAAATATGGAAGAATGGAGGGCTGCAGTAAACCAATCTTAAGATATAAATACTGATGATGACAATTTATAAGCGTTTCCTTCACTGCTCATTGGTGATGTCTCCCCATATTTCCATTCTTATTGATATTATAATACCAATGTAAAGGATTTGTTCTGCGCATGGACTTCTCATCCACTCCCGTATCATTCATTCCATCTGGGCACTCGCGACCAGTCATCGCTCTTCGCCGAATGCGCACGACAGCAAGCAGCCTGATTCGAATGCACCACGTGGAACACCCTTGGCCTGAAACCTGGAAACTGTGAAAGTTTCGCCGGATCGAATCCACTCAAGAGAGCTGCGAAAGGGGCCACGGGTGAGCACGTGGACGAGCGTCGCCGCCGGGGATAATATCATCCGAGCTGGGGAAAACGATTCAAGATGGCTGGTGGCGCAAAAAAAGTGGGCGCCAAAACCCCTCCGGAGGATTTGGAGGAGAAAAAAAAACCAAGAGGAAGGGTGCTCGCCGGAAACTAAAAGTGCGTCCCGATGGGAGCGAGGGGATTAAAAATGACTCGAGGGTTAATTCCTCTTTCCGGCTGGTCTCACCAGAACTACGAGCATACCATTTTCTTTTTTAACCATGGTAACAATATCAACAATCATAGAGTTCCCGGTAAACAAGATGGAGTATTTCAGAAAAAGGCACTTTCAATGCGTACATAATTAAATATTGAGGGATGTGAAATTAAACTTAAAAAAAAACAACTTCCGGTTAAGCATTCGGTGTCTTCATTTCATTTAGGGAATTAGAACTGTTTCTCCATTTAGAAAACATTTGTTTTTCCTTGGACATGATTTCTCACAGTTATCCATAGCAACAATGTCAATAAATATGGAAATCCAAATAAACAAAATGTCGTGTTTCAGGCACGGCATTTTCAATGCACACACTAGCAACCAGGGCTGACTCGAACTAGTTAGCTCAATTTAGCATTCGTTCCAATCTTCCGACTTCACACATTCTGATTGACTGATACGCATTTTTTGCAACAGAAGAGGGATAGGAAATCAGCGAATAAGCGCGACAAAAGATAAGATAAAATACTCCAATGCCGTGGATTCCCGTTGATTAAAACATCTTGCGAAACTGATAATACTCACTTTATCTATTACTTAATTTGAAGTTTTTCGCAACCTATGGCGGACAAGGATAAAGCTTACTGGCTCAGCCATTAACGATTCAGATTACGATTTTGAGTGCAGATATTCTCTGCTACTGACTTGTTCCCGGAAATAAATTTTCATTTAAGTTTCGATTAGAACACAGAGTATTTCCATTAAGCATTCGGACACGTGTAAGGAAAACTTGAATTCGAGCAAATAAAGAGTGAAGGAGGTTTTGCCATTAACCAAAGATGACTGACAAAAAACTTCCCAAATTAAATTATCACATAGCGTACAAAAGATCGATCCCAATTCAAGCAAAGAACTCAACACACGAAATTTGCGCGAATAGTGTTAAATAAACGACTCTACCCTTATAACCATGAATAATGTCCCCCTAGGGAGAACGATATAGCCACCAAATTCCAGGCAATCCTAATTCTCTTAGCGGGTCGAACAAAGAACAAGGTAGGCTTAAAACTAATGCACACGTGCATGTAGACCACAGACAAAATGACCTTCAAAAGCACTCCTGGTGGCAGGTGGAAGTAACATTCCCCCCTTAACACGAATGCGCCGGTTTGAGGTCGTTACATTCATCCGGTGTATTTTGTGGTTCGAGCCTGTTAAAGCCATCATTGTCGATGAAACACGCAGCGGACGACCGATCACTACCACAGACGATAAACATCGCTAACTCGTCACAACGCTCGTCCACACACATCGCGCGCAACTGGAGAGGCTCTGCGAAACCTGGAATTTGAACCCCAATTCCACACCCTCTTTATTCCCCCGATCTTGCGCCTTGCGATTTTTTTCCTCAACTTAAGAGACACCTCAAGGGTAATTATTACACCTTGGACGATGAGGTGAAGGAAGCTTTTAAGTCCTGGATTCGAGAAAAGTCCTCGTATTTGACCCATCGGCTAAATTTTGCAATCTCAAAAATGAAGTGAGCATGCAAATATAATCAACTACTTCGACAGCAATTTTGATTAAATTGACACACTTCCGTTTGACGCATTTGTCCTCGGGATGTTTTAAATGCATTCAACGAGAAGATAAACATGGGAATGGCAAATATTACAAGGTCCGCCTCATTCAATGACAATGCAACAATTTCAGAGTGTAAAAATCATTCGCCTTGACTGGGACACGAACCCAGATCCCCCAATATCCGGTCGAGTGCTTTAGCCACTTAAGCTATCGAGGCGTCCTCTTAAACTGAAATTTTGGGGCTTTTAAAGGAACTAGATGTTGATTGAGGTTGCGAATGATTTTTACACTCTGGAATTGTTGCATTGAAATGCACATTAGCGGATGACTCCGTTAAAAGTTACTGTTGCGGCATCTCCCGCAGTTTCTTTGGAATTTGTCATTCAATGACTCCTTAATGGACACTCGTTTTCGAGTCGGGGCTGAAATGGAAATGCGGTGAAATGAGAAAGAAAAAGCCTGCAACAAACAAACGGATCGAGTGAAACTGAGGTAAACACTTAACTTTTTTTAACTCGCCATGCCCTTACGGGAATACAAATCGACTACCCGATTGACTTCGACAACTCACAATGCTAAAAAAAAATGACGGAGATGAAACAAGCGCGCAGTTGAAGGAAATACTACAACCAACAGGTCCGCTGACTCGTTGACCAGACGCCCCAGCTAAAATGAACGATGTTTTGGGAGTTGCGGCATTCAGAGTTACGTTACACTGAGCACGTAAAAAAGGAATTCCTAAAACAAGGTGGGGGGAGGGGAGATCAGTTTTATAGACACCAATTCGCAGACCCCCGTTTTGAAATGGAGTGAAGAGGACTTGACCCTTTTTTAGAGTTACGGCGAAAAGCGACAACCACACATGCCTCTACGAACGCACGAGGTATCTCCCAAAGGCAACACAGTATTTATTTTTGCCCGGATAGAGGGACGGACGGACGGGCGGCGGCTTCTCTGGCTGGGTTCGAGGGAGAAGAGTCTCAGGAAAGGATGGAGGCCACTGGCATTTGGCTCCCAGCCTTGGGTACATCGGGGGTTTTCGGGAGGGTAGAGAAATTGAAGACGCCGGAACTTCAAGACGCCCTTCGACCACCAAAAGTGACGAAACACTTGCAGGATTTGTTGAACAGGGATTGCAAAATAAGTGCTTGTATGGTTTCTGATGAATGTGGCATCCCTAAGAGTGATGTGCATCGACATCTGACCGGGAACATGGGCACGAGGAAGGTTTGTGCGAAGTGTGAGTGCCGCGAGTGCTCTCGGACGAACGAAGGGAAACTCGCACGCGGATCTGCCAAGAGCTTCTAAATCATACGAGTTGGAATCCAATTTTTTTTAACAATGCCCCACCAAGCTCCTGCCTCTACACCCGCCTCAAATCCATTCTGATAGGACGTCACCACGGCTCGGTGGAAGCGTTACAATATGCCGTGACGAGGGCGGGATTCCCAGCAGAATTCCGGGCGCCACCTTCCAGAAGGCGTAAGAGGCGTTGAAAACCCGCTGACAGCGGTGCGTGAATGCACAAGGGTGCTAATTCGAAGACCTTTTGAGTGAATGCATCAACTCTGATAATAAATTTTTATTTATATGACTCGGTCCTAATAATTTTGGGACATATCTTGTGCATGTCCGCTCCGCTAATCCTTTGCCATTTAAATTTTTAAACGCTGGCCGAAGGAATCCTTCCGAATGAAATCACCCGACGTCGGTTCGTATTCCGGAAGCGGCTCTGCTCGATTTCCGTGGGAAGGCGCCTGGCTCCTAATCTAGGCACGTCCGGGTTTATTTTTAATGCGCGGGGGATAGCGGGAAACCCTCCCCCCAGCGGACGCGTGCCGTCCCGAGCGATATTTCACCATTGAAAAGAACCCGAATCAAAGCACCCTCCTCCTGTTCCTCTCGTAGGGGCTTGGAAAAAGTCATGCCGCCGCTCCCTGTCTCCCTCCCTCTCCCACGCGAAGCATCGCAGCCACGTGAACTTTTCCTTTCTTTCCACTCCCCCTCCTCCCCGCCCCCATCATCTCAACCCCCCCACCCACCCACAGACACACCCCGCGACTAACCGGCCCGTGGACTTCGCCGGCAGAGAGTTCTCCTCGGCGAAGAGTGTTCCAGAAGTCCGTCCACGCTTCTCCTCCCACGGAATGTTAAACATTTCACGAACGTGAGTCCCTGGATTTCCCCCGAGGTTGGTACTTGCATCCCTGGACGTAAAATTTCGGAACCCCTAATTCATTTTAGTTGGGGAGACGGACAGCCCTCGGACTATACTCCCCCCGGAGATGAGACGATGGGAGAGGAACACGTGTGGGACGACGGCGCAGAAGAAGGAACTCAAAGATCGTACAAGTTCTCCCCATCTTTTCTCAGAATACAAGGAAGTCATCTGTGGTGTAGTTTGCAGATGCTGTTCCACAGTGCTTTGGCCGCGAAGGAGGACTGAATAAAACTCTCGACTAGAGATTTTTAAATAATAATAACAACAATATACTAGGTGTGTTTAGAAAATAACGGGAATTTTTAAATTTCGCGGGTTTGGAGAGTCCGATTGTCAAAATTTGTTTTATTAGTTTGGTATATACATGCCCCTAAAGTATGATAACATATTCAGCTGAGTTCATTGTTTATACTTTGTGTGTGGCAGCCGCCGCTCTAATGTTAGACGTGTTTTTATGAGCTCGGCCATTTTCGTTTGTTAAAAAACAAATGAATCAAAGAATTTGTATCAAAGTTTGGGTAAAAAATGAAATAAAGTGTAACAATATGCGTGAAATGTTAAACAGAGGCCAAAATAGTGAGTCTGCTATGAGTAAAACAAGAGTTTTATGAGTGGTATATTATTTATTTCTTGCCGTATTATTTACTTCCCGTTATTTCTTGTACGCACCGTGTATTCCTCATAGTTTTCGATTGTCATGGCGTCCGAATTTCCTCCAATAATTCTTCCTCTTTCCATCTTGCCTATCATCCTTCCTTCCATCACAACATCCCAGTGTAGCTTCTCAGCAATACCTCCTGCATCTGCATCAAGTAATTCGGTTATCAGAGCTTTCTCCTTCCGATTTAACGTGGTGATTCCCACTACCCAGCACATTTGTCCAATTCTTCATCCACGATCATCTGAAACCATACGATTCGCAAATTCCTATAGCCTTTTTCTCACACCGAGATTCTGACCCATACAGGGTTCGTCCGGAAAATAAGTGTACTGAGCTCAGGAAAAAAAAATTATTACACTTTTACATATCTTAAGCTAATATTCCTCAAAACAGGACCCTTGTGAGTCGATACACTTGTTCCAGCGGCGTTCCCATTCCTGGAACGCTCCCGCGAAGGCATCATCGGGAACCTCTCGAAGACTCGTCGCCGACCACTTCTCTGCCCTCCACGAACATCTTGTGCCGCCGATAGTTTCGGTAGACGATTTCCCAAGCTTTCCCGCAAATTTGATGGAATAACGCTGCTCCAAAAACGCTTTCCGTGACGTGGGTCGAAGCGTGGAGGTTCGCGTTAACAGAGCTCCTCACTACACCACAGCTCAGAGCCGACTGCCTTTTTCAGCGTCGCTTGCCAACATACCCCCCTCCAATCGCAGCCCGTCAGAGCGGTGCTGGGCGCCCCTGGAGCGGCGCGCCCAGCCCATGAGTTAGTACAATTATTTTCCGTGTATGTATAATGTTGCACTCCATATTAGAGTCGTCACTAATAATATTGTCTGATGTTTTCATTAAGGATGTACTGGGGACGGTTGGGAGAGGAGAGAGAGAGAGAGAGTCATTGGGATTGATTTGAAGAAGGTATTACATCTTATTGATTGACGATGGGATGTTGTGGAAGCCAGTGAGGTTAGGATAGGAAAGGCTAAGGACGTTAGAAGGAATGAAGGGAGATGGAATGCACGCGGAATTGAAGAACGGTTTATTGCATTCATGAGGCCAGGTTTTATCTAGCTAGGCGGAGCTAAGAAAAGTGGGAGAGTATAGATTATGCCCATTTTGAAAACCCACCTTAAAACGGTCACGTCAAGTCTGCGCGTCTTGAATTTCCACTTAATTATTAATGCATCTTCTGATTACGATATTCTACTTGTAATCCCTTGGTTGCTCTCCCAATGTAAATCGTAAATACTGGCCAATCGTATGAAATATTCCACCGGCCCCGACGTATTCCCATCAAGCTTCAATGCTATGCTAATTAGTCTTATCACTTCCAGAGAATCCCGGACAATACCCGTGAGCATACAAATTCAATCACGAGATATTAAGAAGTTATGAAGTAATTAGCCACTCGTACCATGACAACGCCAAGTTCCTCTTCCCTTCCCGATAAGATCGTATGAGATCAAAGTAAACATTATTTGAAACATATCAGATCCTTCTAAATGCTATAAAGGCACCGGAAAACAAGGAAGTGACCTTAAGTGACGCACAATCCAGTGGTCAAATAACTTTGGAAAACACTCAGGGCAATCCTTCACAACACTGGAATTCCCAAGGCAACATCATTATTCGAGCATTCTTTTTTTTCAATTTCTTCGACGAAATCAAAGTATTCCGTGCGAAAAAAATGATCTAAAATATATGTAATCATCTGAATAAATTCGTGGAACAAAATGACGCTTTGGCTTGTTCGATCGTCCTGCCTCCTGGAGGGTATTCCGTTCGATTCCTCGAGGTGAATCAACGCATGTGCTTCTATTCTTCTTTGCAGCCTTACGAGGAATTTGCATTGAATTCAGTTCGCCAGCCTTAGGAATGTTTACGCGTGTAAACCTCGTCGCCTGTCGTTAGAAGGAGGCCGATTCCGACAAAGGACGCCCCTTATCCCTCCTCCCATTCCTCGGTAATGCATCGAGGGTTTACGGCTGCGGGCTAGACACGCTACGTTCTCACATCACAACGAAAATGACGGGGAGAGAGCGAACCGAGAGCGCCAGCACCCTAGGTAATGAAAAGTCCAGATGGGAAAAGCAAGATTCCAAACTGAAGTATAAAGGACGGAATGGATTCTGCATTTGTGTCGCTTGCTCAATGAGTTTCGCAGCGCGAGGAAGTTCCGTAGTTGATATCAGCCGTGGAACCTATTCCCAGACGAGGGTTAAAAAGAAACTTTACACTTGCACAATAGAATAATTTATTGTGGAAGTGTTAAGTTTCATTTTTACCCTCATCATGAAGGAATTCCACAAAGTTAAACCGGAAACTGTTACGCCGATTTCCAGAAACAAAATGGCAAAAGGAATCACTCAATATGACATTCCATAAAATAATGTTTGGTAATAATTGATACTGATTACAACTTCATTCTCATTAAAATGAAATGAGTTTTACGAGGAAGGAGGGGCCGTAAATTTACTCGTAGATTGGATAAAATGGTCCCAGAATATCGAATTAAATCACGGCATTCTTATGAGAACAAGAGAAACTGGAACAATTAAGAGTAATAAAGACCTTAGAGGAAGCCAAAGAAGAATTTGAAAAAAGAAGAAAATTGATGAAAGGGCGTCAAGTGAAGGCATGAAGAACAGAGAGTAAGTAGCTAAGACTCTCGTGCGAAGTGTAGAATTATTAGTATTCGATATCTTATTATTAAATAAAACTGATGGGCGTAGATAACTTTGAGACTTCGGCATGCAGAAGAACTAAGAAAATGATGAGGAATGAGAGAAATGCAAATGAAGAAATTTTAAATACGTACGACGGGTGAAGAGAGGAAGTTGAAGAATCAAATCCGAAGAAGGGAAAAAATTAAATCGGAGGGAATATTGTGAGATATTACGTACGATACATTATTAGTTTTTTAGGGCCGTCCAAAACCTACCTCTTGAAGATAGATTAACCGATGATGATAATTATGACAATGACTGGGGTAACAATTATTGCGGACGAAGGAGTTGTTTCAATGGGGTCTGGATTTTGGCAGGACGAGTCAATACATTAACGACGAGTGGTAGAAAACTACGCAGCACCAATTCGTGCGTATTCGTGCGTAAGGTCTCACAATTATTTAAAGTTCTGAATTCTAAAGTCCCTTCTTATTTATATGAAAATTTTATATTCAATTCACTTACGACAAAGAGTTCAACCCGCATTACGAAAACATTCCATCTTCCCAAATACCGCACGGCTATATATGAAAAGTCATTCAGTATTTCATCCTGTAAACTATGGAACTGTTTGCCTAATAAAGTAAAATTATCCAGGAACACATCCCAATTCAACAGGAAAATGTTTGAATATCTGTCTACCACACTACCAAAATGACCTATTACTGTTCTATCAGGCTAAAAATTTAACTATTGTACTTTGTATTTGTATGTATGTATTGTACTATATGTTTCGTTCAAATGATGTTAAATTGTGTTTTGTGACTGGTTTAATTACCTTATTCCATGCATTATGTAAACCTGTTTCACTCAATAGGTTTCAAAACCTCATGTAACATGTATTCTGCTCCAAGGGACTTTGCTCCCAGAGCAATAAAAATTGTTTATTATTATTATTTGTACATAGATGTGACGGGAATATACAGTATTCAACCACTCTGACGTTCTTATAAATATTTGTCCAATATACTTATTCTGGACTAATTTTGAGGCGCCAATTTGTGAAACATGCGATTTCGTATGTTTTTTCTCACAAAAACAATGAATATCATTCAAACAACGTTGCGCAGGTGCTGTTATGTTAACGCTGTTATCTAATTACGCACTTGATATCAGTTTTTTCTTGAGAACGACACGCATTCCTAAACAGTTAATCCATGATTTTTCTAATGCTAGTCCTCCGCCTACATAAAAAATGCATAAAATCTTGCATTTTAAATGTTAATTTCTGCAGAAACTAAAACATGAAGATCGCCGTTTGATAGAGTACATTTAGGGATTAAAAATACAGAAAATCTTATGAAAATGACCGACATCCTTAACATTGTTTAAGTGATAGCAGCTCCCCACCCAACAGAGTCAGCCGCTCTGTCCGTCATCTCACTCGCCCACCCCCGTAATGAATATACGTACATGCATCAAGTGTAAAACGGTATGATATCCCGATGATGATCGCCAGAAAGCAATGACCCGAGGATACTTTCCGACTATAGCAGCGAATTTCGCAAATCTGATTTCCAGGGTTGTCAGAAACGAAAATATATATCGATGTGAAATGAGACAAATCTTCCGCGGGAATCGCACTGCTCAACAAATAATACGAGGGTCATCCGGAAAGTAGTACCCGTTCGTGAAATAAAGACACAAAAGTAAATATTAACAAACATAAAAAATTTTATTTGAAAGAGGATACTTTAAACTACTTCTCAACATAATCTCCAAGCAAATTAAGGCATTTGTCATAACGTGTGACAAGTTTCTGTATTCCTGCTGCATAGTCCTTCGCCGCCAGCTCATTGAGATACGCGAGGGACCCATCTTGCACAAATTTTTGCATAATGCAGATGGTGTTTAACAATTTCATGAACAATTGTTCGAGAAACATTGGGAAAATGCTCACAGATGTCATCAATTGTGACGCGCCGATCGTTCCTCACGAATTCGTCAACTGAGCTCACCAGTTGGTCTGTAATGACAGACGGTCTCCCCGAACGCTCATCGTCGTGTGTGTTCCCCCTCCCCATGTTGAAGTTGCGACACCACCGCCGAACAGACGACTCGTCCATTACATTGTCTCCATACACCTCCTTTAATTGGCGATGAATATCACATGGGCGAACGTTTCTTGCATTGAGGAATTTAATCACTGCCCTCACTTCACAACTGGCGGCGTTCTCAATTTTTTTAAACATTGTAAACAATCACAGAAACAACACAGGCAATGCTAGCGTCACGCAACTTGGCTCAGAGAAGGCAGACAAGCCACTGAAGCTATCTGACCTCGTCCAGCGGCTACTCGCGTCGTCAGCACTTCATGCGGCACGAACGGGTACTACTTTCCGGATGACCCTCGTAGTGGTGAACATCTCTATAAAGGTCAGATTTTTTGAGGAATGGGAACAAATCCAAGATGCAAGGGCGAATGTGGACTGCTTTCGGGTAATATGCAGCTAGACGCTATTCACAAACACTTTTTAAAACCAAAATTCTCTCTCACAGATCATTATTTTGATTTTTGGCACCCATGGAAAGGGCATTAAAAGGAGAATTGCGCTATGTATAAAGAAGATTTTACCAAGAGCACGGCGCTGATGAAAGGGACCTTGGCGCTAATACTACGACTTATGTTTTGCTGGAAAACATATACTCTCGACGGTAATTAACAGAATAGTTTTAAATCGAAATCAAACGGTGATGTGCATAATCGAAAACGTGTGGTCCGTTTTGCAGGTGATCATCACTTGAACATGTGGAAATTTGCATTGATATTATGGGAAATACGTTTCATTGTGTTTCCCTTTCATGATTCACTTTTTTCGTGACTTACATATCCACTCCCCGGAGAAAGGGGAGGTTTTAATTAATTAATATTAGACTATCGATCGGGGTAGGATTTGTTGTGTGCTGGGACTACTCCCTGATACACGAACCACCTAAAGCAAACATAAACACCATGATACGCTGAAATTAACCCAACTTCAATTTCTAACCCAATTCTGCCTCATTTCATTCCGTCCAACATTCCGTCCAACGTCTTCTTTATCTCGCTCCTCCCATCAAACGAGGTTAGGCTGAAAAGTGATGCACACATGCTTGCAGACCAGAAACAAAAACAAATATCAGGATCGGGCGAAACGTACATTAAAGTACAAATATCAATTTTCAAAATCATATATTTATTTTTCAACATAGTCACCGTTGTTAAGGCTAACACATTTCTCCCAATGTGCAACAAGTTTTTTCCTTCCGTTACTGAAAAACTCTTCCGACTTTTCTCGAATCCAGGACTTGACAGCTGCCTTCACCTCATCGTGCGAGGTGCCCTTTTGGTGTCTCTTTGAGTTAAGGAAGCAATTAAAAATCGCAAGGCGCTAGATCGGGGGAATAAGGAGGGTGTGGAATCGGTTCAAATTTCAGGTTTCTCAGAGCCTCTCAAGTTGCGCGCGAGGTGTATGGACGAGCGTTGTCATGTTGGTACCAGGCTGCCTTAAATACTACGAACTCAACTAATATGGTTTGTGATACACTTTTGAGTCATTCGCCGGTCATTTTGATTCAAATCTTCGACGAGTACGCGATGTTGATCGTCTATGGCAGTGATCGGACGTCCGCTGCGTGTTTCATCGACAATTATGGATTTTCCAGGCTCGCAACCACGAAATTTTACTACCCATCAATTTACAGTAGACTTATCAACAGCATCGTTGTCACCAGAAACAGCATTTAAACAACGATGAATCTCAGTAGGAGTCACTTTTTAAGTCACGCTGTTTAACTCACAATGACATAGCACTAGAGAACCCATACTTCCGCTTCTCAAAATACACTGGATGCATGTAACGACCTCGAACCTGCGCAGGCGTGTTCAAGGGGAATGTTACTTCCACATGCCACCATAAGTGCTTCTGAATAATATTTTGTTTGTGGTCTACAAGAATGTGTGCATTAGTTTTCAGCCTACCCTCGTACATCTCCTCTCGATATCACAGTCTTCAACATTATATTCCCACTCAATATTCCATGCATCCAGCTTTGCTATCCTCTTCAAATTTCTCCCAGCAAACTTTCCCTTCTCCTCAAATACGCCCGGCATTTCTTCGTTCGTTTTCCTTTCCCTCGACTCATTAGCCATCAGCACGGAAATCTCGAACTCGACGCCCATCCTTCAACCTCAATGACCAAGTTTTGCAAATGTGCAAAACAATGACCAAAATCAAAGTTCTCATCAAACATTTCTTCAGGTATTTACTTGATGTTCTTTCGTCAACTCCCTCCTCTTCACAAGACTGACTTCTTCTTCTTAACCGACCGCAGTTCTTCTTTAAGACCATCCTCCGAACCAATAGTCGTCCAGCAAAATCTGTATTCCAAGATGGATGAATTACTGTGTCTGCTCTAGTTCAACTTTTAACTTGATGGGAAGGCTGGAGGGAAGTGCACTAAAAGAAGGGATATGTGAGTTTCCAAACGAACTGTTGATTTGAAGCTGGGCAAAACAAAACGGCCGCGGGACTGCTAAGACGGAACAGAGGGAGGGCGTGGGTTAACGCCCCCCCCTCTCCCCCAAGGGGCCTTACCCTCCTCGTATTTGCGCCTGACTTGTTTAACTGCACTCTCTTTCTCTTCCGAAAGTAAATGTCCCGAGGCGAAATTGACGGAAGTCGTAATTCGCATGCAATAAAAACACGAAATTACCATGTTTACTCGCACGTAACTTGGCTCTCTTTCGACCGAAATCCGAATCAAATTGTTAGGAGTGCACACATCCCAGTTGCACCCATCGAGTCATCGTGGTAGCGTGGACCTGGGGATGTTAGGAAACCCACATTAACCAGGTCTGTCCCATAAATACGCGAACTGAGGCCATAAAAACTTTACTTTGCAAAATTTAGTCTACATCGATTTTGTCCCCTTCAAAGTACTCTCCATTCGTTGCAATGCACTTATTCCATCTTCTTGTACACTGTTCAAAGAAACCTCGGAAGCCCTCGGCAGTTAGGTTTTTTAGTTTTCTCGTCGTTTCTTGCTTTATTGTGTCCACATCTTCCGAGTGATGTCCCCTCATCAAATTTTATGCATTTTGGGAATAGAAAAAAGTCGCAGGGGGCGAGATCTGGCGAATAAGGAGGATGATCACGGATGGTGATTGAAATTTTTGCCAGAAACTGGCGAGCAATCAATGCTGAATGTGCAAGTGCATTGTCATGGTGAAGGATCCATCCATCGTGTTCGGTTAAAATAGTGTGCACTGCTGATTTTCCTGAATTTTAGTACATCAGCTATCATTCGGACAGTTTTTCGACGATCGCCAAGGACAAGGGACCGCACACGATCAATGTTTTCGTCAACACAGGTGGTTGAAGGTCTTGCATCATCCGTGGCGTCTTTTCGACCATATTTAAAACGCTTGATGCACTTGAAACCGGATGTTTTCTTCAGAGCATCATCACCGTAAACAGCTGTAAACATTTCAGTAATTTATTGATGACTTTTACTTGCACTTGATGTTGATTCGTTGCACCGTGATTTCGTCAATTTCCATATTCGACAAACGGTAAAAACAAGGACAACAGAAACTATAACATAACTGGCACCGTACGCACAGCTCGACGATCCGCCAAGCACAGACGGCTCCTTGGATCTCAGGCAACTAGCGCCGCTAGTCGGCGGGCCTAAAGTCAACGTCAGATTGCACCAGTTGGCGTATTTACTGGCCGGACTACGTACGTTTCACCAGGAGGACCTCGTAAGGAGGAGCGAATTACTCTCCTGGTCGCTTCAACCCCTCGGCAATAATATGCCTCCGATCTCGTGCATCATCGATTATCCACAAATAATTAAGCGGTGGCACCGATGATAAGAGCATTGTAACGCACCACAGTTCTGGAGTTATAAAACCCTAAACAAATTTTTTGAAAAAGTCTTCGAAAAAATTGCAACCTTCTCCTCAACCTAATCTTACCAGGTATGCATCCACTTCTCTTAGAATCGAATCCTTATGGCAGTTGGGTTAGTCCACGACCTCTGATTTAGTTAAGTGAGGAACAGAGGGAATAAAAATTGCGATTCCAGATTCGGTTAATTCGCACGACCATGGTTTCGACGCCGTGATAAATCATAAGGCGCTCGTTCAGGTTTAACATCAAAGCACATCACCTTCCGGTTTAATTTCGAATTTGAAATTGCTATTTTTTTTCCCACATTTGTTCCTCACGATGGGAAAAATCCAGCGAAAAGTAGATCCGGAAAGGGTTTACTATGGTGGAGTCCAGAATTATTACGGTATCATTATGACTTTCGTCCAATGAGAGAGAAAGAGGGAGTTTGACGAATACTGCCTCACTTTCTCAGGATTTTGAACGGCGAGGATATTTAATGAAAGGTGGCGAAGCGTCAAGATTATAGGGTTGAGAACCAAAGAAAGAAGTGCAGGTACTTTGACGACGCAGGGATAAAATTCCAATGAAACGCCACCTTCACCTTTCGGCGAGTAGGCCATGCGGCAAAGCATAGATAAGGCTTCGGGTCAATATCCAGCTGTAGGTTTGCCACCCTCTCAGTACTCAATGACGCTTAATAAAAAGGGCTAAAACTGACGCTGGCTTCGGATAATGACATGAAGAAAAACTAGAAGAAAATTTGTGGACTTAGATATCACAAAATACAGGGTGCGTCAACATGACTTCCGTTTTTCAAACTCAAAACGCTATCAAAAAAGGAATTTATGTTGCCACACCCTGTATCCCATCCACAGGGTTTATACCGAGTATCGCAAAATATCGTATGGTGCGGAATATCGTATGCACATCGTAAGCCTGGAGTATATCGCATTGACTTACGGGCTCAACATCGCAAATACACTATATAAATGTCATTATGGCGCATATGGTATGATATCACAAGACATCCGTTGATATTGAAGGACACCCGTCTTTATATCACAAGTCTGGCACTCATCCCATTGACTTTCAGCTCAAATTGCATTGTGATATCAGATAAATATCACTATCAACTGAACGTAATATCGCACTGATACACGTTCATAGATATAAGGTACGTGAAAGGCCTAGCTTTGTTCCGTAAATATGGCATTTAGAATCAGGTATAGTGATAGCTCCAAAAAATAATTTGTCGGTACGAAAATGTTTCCACGTTACAAGAGGGTTTTATTAGGTCTCTACACTAAAGTTTACCTTTGATCTCAGGTGAAGCCAAAAATATGTTTTATAAGTCCCCATTAGTTCCAAACCGGCAGTTAAAAATGCTCGTGAACCTTGAGAGAGCAGCGGCAATGTGTACTGCAGCGTCTCCTATGTAACAATAACAGCGGAAGAACGAAATGTAAATAGATCTATAGAAAGATATAAAAATGGAATATTATGGAAAACATATACCGTTACTTTCATTTTAAATGTTTATATAAAAGCGACCTAAGGCTACCTTGAACATGAGCCTATAGTTAAATGACATATATGCATATAGTGCATACATATAGTTAAACTATATATATATATATATATATATATATATATTCAAACACGAAATCCCGCCAAACGGCGAATAAATACTCATATATACAGAAACAGATATAAGGAAAAGGGATAGGAACACGTATAAAGGACGAACACAATAGAGGTGGGGAAGGCGGAATCGAACGGATCACAAGAGTAAAAATATTTCCTCAACCGGGACTCGAACACCGGATCTTTCCACTTGCCGGGCGGATGCTCTTAACCACTTGAGCTATCGAGGATAGTCAATTTACCCTGAGATCCGTGGGTCTAATATGTCGCCAAGCGCCCCGATTCTGTATATATATATCTCGGCGCCCCGATTCTGTTTCTGTATATATGAGTATTTATTCGCCGTTTGGCGGGATTTCGTGTTTGAATGTGTATTTGGCCAATGTGGCTCATCTCTTTCTTCTGGCTATGCGTGCCACGAAACGCACTGTTCCTTTCCTGTATGATGTTGTATGAATTCTAACCCACTGTCCTTTCCTTTCCTTGTGTATTGTCTATTTCTCCTTTGGTGGGTGAAACGGCCCCCTGACGCCATCTCTTGGCTGAAAGAATCGGGGCGCTTGGCGACATATTAGACCCTCGGATCTCAGGGTAAATTGACTATCCTCGATAGCTCAAGTGGTTAAGAGCATCCGCCCGGCAAGTGGAAAGATCCGGTGTTCGAGTCCCGGTTGAGGAAATATTTTTACTCTTGTGATCCGTTCGATTCCGCCTTCCCCACCTCTATTGTGTTCGTCCTTTATATGTGTTCCTATCCCTTTTCCTTATATCTGTTTCTGTATATATGAGTATATATATATATATATATATATATATATATATATATATATATATTTATATATATATTTATATATATATATATTTATTTATATATATATTTATATATATATATTTATATATTTATATATGGGTTGACGCAATATAACACAAATAGAATAGAATAGCAACATTTAAAAGGACACTCACACGGTAAATTGTTCGAGCTTTCGGCCCTCTCAGAGGCCTTCTTCAAGAGAGACTATATATATATATATATATATATATATATATATATATATATATATATATATATTAAGATAAAGGATCTTATTCGTCTCAATTGAATATTATATTACATCAAAATTGAGGTAAGCGAGGAATATTTAAACTTTGAAAATATATGCATCTAAATACAACAGGCAAAATTTTCACCAAATCAATACTTCTCTACCACAGTGCTGCGTCATTTGGGACATGTAGATTCACCTTCGCGCTCTTGTGTAATTCATCATCCCCATGATCAGATGCAAACGTTTAAGGAGTTTACTAAAAAAATTAATTTCACTTCAATTTACTGACTGCTCGTAATTCTAAATGTCTGTAGGGTGATGTTTGGCTTTTAAATGTAGAAACGTAGGATAATAGTTATTAATCGTAATGGAAGAAGTTAATGTTACGGAAGGGGCTCAGAATCAAAAGAATCTACCACCAAAATACTGAATCAAAATTTTCTTCTGCTTCTTTATATTGTGTTACTCAGTACATTCTGAGGTTAATATACCACTTCTTGATTGAATTCAGATACATCTGCTAAGTTCGTTGGTTTTACATCAACTTTTTTCTTTTTCCGATCGAAAATTGTTGCAAAGCATCTAAATGCCATGAAATAAATGCCTTATAAATGGTTAAATATGCTGAAATTCAATCATGGCCGTCAAATACACAGCTGTATTAACTTATAATAGATAAGTACGGATGAGGAAAATTGACTTTCTCATTCACTAACAATAAGAAAACAATATTAATACATGGAAGAGAAGAAAAAAATAAAATTTGTAATTACTCGTCAGCTTCAGAATTCTTTATCTTCATCGACGAATGGCGTTTACATCTGCAGTATCTATTGTATGTACTTATACAGAATGAAGAAAAATCAATGGGACACTTCCTTTCCAATACTGAGACAAAAAATTGAATTAATATTAGTACATAATCTGAGGTTTAGTAAATGAATGCGTCTTCCCCACTGTTACTCTAATTCTGAGTAACAGTGGACAAGTGGCTTTCTCGTTTAGTGAAGGAGAAGACACATAAAACATTTCAAAAATTACAGCTACATTCCGTTACATCGTCTTGTGCATTTCCATTTGAAACAATTACTGTATCCACCACAAGAAATTAAAGCTATTGATATCATTATAGGAAGAACAAGATAACTGAAACACATTTATGTTACATTGCTGTTAATAAGAAATTGTTATTTACCAAAACTAACATTTGAAATTTTGGCGCGGGAGTAAAGATCGGTGGTCAATGTACATAAACTTCCGCCATTGATACGCATCATTTTTTTCAGTTGTTTTTGTTAAACTTGGCGCTCTAATAGTTCGTTACTCAATGCGTTTGAAAAGAAATTTGAAAATGTCTACTCATCATCGGTGATAATAACTTTCTGTAAGCATTACTGTTGCATTTTGTTATAATCAGTTGTCCGCATATGTGTTCTATTGTATTGGGAGTAGACATGGAGTAATAAATTGTTATTTTACCGCATGACTGCAGTATTGTATTGCTTTTTCCATTTTCATCGCTTCATTTGTGTAATTGGTTTAGTTACAAGTTTTACTAGAATTATTTAAGGGTTCACAGCATGTTTACCTGTCCGTGTAAAGAAAAGTTGATCATTTAAATGTAACATTATCAATAAGCAACTTTGCTTTGGCAGTAGTCATTATTTTGTATACGCGATAATGGTATCATTTGTGTTAAACTTATGGTAATTTTATTAATTTTTTGTGTACCCCTCTACTTAAAATATTTCCTTACAAATATTTATCCAAACTCATGCCTGTTAAATTATTAACTACCATGTAGATAAAACCAAGATTGAAAGTTTTGTATTCATTCTTTAAGGCTATCAAGTCATTTTGATCTTTAATGAGTTATCGTATTCATCACGTAAGCTTTTTAAGCAATTTTCTCTCACGTTTATGCGCACGTGAAACAACTTGAGGCCATGAATACGGGATGATCCTAAATTCAATCGTTGGCTCTATAAATTTTTTCTCCTTAGATTTTTTTAATTGCTCAGTAAGTAAATTAGACCGGCGGTGTAGACAATAATTGAGAGTTAGTTTATTGTGGCCGAATGAACTACCACAGGTCAGTATACTACAGTTCATTCGAAACCTGTGTTCGTAAAGTCAAGTGAGCCTTTTAGGTGAATACGAATATTTTTAACAGGCCCCAGGCTGTAACTCTGATATGGGACTTCAAAGTTGCAGCTTATTATGAATTGAGGACAATATAAAATGATCGTTAATAACTTAATTTTGCTTTGATTTTTCTTTATTAAGTGGAATTAGAGATGCTAAGAAGCATCCCTGTTGAAAATGGATCCAAACCTATTGGTACTGTTTAAAGTATATATTCATGAGGCCAAAAGATCATTAGAATATATGAAATTTTGACATTCAGATTGTAGCCATTTTTCCTTCTTGAAATCACTAGATTCCATAGATATTGGCTGTTATATTTAATTCCGCTAAATGCAAATTTAGTCAGTTAACATTGAAATACTTAAGATATTTCAAATTGTCTTCTTTGTTGTAAAGCAGAATGTCTACACTTTTGTCAGTCTCTTGTGGTGCATATCTATTTAAGTTAGAAATCAGGCCTTGAGATCCTATTGTAAAATCATACAAGGAAAAGTATGGAATGTTAAATTCATTTCATTAGGTGCCCATGAATGAAAAGGTCAGGTATATCACAACCTCAACTTCCCCTTGTTTAATCAAGTATTGTCCTCACCTCTTTATCATTATGAAATACATGTGCAGATGGAAGAGCGTCAGGTGGAACAAAAATCCATGGGATCACAATCATCTTGAAGCAATAACACGAACATCAATTTAAAAAAACAAAACTAATCTGTCACAGTTTCATTACTTATTGATTACTTTGCGTTAGTTTTCTGTCGAGTTGTTTCACTCCTGAAAGAAATACTCCTGGCTGGCCGGCTAAGATCAAGAACCAATGTTAACGGTTATGTTTTCATTGCGTTTTCCTGCCCGAGGACAATATTATGACATGAAAAGGGCATTTGCAAACATAATACTCCCAAAAATGGTATAAATTTGGCAGATTCATAAAAATGTGCCAGGATTATTATGTTCATAATGAAAAAACCTGATAAATAATTATATAAGTATTGATTCAAAGAAATTAACAATTAGAAAGGGAAAACTATATGGATAAACAATCAAAAGTACCTAATAACATTCTTGGTACTTTTTTTAACATTTCTATTTCTCGTAGCTCTGTAGTTTTGCAGCATACTCTCAGCAATGCCTTTTCAATATATTGTGCTGTGAATAATGTGCACTGAGGTTTCAAAGAATTTTGTCTATGAAAGAAGTATCAGTAGAGTTAATTCAAATTTTAGTTCAAAAATTTAATTATGTTAACAATGCATTAATATGTGATTACCGATGTGGATTTCTTTCATGGCCTCCTACTCCTATTTAATGTATTGTCTACAGTATACAAAGTTTTCATACTATATAGAATATTTATTCAAATATTATTAGATATTAGTACACTTGAAAAATTTTCAAAGCTCTCACTGAGTGGGTGGAACCAACACAGCAGAAGTGTATCATGGACCATGATGTTATTTCAACTTTTGGCTCAGCATCGGCAAAATTTCATTTTTATTATGATATAGTTTAATCAGTTGCATCTGATTTCAAGTAATTGTATGACTAAGGTGAAGGATAGTGAAAATAATGATAATTTAGCCAATGTCTGATGAGAAAAAAATTTAAGTTGGTCCAGAATTAATGATGGAATATTTTAGCAATAAATAATGCATTGAAGCTGAATTATTTCTACATGTTTCAATGCAAAAATTTACCGTCAATATTTAGATGCTAGTTTCTCACTTTTTAATGAGTATCATTGACATATTTTGTATGGATCAAATGCAAGGGAAAACCCCACAACTTATATCATCCTTTTCAAATTTTATCGGAGGTGTATTGACAAGACTAAAATATGGATATTATTCAAATTTAAGGCAAAAAGAGTGTAATATATTTTTTTGGATTTAACAATCAATTTAAAGGAGTAATTTTGAACATGTCTTGTCCCATCTCTTACTCTATAAAATTAGAAGTTTGAGGATTATCCTCTTCATGACATTCATCTGCAGTATAAATTGGTGGTAAGGGAAAAATGAAATATAATATATGTAACTCAAATTTACAGGGAGGAATTTTAACAAATATGTTAAAGTGGATTTTGATTTCCAGATGTTTGCAGGTTAAAAAATCAACTCTTTTTGTGTTTTCTATCTTTTTGTATTGATTCAAGCAATGGGATAACTTTTAGCATTTGGCTAATAGTTCCACTTATTTTATTCTTTCTTTATATCAATTCTTAATGGAAGAAAGGATATGATTGCTTATGTCAGGGATGATTCCCTTATAAAAAACCATAAACACAGTAATCAACCCGAAGGTCGGTTTGGTAGGAGATGGTCGAGTTCACCCAGTACTAAGCCCTATACGGCGTGTGAAATTCGCACATCAGGGTAGGGGGGGCCAGTTCCTTTCTCTGTGCCGGTTATGGTTTCCCAGCAAGACCTGGTACCCGAAAAATCACAATCAGATTGGATGGAGCTGTAGGTGCCCAGTGTGCCTTGCCTGGAAATCGAACCCGTGACCCTCTGGACAGTAGTCCAATGATCTACCCCCTGGACTACCATGACCCACGATTCCTTTATGTTGTTCTAATTTTGAGAGTTCAAAGGCAGATATTTACGACTTCAGGAAATTACAAAAACCAAAAGACGAATTTATATACATGAGAATGGGTGAAATTACATTTGCGATTTTGCATTTGTATTCAACTACTACTGAAAATTTCCATGTTTTTCAAAGCAACGTTTGAAGAACTCAAGTGAAGGTTCACATGTGTGAATATTTGTATGTACCATTCAGAAGCCAGAAAGTTGAGCAATGATTGGTAATGAGTTCTTTCATGATGCTAGAGAGTTTACCCTCCATATGACCATTGAACATTGTAATAAAATCATACTCTACCTTTTCCGTGGGTCATTCCTTCCTTCCTTTTTTATTCAGCCATTGGGGTAAACGTCTCTTCCTTCAACAATTCATTAGTGTCTTCAATTCTATTTCTGTCTTGGTCTTTACTCAGAATTAGCGTTGAGTTTGAATGAGTTCAAGATTCACAGATGAGTTGAGGCCTCCACCTTATTTTTATTCCTTTTATCGATCATAATTATGTGACTGTTGACTGGTTCCTATTCGAGCTTCGTTGCCAGTCCTAGTCTAACTCATTTTTTATTTGTTTCTTCTACTAGAGGAATATTTCATTAGTCTTATTTGAGCTGCTCATTTGGTAGCCCATCCACCATGTTTCTATTGATGCCTTTTGAAATTAGGTATTTCAAAAAAATAAACTCTGATGAATGTATCATTTCTTCTTCAATCCACATCCATAGGAATGATGTAGAAATTAGCCAACTTTGGATTGGCATGCATCCGTGAGCAAGGGGTGCACAATAGTTATAGACTCCAGGCTAATCTTACCCCACTGTAAAAATCCTCTCAGTCAGTTTAGAAGGATTCAATTCCTCATTAATAGACCAAAAGTTTGGATGGATTACTTATACCGAGACATGATAACATTTTTAAGGAATCACCTCTGAATGACTGCAGAAATGAATTACCAAACAATAGTTCAAAAAAGGTGTTCACCTTGTGGTTCTTATAGTTTAATTGCTACTTGGGCATGGCTCTTGGTCAGATACCTGCAAAATCAAGCACTACAAATAAATATAATTGGATTAGCATTATGGAATTTCAATGCGATATTTAGAGGAACCAGATAGAAGGGAAAGCCATGTCCAGGAGCATCTTTAGGATTTAGAGAAGAGGAAATTAAAGTGTATTTGGAAGCGTGAGCCTGAGAGACATATCGAAGCTATAAGTCTGAAAGTGGATTCCGAGATACGAGGTTTGTAAATTAAGTAATGACTGATTTTAAAAAAAATTTTTCACTCAAACAAAATTACAATTTTATATTGTCACCCTCAGAATAACTTCTTTCTGAAGCCACACAGAACTGGAGACGGTTCTTCCACTCCTCATAGCAGTGCTGGAACTCCGATACTGCTGAAATAGCCTTCAGCTGGCTATTTGAATGTTTTTGACTGTCCCACAAAAATGAGTTCCCTTGAGGTGATTTTTTCAATTTCAAGAAGATAAACAAGTCACAAGGACTCAAGTCAGGTGAATAAGGAGGCTGAGGAGCCACAGGAATGTTTTTACTGGCCAAAAACTACTGGCCCATTTGGTCTTGCGAAAGGTTTTTTCAAACCATTTTGCGCAGATTTTTCTTATCCTGAATTCATTGGTCAAAATCTGATGAACGGTGGTATGAGTCAAATTCAACTCTTCCTCGATCATTCTGACTGTCAACCAATGATATGAATGCAAAAGATCCTGGATTCTGTCAACATTTTCATCTGCTCTTGAAGATGAAGGCCTTCCACTTCATGGTTCATCTTCAATCAACTCTCTTCCTTCTGAAAATGCCTTCAACCACTGAAAAACCTGGGCTCTAGGCAAAACACTATCTCTGTAGGCCTATGGAAGTTTAGCAAGAGTTTCCGTTGCACTGCACCCAAGTCTGAAGCAAAACCTGATGGCACACCATTGCTGGAAATTGATGGGTAACGATGGAATTAATTTAATAAAAATCAGTAAAATTGCCTAATCTTAAATTCAAAAGATGTGCATGTGGAATATTATGGTCCACGCTGCAAGAACTACTCTTGAATGAATAGCACAATTTTTCCCCGCTTATTTAAAATGCTCAAAGATTTTTTTGGGAGGGTAAATAATGCTATTTTTCATATTAAGTCAACTTGATCATAGAGATGTAGTTACAGAAAGAAGTACAGTAAATATCCAATTTAAAAAAATAGTATGTATGCTCAATATCTCCTAATTTAATAATAAATTGGAGCCCTATATTATGACAGTAAAAGATTATGATTCATTGACAATTGTGTTAGGATTGAACTGAAGTGAATTTTACATATTTAAATCAAATGCTTAGAGCAGATTCACACAGTGCAATTAATTGCTGCTCAACCATATGTGAGTCTCTCCACCTCAAAAGTCACCCTTATATTTAAAAACAGGGATTAAGGAGAAACTGAGCAATTGCAGACCTCTCTCTCATATACAACATGCTATGTCATGGAGCATATATGGCTGCTAGTTCAATAGTCGAACGCCTTGATAGTCAGGAGTTGTTGATGAAAAATCAGCTCGTTTATGATAGGGTATAGTCTGTGAGTTACAACTTGCGCTTTTTGTTCATGATATCCTTGGCTTGGGAGAGAGAAATGTTCCAGTGAATGCAGTTTTTCTAGATTTTAAAAAGGCCTTTGAAAAAGTACTGCATAGTTAACTAATTACAAAGCTAGAAGCGTATGTCATAGATAAAAAAAGTCAGTATGAGAAGATGTATGATGACTTCCTTGACTGTGGAGCCGTGGTCCTCTTGAGAAAAATCTATACCAGAATATTGGTAATGGCATTTCTCATAATTGAAGAAATAAATTTAGTTGTTCATTCTGATTTAGAGGTTTGTACTAAATCTCATCTATGTCTGGTATAAATACTAGTTCCAGATATTGCATAAGACTAGCTTAAAATAAAGGGAAAACTTTAATTCTTTTTCATTGGCTATAATTTAGTTATTTAAAATGTGTTGTGGGTTAAGGATATGGTGGAAATATCAGGCTATTTGGGGTAAAAGGTCCATAATTCTTCCAAGAAGGCTAAGAGCCACTGCTCTAGTTGTTTCTGGAAGTACCATATGGAATTTGATATTAATTTCTATGAAAGTGAGACAGCATGCCGAAGAAGAAGCCGTTTCCTGCCTCTTTTGGGACACAAGATTAGGCACCTAAGAAGATACAATCGCCGAAGTCCACCGTTTTCAGTATCAAAACCTCACAAAATAAAACTATGAATAAAGCGTTGTGGGGAAAGATTTTGGGACTTTAAGCCACCGAAACGTTTGTGCCTTTTCCAGGATTGAAATGAAAAATCTATCATAAAAATTTAGTCTCAAGTTTCAATGGCATGTGCTGTAATAAGAACAAATGGATATTTCTTCACATTTTGCATTAGATAGTGCTGGAAACTCAGCAACTATTCTTTCATTTTTTATTTCTTCTTATTCTTTCATTTTCATTCTTTATTTCATCCCCCCTCCTTCTATACTGGATGCGGTCGCAGGAGAAATTCGCAATTGGATTTTCTTTCCTAATGCTGTTTTGTTATTATCCTAATCGTCTTTCTCACACATATTTCCACTTTTTTGTCCAGATTAAATTACATTAAAATTACGTTCAATCTAATAGAATACCTCGGAATATAATTAGATTTAATTTGAAAATTAACAATAAACTTGTCTAAAAATGATATAAGTTTAGCTAGAATAGTATCAGTGAAGACAAGCAATCACACTTACAAGAGCTTAGAATCTCGCATTGACGATAGGTAGCGGTAGATAACAGAACTGATGCCATATGTTTAGTATATCTTGCACTTGACATGCTCCTTGCCATTTGCCGCTTATTTGGCTTCATGATATTGCTTTTGATTTTGGGCTGTTTTTTTCTTTATCTTTACGAATAACCTTTGCGAGCTCCCGCATGTATCATACCCTTCCATAGGGCGAATGCTAAAGTATTATGAGGTACATCTCGGAAGTGAAATCTCCCCAATTCCCAGGATGCTCCATCTGCGATTTCCTACCAAAGAAACATTTTTGTTTCCGGGAAAAATATTTGCGATAAATTACTATTTCAACCATCCCTATGAAATGGTGGCGAAATCGCAGTGCATTGAAAGCATAGTCATTGGCGGCACGGGCTGACAGCAGACCACATATTGTTCACTATCATAGAATTGATAAACAATTGTTGACCTAATTTATCTTACCTAATCGATCATAATTAATTTATCCTGCCAAGACGCAGATGGGTCACGCACGCCTTCATATTAACCCCCCGACGAATACTCGACGCGCTGTTGGTGTGGAAGCCTAGTGCCCAGAGCGTTCTGCAGTAGAGACGATGGTCACGGATCCAAATCCGTTTGGCAACTCTGGACACCCCCAGCTGATTCACAGCGGTTTAAAAGAGTCGAAAAATTGTCGATAACAAACGGTGGTAAAGGAATTATTTTCACCCCCCTCCCCAGCTATTGAATGTAAGCATTTCCTATTTCGCAGAATTTGTTGCAAGTGGTAGGAGGTAAACTATTCTTATCGAAGGCGCATTCGGGTCACCTATGAAAACAATGTTCGGATTGATTGCTACAATGGTAGCAATTACCGACAAAGCCGCAGGAATCGAGAAATAGAAGGGGCAGACTCCCCTTTTATATCCCTCTCCTTCATTATTAGCAAAGCAAACCCGGAGTTGGTAACGCGGCCAGGCACAGCTGTTCGAGATTGGCAATTAATACGGCGATTGTTTCGGAAAATCAAAGAAGTCGGTGTTATTTATCCTAATATCCACTCCTAGAAATACTTTTCTTTGGATTTATTTACTTCGACTGGAAGCTGTAGTTAATGGATTGCGAATGAAAAGTTTCTCAATCGTGGAAAATTCTGAAAAAGAAAAAAACCCATATAGGTAAAAATAACCTTATTATCACCACCATATAAATTTATTAGTAATTATTACTGAATGATTATTTGTATTCTGGCGTTATACTGTTGATAATTCCATGTGTAATTTTTGTCGGTTTTCACATCAATCATTGATTCGTGAATAAGCTAAATGTTGATGAAACAAGTGCATGGGCAACATTTCACTCGGAAGAGAGCGCGTGTGATACAATTACTTTTCCTTTGAATGGAAGTGCTCTTCGAAAAAAAAGATCGCTACCGATCTCGCACAGAACCCCTACGGAGTAAGGGGCATGAGGTGACAGCTGAATTTTACGTAGCCTCAACCCAAGGCACTCGTATTTTTTGCGATGCTCTTTCTCGAATAAGTTCTCCTTGTACATTTTGCGAAATCATGCACCTCAAAATGTCGAAAGCCCTTTCCTTGTATATGTGTATAATATTTGGTCAACATATGTGTGTATTCTTATTTCTGAACATTTCGAGCGGCAGCCGGCGTGTGTGCGTGCGTCGAGGCTAGTTTCCCAAAGTTCCCCCATCTGGACATTTTAGGATGGGGAGCGAAATACGATCTGGCTTCCCCAGAATAGTCACGCATTTTCTTACCGTAGAGCAGGGAATCCGTACTACTAGAATGCCTCTGTGAATATTGTGGGCGTTAAGTGTGCTAAATATATTTTTTTACGCTGTAATTGTTGATAAAGATTATAGCATGTAGCGTGTTATCGATTTTCAGCAGTTATAAGGGAGGCACCAAGCGGTGTTCTATGTTATCGATCGATGATCTCATAGCAGTCACACATGCACCCCTTCGCCTGGCTTCACCATCGTATCCAACCCCCTCGTATCGACGTATTCTCGTTGCTAGGCGACGCACTAAGAGTTCCTCAGCCCAACTTGAAAACAGTCCTCGGCGCTTCATTACGTCCCCTTGCCCCCAACGCAGAATTCTACCTCCAAGATTTGCCGCTGGGACCCGTCGGAGAGTGTTCGCACAGCACGGAACTTGGATGCAAAAGTGATTCGCAATCAAGTAAGTGAAAGTGTTCAAAACACATCATTGTGTACCAAATTACATTTTCTTACATATTCTAATTCGCTGAAATCTGTGAATCGAGAGTAGCGTTTTGTAGCCAATGTTTGTTTTGATATTTTCAGAATATATTCCATTATTCAGGTATCAGCCATGACAATTGAAATATGCCAAAATGCTGATTTAGTTGTTTGCCACAAGAGTAAATATTTTTTCCAAAAGGAAATGGAAAGCGATTCTGCTGCATCGTCGGCCGAAGGGCAAGGTACGAAAATGGTGATTCGTACGAAGAAAGAAGTGAATGTTTTACATTTTTAGACTGATTTTGAAGTTTAAGCCTCACTAACGACCTGAACCATCATGCTTTCTTGTCACCAAAGTTACAGTGTTTCGAATTCTCAAGCTTCGCGCCGTGAGAGAAAGCGGTGGTAGTGAAATCGTCTCAACTAATTGCTACATTTTTGTTGGCAGGTATTTATGAGTGTACCAAATGTCAGAAGAAGTTCCGACAACCCGAAGTTTTACAGCTGCACACATTATTGCACGAATCAAGCGAGGTAGCAGAGGAAGCAGGAGCGTTAGATAACGCTGAACCGCCGAAGGGGACTGAAAACGACAAGTGCTTTAATTTCGGTGACAGTGAAAGTGGATCAAAGACAGTGAAAACAGAATTCCTTCAATCTTCCTGTGAGTAAAACTACCTCTTTAATCAAATCGTGTTTTTTGTCCATTATGTTTGAATATTGCTTATCAGCTGGTACCTACCTATCTGTTGTGACCCTAACTCTTCGGTAGAGACCGATCCTGAGTTTGACCGAACACCAGAGCCCGAATTTGTGCTCGTTTAGTTATGTGATCCTTATTTTGCAAGCGGTGCATGTATTCAGTAAAAAACCGTATTGATGATTATTGTTAATATATGATGCGGCAAAAGAGGCATAACTTGCATACATATCCGCAGATAAAACACATGAAAGAATTCATTATTCGTTGTCCCGAATACGATTTTTATTTATTGAAAACATTCAATGTGATATGTGAAGTAAATATGATGACAGCACATTATAGCTAGAAGTGTGAGAATATTTTGATAAACAGAAATTGTAGTCAGCTGAAAATGTAGATAACAACTAAATACTTGTTTGTCGTGATATCTCGGAGTTCTCGTACATATTATTTGATTATTTAATGTTACCATAAATCATTGCGAAAGGAATATATGTATTTGAAAAATAATTGTTTAACTGGCAATCACATTAATAATATATTTCTGACAATGGCACTGCGTTCAACTATCAAAACACACTCCAGTTATCGTTAGAACTATCGATTAATATAATTCTTCTCTCATTTCCCAGAAAGTATGTACTGAATCCGTCCCCCAACCCCTTGCATATGTATTGGCTTGAGGTGTTTAAAGTAGGATTGAATTATTGCCTTCCTTAGGTTAAATGGAATAGTAATCACTTAACGAGAACAGGACAGTACAATGGCATTGAAACTCTCCTTTCTAATGTAATATGTATAATGGAGATTTATTTTCACTGCCATCCACATAAGTAGAAAACGTAATTGGATTGACTATTTCATTTTTATTGCCATTTTAGCCAAAAGAAGTGTTGGACTGACCAAGGTGAAACTTGAAGATTGTCTTCGTTGTGATGAATGTTCATGCATTTATATCCATGAAAATGACTACAAGAAACACATGAAAAACTTTCATAAAGGGGATACTTCAAGAAAGTCGAAGTGAGTACCTAGTGTTTACGTTCGTATTGAATAAAATTCATATATTTTCAATTTCAAAATGTGCCATCATAAACACCTTTTTTTATAAATATGGTAAACCTTCAATAAATGTGTGAACGCCTTCCACCTACAATTTTTAAAGACAAAATCATAGCCTAGAATGCTTGTACATCCCTTTTCATTTTAAAGATGCTCTTGCGGTTTTTATCCAAATTGTAAGTAGTTGCCCATCTCTCAGGACTTAAAACTTAATGAGTTAATAATCTGAAAAAAAAGGATTGAAGTTGGAACACATACAAAAACAAGAGTGTAATAGTAATAATACTTTATTCATTTTGAAAAATGGTGCAGCCATATTAAATGTCGCCAATATAAGTATTATTTAACATATAAACATACTTTCTTAAATGTGATGAAAATTGTCACAAAAGAATTCATCAAATGAGTAGAGTGGGTGAGCAAGTAACCAGGTATATACCCTAATTCTTGAAACTCTGGATGTAGTCCAATTTCAACTGAGTAGGCAGATAGCTATACAGTCGTATGTTCATATTATGTAATGTGTTGTAAGTTGAAGACAATCTACAATAAGTAGTATATATATTCGCTTTACCTCTTGTGGAGTAGTTATGGATGTGAGATCTTAATTGGTAAGTCTCTAGATTAACTTTCACATGAATCAGAGCCTTAAAGATATATATTAACTAAATACAGTCCTGATTCCTTACCTAATAAAAAAGGGTATGCAGGGATCACGTGGTGGTATATTAGCAAGAGAATGAATAGCTCTCTTTTGTGGTACTAGCAAAATTTGTTCAACATTTGGGGAATGACCCCATAACTCAAAACCATAATTCAAATGACATTGAAAGAAGGAAGAAGATGCAATGAAAAGAAAACGTTTTTTGTGATTTAACAACTATAATAGGGGTACTCATGCTACTCATATTGGGTGAAAAAACTTATGCCTGATGGTATTTTATAGATGGTAGTAGCTTTTTATGAATTTGCATGCTATATTTTCTGAAAAGTCATGTACACTCTAACCTAGTGCAATGTTTGTCAAATAATAATAATACTTTATTCATTTTAAAAATGGTACAACCATATTAAATGTCGTCAATATAAGTATTATTTAACATATAAACATACTTTCTTAAATGTGATGAAAATTGTCACAAAAGAATTCATCCAATGAGTAAAGTGGGTGAGCAAGTAACCAGGTATATACCCTATTCTTGAAACTCTGGATACCATCTGATTTCAACTGAGTAGGCAGATAGTTATACAGTCGTATGTTCATATTGTGAAATGTGTTGTAAGTTAATGACAATCTACAATAAGTAGTATTTAGATTCGATTTACCTCTTGTGGAATAGTTATGGAGGTTGGATCTTAATTGGTAAGTTTCTAGATTAACTTTCACATGAATCAGAGCCTTAAAGATATACAAACAAAATACAGTCATGATTCTATACCTAATAAGAAAAGGTTTGCAGGAATCACGTGGTGGTATATTAGCAAGAGAGCGAATAGCTCTCTTTCAATCCATAATTACAGTGATAATATTTGTATTGCATACAATATTTGAGTTCCACCGCATTAGCTGAAATATTGTTTTAGGATAGCCCAGGTGATGAAATGTACTGAAAGAGTTCAGTCATTGAGGGGAAATTGTCACTCGTGCAAATAAGAATTCTTCTTCATTAGGAAGCAAGTGATGTAAAATTTGACCAATTCATGTAACTTATTACATCATGTCATGCATATTTTCATTGGCAATAATCTATGAAGTTCAAAAATTTGGTGTTTATATTTCATAAAAACCAAGTTCCCACATTTTTATTTTTAGTCAAGTTTCCATGAGAAGTTTTAGGTTGGTCTACATTTAGTTTATTTTGAAATAAAAGTACTTAGACAAATATTTCCCTCTCCATGAATCATTTCACATAATGGTCAGTAATGAACAGATGCAATGCAGTGTCCATAAATGATCATAATTGGATTGACAGTTCTTGTATTCTCACTCATTTTTCAATTATAGCAGTCTGCTAATTTCCACCATGTTCTCCACTGTGTCCCTGTTGGAATTTATAACATTTAATATTCCCAATCCAAATTGAAATTAAAAAAAAAACTATCTGACTATTGTTTGTCATGCTAATTACATATCTGCAATTATTTTAAAATTTGACCGTTGAAATTGTTCAGTTTACATATTTTCCATCTAAATATTTGTGTAAGGTTGCTCAAGGTGACTTTTCTCAGTTAGGGACTGCTGCACAAAACGATTGACAAAAATATTATGCATTAATAGAAGTCAATTTAGGTACCTGTAAACCAATTAGCCCAATTATTATAGAGTACTCCCAGCTATCAAGATGAAAAATAGGGATTAATTTGAGCTGAGCTCTACCCTCATCTTTTACACCAACTTTTGGATTGATTACTGTGAGTTAATTCACCTATATTAAGGTGTGTGATCTCATTTTTGGAACCAAATTATTCATTTAACTCATTTAAGGTGTTTTCCTTGAAAGGTCTTCATTGTAAGCATCTTCTGAGTGTGATAGAAAATTATCGCATTGAGATAGGCATATTAGAAATTAGTGAGCAGGTAAAACTTGCAAAAATAAAGGCTGAGGAATGAGGAAATTTGGAAAATGTTGAAAATTTACAATCAGTTTTCTGAAAAGAGATTGTTTCATTCTTGCATTAATTTTTAGATGAAATAATTTTAGTTCTTGAACGCTGCATTAAAAATCTTTCCTATAATATTTATCCTTTCCCTGTGCTGGTTATGGTTTCCCAGGAAGATTTGGTACCCAAAAAATCACATAGCTTGGGTGGAGCTGCAGGAGCCTAGAAAGGCTTGCCCAGGAATCAAACCCGCACCCTCTGGTCAGTAGTCCAACACTCCACCCCCTGGACTACGGCGACCCACACAAATTGATTTGGATGATTATTATCACAAAAGTGTTAAGGATTTGCTGCATCAGCCAATGGACAGTGTCTCTTACTATGCCTTAATATATTCTATATTTTTCTATTACCAAACAAAATGAAAGGTGTTTTCATATAATGAGCAATAGGGATAGGTGTATGATCACACAAGCAAGGCATCCACATGGATGCTGCATCTTATTTAAATTAATATCATGTGGAACATTTTATTGTAAACAAACATTCATCGTGATACACATTGGAAGAAAATACGATTATGCATATGGTTCTAATGCTAAATGAAATTTTAAATGCATTCCAAAAAAAATTGCCATTACTAAGTCATCTTGAAACAGCAGGAACAAATAAAATGTTTGTTTTCATCCATAATTCAATTAGTTGCAAGTCAATTATAGTTTATTGTGAAATCATGGAATGTCTTGCCTTGAATTTCCCATGAATCGTATGATTTTGATATGATTGGAGCCAAAAGGTCTTTCAAAAGTTCAAACTCTGGCCACTTTTTTGGAAGTTATGTCTTTTTTATGTCATCTTATGATGATTTTATATATTTAACAGGAATAACCCTTTTACACAAAGAGAGGCAAAAAAAATATATTGGTTCCACAATTATTTAAAAAATCATTTACAAACAGTAAAAATTACATAAAGTTACATACTCATCATTGAGAATTAAAATATACTTAAAAATTAAAGAAGAATTTTAATTTGCAATACATTTTACGTTACGTTAGGTTAATTAATGTGGACAATATATCAATATCAATTAATATTCCAAATTAAAAAATGGAAACAGAATATTAGAAATATACTAATGAAGCCAC